>NW_009970722.1:286654-289327 GCF_000747805.2 Chaetura pelagica
TTCCCTACAGTAGCCCTCTATTGTGTCCTTCCAAACACATCCCCAGCTATGTAGTGCAAGCACTGGTGTTGGGCTGCATTGATGGCCCACAAGGCCCCTGAGTGAATCATACTGTGATCAGTCTCCCATGGCAAAATACCACATCGGACTTCAAGGGCTCTCCTACTAAAGAAAACATTTTTCAAGTGTTGAAAGACACTTGGGAGGATCTGCAAAACAATCCTAGCACTGTCTTGAAATTCATATCCCACTGCATTGCCTCAGTCTTTCAAAGAATGGGATCACCTTTGCTTTTTCAGGTTGAAATAAATCAAAGGTGTAATTCAGGGTCTGGTCTAAAGCTTGCTAAGGTAAATGGAAAGGCTATATGTTGCTTTTTTCTAACTTCAATAGACTTTCCACTCCTGTCCAGATGGATTTTTCTCCTGTTAGTGGTTCTGTATGTGTCTTAGTGGCAATTCCCCTTTGCAGCCCTTTGTCTCCCTGCACTAGTCCATCATCTTCTGTCACAAATATGGCCCTACATTGGAAAAAGAGGATCATCTTTCTCTATATTCTGATTTCGTGTGTTAACTTCTGTTTTAATCCCATAATTGGCTTTGCATAGGCAGACCTTTGTGACAATAATCCTACTGATTTAAAAAAAAAAAAAAAAAAAAAAAAAAAAAAAAAAAAGAAAGGGATTTGCATGGTAGGAAAACCATGAGGGCTTTACCTGTACTTTTCTGTACTTGCCTAGGGTAAGCACTGTGGACTTTGAAACTGCAAGCAATTATGCATGTGGATAATTCCACCTGTGTCAAATGTCTAGATGATTTTAGTGATGCAACTACCACGTAAAGCTGTTCTACAGGTGCTCTTCATGGGTAGACCTTAACATGTGCTATAGAAAATGAAAATCTTCATGTAGGGAGAAGTATGCAGGACTGGAGGTTTTGTTTGCTCTTCTGTTTGTAGATATTAAGGGATGAGATTTTTGTTTTAATATAAGTTTTTAAAATGACTTTTAGTATACTCATGTGCAGAGCAGAAATATTGTAGATAGAAATTATATGTTAATTTACAATTTGCATGTGAATATCAGTGACACACCTCTGCTTGTTCACTGCTGTTGTTCATCCAGAGAGGCAAGGAGATGGAGCAGCCCAGCCTGGACCCCAGCTTGCTGGGCAGAGGACTGTGCCCCAGATAACATGTGCTCTCTACATGGGCTTGTACTGAAGCCAGCATCAGTTCCTTCCTGTTGCTTTGCTGGGAAAACAAGGCTTATCTAAGCATTAGGGTATTGAGCACGGCTGTGGAGATGGAAGGTTGTGTCCAGTCTGATGGCTGCATTTCAGGACAGTGCTGGAAATTTAGGAAGGGACCACAAAAGATCAACAAGAAGCCCCAGCATCTGGCAGGCCTGTCTTAAAGTAAAAAGCATATGCAGGTCTACTTAGCTTGTCAGGCAGAGGGAGAAGTTTAAAGACGTAAGTTGCTGCAGCTGATGCACACCTACATAGAAAAACAATTCTGTGATAGGAGAGAGAGAGGTCTTTAATCTAGTAGACAAAGACATCACAAGGTTTGATGGCAGGTGACTTCTACTGGATAAATTCATGGAGGTACTCATGGGAGTGTTTGACTGCTGGTCCTGTTTATCTGGGGACATGAAGCATTCTCAGCTACTTCAAAGCCATTAACTGAAAAGTGTGTGGTATTGAAGAGATTACATTGCATTTCAGACACAGGATACAGATTTGACAGGGGAATTGCAAGAAAATATCCTTGGACTCTGTTGCACAAATCGAGCAAAATAATAATAATGATTTTTCCTGGTCTGAAATCCCCTAAATCTATGAAAAAGTATAAGGGCGCTTTTTCTTTCCATTTGACAGATCCACTGATGTGATACAGAACACTACCAGATTCCACTATGTTGGACAACAAATATTTTCTGTTCTACCAACTTCAGTAAAGGCCTAATGAGACAAAACATAACCCCTTTGCCATGAAAGATGCTGACATTTTCTATTAGCTCACCTAATGGAACTAGCATGGCATTTTGCCTGCAGCTTTTTTCCACTTTGCCCAATTATTAGGAAGAGTCACTGGCAGCTCTTACAGCCTTTCTCACAATTATCTGGTTTTGCTTGAGGCAAAAGATTGTAACCCTGTCTCTGTTCTCCAGTGGGACAGCTGCAGAATTGAGGGCTATGGTACAAGTTATTTTTAGATACTGCATGCCACCTCCTGCTATAAAAAGGGTTGGAAACCTGCAAATGAAAAATTCCTTTAGATTAGTTCTGAAACCACCAATTGAGAGATGATCTAAGAACTGAGGCAGTCTCTTCTTAATAATTGAATAATATTTCTTACTTCAGTGTTGATCAGGTCTGAGTTTGCTGAAATGCTTCAAAGAGAGATCTTCTGCAGTCTGTTATGGCTGCTTGAGTCATCTGTTACTGAACAACATTAATTCACCCCCTAGGAAAAGGACATGCCTGTGATCTCCTATTTTACAGAAATAAATGTACTTTTTTTCCTATGCTGCTTTCTACAAGGTATAGATACAGGAAATCAATTGTGGGGAGAGAACTACATGATTTTGGAAGGTCTGCACATTGATTCATCTTCCCTGCTGCACTTCTGCAGCTATCTAGAATGACAAGAAAATACAGGTTTCTTACA
>NW_009970722.1:289338-293357 GCF_000747805.2 Chaetura pelagica
GGAAAGAGAAAATGAAGGGAAATTTGTGCTGCTGTGTCCTGGTAGAAGGTAAGAGCCTTAAAGGATAGTGAGGGTGAGTGATAGTGAGGGACTTATAGCTCATGTGTGTGAAACAGCCTTTCACATCATGTATATTCAGCTGTGAGGCACCTGCCCCCATAGGAATGTCTGTAGGATACGACATTTTTGTCTGGTTCAGTGAAAGGTAAGAGAATATAGCCTTTAATTTGCAGGGAGGCAGCATTTTGTTCTCCTGTCACCTTTACTATTTACCTCCAGGGTGAGTTACTAAGCTGGTTATAACGGTGTTTTAAGTGTTGTAATTCTTATAAAAATACTGAAACACTATTGAAATGAGGAATAAGGATTTGCAAATGTATATCATGCTTTGTCCACAAGTAAAGAAATATGCAGTATATTGTGTGTGAGGTCACCATGTACTAGTAACATAGATTTCTCACTACATTACAGTGGAGAAGAAACACTGTCCTCTCAAACAATTTTTTCTCCTGAAAACCTCTAAATCAGGCTGAAAATGTTCAGGATGAGTGGTCATGTATGGTGATTGCAAGAGCTTCTCTGAAGTGCTGAGTATGTGCCATCTCCCCTTACTGTGGATATAATTCACAGTTAAAATAATAATTTTCAAATAATTTTCAAAATGAGATGCTAGGATAAGGAGGGGTCAAGGTGCCTTAGCGGAAGCCTCTGCTGTCTGATCCCTTTTAAGAAGAATATTATTAAAGTAGGTGTGGAAGACCTGGGGCTGCTTGGATCTGAGGAAAGGGTGAAACATGATGCCAGCAGTTAAATAAGTGAAGGAAATCCCCTGGACAGAAAATGGAGCTCCTAACCGACAGAGCAGACTTGTGGGAAACTAGGGTACAAGTTGACTAGGGGTGCTTCACTATGTATTTGTGAGCAAAACAACGCAAAAAAAGAATGTAGTGTGGTGTAAGGTGTAGTGTGGTGTAAGTACCAGGCTTTTGTAATGTAAAGAGAATATACCTGCTGGATGATAGGGATCAAAATATGACCACCAGAACTTGAGGGTGGTTCCAGAAAGTATTAAATTATTTGTACACTAGCAGCTTGTAAACTGGATATACTCATTATTCTTTCAGCATATGTGCTATTTTCAGTATTTACTGTGTAACTGGGGATTTTTTTTTAAGAAAGTGACATCTTTTTAGCAAGTGTTCTACCAAGTAATGGTAATCTGAGTACATTTACAGAAAACAAACATTAGAAATTATTGTGCTAATTATTTCAGTTTTTATGAGCTTTCAAATAAATTCTTGCAAGAAATGTTAAGAGAAATTCAAACTATTCAGTATATCTGAAAGCGCCTATTTATTTCAGTGTTTTTGTAAGCCTAGCTTCCCTTGCTTTTCACTGAAAAGATAATATAAGATAATATAAAAACTTTCAGAAGATTATCTGAAATTATTCACATTCTTTCAATTGTTCAAAATGTTTTTATATCTCTTTTGTTTCCATTTTCAGTGTCCCTTGTAGCAAATAGAAGTAGTTCTGAAACCATTTTCCAGAACAGCAAAATTTAAGCAAACATTATACACTTAAGGTACAAATTAGAAATCTAGTTCAGGAATATTAGTATCTGCAGAAAAAAACTCTTTGGAAAAGTTCTCTTTGTCCAGTCAGAGCACAGAAACAATGTAGCTTATGAAACTGGGTCCTGAATATATTGTGTTCATATCTAATGGTTTGCTTACAGCCTGTGGGATGATATTTGCCTCAAAAAAATTGTTCTGAAAATATTTTCAAGCAGTGACTAAATTGTAGAAGACTATGATTGAAATAGACTTTTAAAATCTCATTATTATCTACTTGTCCAGCCCTGGAAATGCAAAATACCTGCTCATGAATTATACAAAGCTAATTTCCCAGTTTTGCTGCTGCTTCAGTTGGAGCTGTAATGCTTAAATTTTGAGTAGTAGCATCTGCAATCTTCTACTGTGTTTGTCTTAGTCTAACGGGTTTTTAATCTCAGCTGGCATCACTGAGAAATCTCTTTTCCAGGACTTTGGAAATATCCCCTTTGTATTCACAGCATAGGTTCTGCAATCTTTGTTAGAAAAATTTAGTGAAACCAAAGTTAACCTCATGTTAATGACTTGGAAGGAAAATATTTTTTAACACACTTCAGTTGGCTGCTTGGAAGGGGTAAAAAGGGAGTTTCTGTAAGCTATTCAATAGCAAGGAAGAAATGTCTACAAAACTAGAGGAGAACAGATTTTTTGTTGGCAGAGGCAGCACTGGGCATTGGTGAAATACCGAATCATAGAATCATAGAAGCATTCAGGTTGGAAAAGACCCTTGGGATCACCGATTCCAACCATCACCCCTACTCTACAATGTTCTCCCCTAAACCACATCCACCAACACCACATCCAAACAACTCTTAAACACATCCAGGGGTGGTGACTCAACCACCTCCCTGGGCAGCCTATTCCAGTGTCTGACCACTCTTTCTGTGATTCTTTTTTTTCCTACTGTCCAGTCTAAACCTCCCCTGTTGCAGCTTGAAGCCATTCCCCCTTGTTCTGTCACTAATGACCTGTGAAAAGAGACCAGCACCAACCTCTCTACAAGGACTTTTCAGGTAGTTGTAGAGATTGATGAAGTCCCCCTTCAGCCTCCTCTTCTTCAGACTAACCATTCCCAGCTCCTTCAAGTGTTCTTCATAAGATTTATTCTCTAGGCCCTTCACCAGCTTCGTTGCCCTCCTCTTTACTCGCTCAAGCACCTCGATATCTCTCTTGAATTGAGGTGCCCAAAACTGGACGCAACACTCCAGGTGTGGCCTCACCAGTGCTGAGCACAGGGATAGAATCACCTCTCTACTTCTGCTGGTCACACTATTTCTAATACAAGCCAGGATGCGTTTGGCATTTTTGGCCACCTGGGCACACTGCTGGCTCATATTCAACTGCTTGTCAATGAGAACCCCCAGGTCCTTTTCTGCCAGACACTTTCCAGCCACACTTCCCCAAGCCTGCAGCCTTGCCTGAGGTTGTTGTGGCTCAAGTGCAGGACCCAATATGTGGTTGCCAGGAATACCACAACTAGAGAAATGTATCAGTGTTAGGAGAGAAGTGGTTGCTCAGTACTGGACTTGTTGAAGTCACTTCTTTGCTTTTACAGGTACTCACTGTTATTTGACTATGCAATGAAACAGGAATTGGAAAACATCTATCTAAAATTGGAAGTGTAGTAGAGATGGACCTGGGTAGGTGACTGAGCAAAATCTGAGGCAAAGTATTATTAATTAGGACTATAATATACTCACTCCTTTGTTGCCTTCAGGCAGGCAAGGGCGACCTGGTTCAGTAACGGCACGGCGACCAACCCCTGGTCGCTCGGGCCACATGCACACAAGCACCAACGTGGTGGAAAGCAAAATGGCCTTTATTAACATGCGGCTCTGGGGGGGGGGGGTGGGCCCCTGTCTTTCCGTACAGCGCGAGATCTTCCGGCCGCCAGACCCTGGCTACATTTCCCCCCTCCCTATGCATAATTAAATTGGCTAAATATAACAGTCCTAGATAATAATAATAATAAAAAAAAAATACATGCATAATAATCCTAAATAAAAAACATTCTTAAACCTTATAGCAATCTTAGAAAATGTAAACGTACAATGATTTAAAAAATAAAATATCTATGCTGTAAACTTGAATAGAAAAATATAGGGCATGCTGAACAAGAGGTAGTTTAGGGAATGCCGCGAGCCTGTTCAGTATGCAGGGTCCAAAGATTAATGCTATTATGATCATTGTGATCGGTCCCATCAAGGTAGATATCAGGGTGTTTAGCCATGGTGAATGGTTGAACCACGATGCAAACCAATCTTGTTGTGCCTCTCTGTCCCTTTTCCGTTTTTCCAATCCCTCTCGCAATTTTGCCATAGTGTCCCTCACAATTCCAGTGTGGTCTGCGTATACACAGCATTCTTCTGCTAGTGCAGCACACACTCCCCCTTGTTGTAAGAACAT
>NW_009970722.1:299811-310254 GCF_000747805.2 Chaetura pelagica
AATCCCCCACTGCTTATGTATTTGTAATACGACCTGCACAAGCGATTCCATCTCGACCTTCACAAGGGCTTCAATCCCCCCTTGCGGGTCCCGGAGCGTCCTCCTTGTCTTGTTGGTCCGGGGTGTCTCTGCCGGGCTGGTCCTACCGCTCCGGCCGCCGTTCACCAGATCCCAGGCGATTTCCCGATTCGGGGCGAGTTCCCTCGGTTCCCGGGTTTCGGCACCACTTGTTGCCTTCAGGCAGGCAAGGGCGACCTGGTTCAGTAACGGCACGGCGACCAACCCCTGGTCGCTCGGGCCACATGCACACAAGCACCAACGTGGTGGAAAGCAAAATGGCCTTTATTAACATGCGGCTTGGTATTATATAGCCTGAGTGACGTCACATCCGTCCGTGACATCACCGCGGGGGGGGGGGTGGAGCCCTGTCTTTCTGTACAGCGCGAGATCTTCCGGCCGCCAGACCCTGGCTACACTCCTTAAACTCATTCCATACATGGGCAACTTCAAAATCAGCAACATGAAGCCCTCATAGGTCTTGAATTAATTTAATTTCTCTAGGATATAGTCTTTTTTATGGACACCCCAGCCTGGTCTTACTCTTCATCCCCCAACAGCCAGGTTATTCTCCCATTAATTTCCTTGCCAAAATTAAAGCAGAGCCTTGCAGCTCCCAGAGATTGCTTCTGCAGCCTCTGTGTCCCTTAAGCACTTGCAGGTCTGGTGTCTCAGGACCAGTAAGGCCAGTGCCCCAGACACTGCTGGAGAACAGAGTATGATTTGCTCTGAACAAACTCTTTCAGGGCTGGATCAAATAAACAGAACATTTACAAGCAGGTCAAAGTTAGTTATTCATGGGATCTAAATTAAGTACACACCAGTGCCTTCAGTTCCTACAAGAAGTTTTACCTTTTGTGTTTACCAGGAATAAAATCACTAACAAACTTACCTGAATACATAGAACAAGAATGATACTGTTGTCTTGGAATATTTTAGTGATAATTTAGTGCATCAGTGCAGCTTTATCAGTCAAACAGCTTTTTACTTGTATAAGCATCTACACAGGAATCACAGTCAAAACACAAAGCCTCTTCAACTGGTCCTCTGGGACACCTGCACAGAAAAGATTCTCTGTAGCAAACCCCAAGATAATAACAACATCCTGGGTCCACTTAGTAACACCTGCAAGTTCAAAAAGTGAAGTGTCTGGGATCTGAACCCAATGTTTTTAAAAATGACTGAGTAGTTTTGAAGACGAACTATCAGTTAGCTGAGAAGGCTTCTAGAAAGTTTTTTTGGAAACTTTTCCTGTGGGAAGCAAGGTGGAATTCAAGAAATGATGTCTGTGTGAGAAAAGGAGCACAACTAGTCACACTTAGTCTTCTTGCTGTATCACCCTGCAGTGCAAATGGGAGAATATCTGGAGGCATTAACAGACACTGGGACTCCAGCATTTACTTTTCTTCCAAGTTAATGAGAGATTACTTTCAGGTTTGCAAGAGAAGATGGAAATTTATTGTGAGGGATGGGTGAGGAAAGAAGTGTGTTGAGGTACTCTATGTTGACTGGGATGATTTGAAGGAGAGCATTCACACAAACTCATCCCTGTGCTGTAGAGCAGAACATAAAGGAGACGGTTTTTTGACATCATGTTCCACAGCATTGTCCTGGAGAAACTGCCTGCTCCTGGCAGGCAGTGTACCCTGGATGGGTACACTCCTTACTGGGTAAAAAGCTGTCTGGATGACTGGTCAAAAGAGTTGTGGTTTTGCAGTTAAATCCAGCTTGTGGCCAATCACCAGTGGTGTTGCCCAGGACTCAGTGTTGGAGTCAGTTCTCTTTTGGTTTAGTGGTAGACTTGGCAGTGTTAGGTCAACAATTGGACATGATGATCTTAAAGATCTCTTCCAAACTAAATGAATCTATTATTCTATGTTTACTGGTAAACCTGCTGCCTTGGGAGAGGAAGGAGTAGAGGTTGCTTTGGGCACCAGGCATCTTGTTGATAACCATTGATCCCACCATGTTTCCTAATCCTCTGGGGACTCTCTGCCCTTATTCCCTTATGCACTTACCTCTGAGATGCATTAATTAAATGAACTGTAACCAGTCTTCTCCCTGACTGATCAGGATGATGAGGACAGGCATTGCACTCCACTCATTGTTGTGGGATCTATCTCTGCCAGCAGGGAGTCTTGTCAAATATGGAAACATTTCTGTCTATGTTTTTTCCACACCTACTTTGTTGAAATAAAAAGCAGATTATTATTTTTTTTTTAAACTAACTGTGACATATATGAGTAATCCGCTAGCTAAGGATACTTCAGCTGAGATGTGAGAAGAGAAAAAAGAAAAGACAGGCTGAGAGAGCTGGAGTTTTTTAGCCTGGAGAAGAGAAGGCTCTGGGGAGACCTTATAATGGCCTTCCAGTACCTGAAGGGGCTAGAGGAAAGTGGCAGAAGGCCTTTATATAAGGGCATGTAGTGATAAGACAAGGAGTAATGGTTTTAAACTGGAAGAGAGGAGATTTATATTAGACATGAGGAAGAAATTCTTTAGTGTGAGGGTGGTGAAAGAGTGGAACAGGCTGCCCAAGGAGGTTATAGATGCCTCATCCCTGGAAGTGTTCAAGGACAGGTCGGATGGGGCTTGGAGCAACCTGGTCTGCTGGAAAGTGTCCTGCTCATGCAGGGGAGTTGGAACTAGATGGTCTTTGAGGTCCTTTCCAACCCAAACCATTCTATGATTCTATGTGTATATTTGCATAATAAACATCTGGTTGTGAAGGTGTTTGATGTACCTGATCAAGTGCTGTTCTTTCTATTATCCTTCTGCTCCAACCATTTATTTTCTCTAAGATGATATGGGCTTTTTTTTCATCACTTACAATCTTGAGTATTTTGGCCCTTTAAGTGAGTCTGTTGATTTGACATTCATGGCATGATCACCAGTAGTAGGATATTCACTCATGCTTCTTGTGAGTGCAGACTTTCTACATCTCTTGGCTCTTAGTCTGGAGCACAGCTTCTATACATGCTTCTGTTACATGAGAAAATAACCCAAATTCTAACTCTCTGGAGCCTACATGCTTGCACTTCCTACCACAAAAATTATTATTATGTTCATTCTCACAAATGAACATGCTAATGCTTTGCCTTTTTGCTAAGACAGTCTTTGAAGAGATAACTTTATAGTTGAAACAATAACAATTTAAGACATTTTTCAGACTAGCTATGTAGATATTTAGTATCTCTAGATCTGTATTAATCAGTAAATAAATGCAACCTCCATTAGTTTAGAGTATTCATTTTGTTACAATGCGTTATCTCTGTATGTTTTGTGCAATAAATTATGGGCTTCATATTGTCTCTAAAGCAGCACCACAAATTGTTCCAAGGCCTCTGACTGGGACTCCTGTGAGCCTGTCCAAAGAAGAATCTACAGTATGTCACAGGCGTCAGCCTAGCGTCAGTGAAAGCTGAACCAATGCTTCTAAACAGTCCATGGGTACAGAAATGTGCATTAGTGTCTGAATATGCATCAGAAAATGGCTGATGATTGCACCTTCTCCAAGACAACTTAGTCTGCTGGTTGGAACTCATGGGCCTAGTACTGAAATGCACTGAGAAGAAAGGTTTTTGTCAAATAGGCAAGGTAAAAGGGTAAGGGCTAAAGGCTAAATTTATCAAGAATACGGTGCTAAATAATCTTCAAATGGCAGTCTGTGTTAATAGAAAGCAGGTGGAAAAACTTCAGCTTGATATTCTACTGTGAATTTATTTTCCTTCTCAGTTGGTGTCGTTACCTCATGTTGTATTTATATAAAATACTTCATTATAATGAAAAGTGAGGACATAGAGATCAGAAAAAAAAAAAACACACAACAAAACAAAAACAACAAACAAACAAACAAACAAAACCAACAAAAAACAAACCACACATGGAAGGGCTGTTTTCCCCTGACGTAATATTTAGAATCTTCCTTAGAAAGCTTACCAACTGTGAGCTCAGTTTCATGGTGTCACAATGTCACAAGCCGATGCCCACACTTAGGCATAAATCTTCAGTAACACTTGAAATCAATGTAATTATAATGGATTTATAGAGGCATTATCTGTCTTTTACAGATTATTTACCTGATAAACACTAATGACCACTGAATCTGTTTTATCTCCTGTAGGCTCAAATCACTAGGCCCTTCAAAAAATGAAAAGACCTCTAAGCTTAGCTTTCAGCATTAAATCAATCTTGTCTAAGCATTCTGCAGCTTTGTGATAGCAAAACAAATATAACTCTGTACCTCAAACAATTTTTTTCATTCAAATTCACAAAAACACAGCAAAGGAGAGAAAGTGTCCAGCTTTCCCTGAAGACATACTGACCCACTGTTTATTTCACAGGCAGCTTTTTTTTAAGAGCTCCCTCTGTGTATGATGGCATCCTTATCACAGAAAATGACCTGCTGATAGCCTCTGATACAGCCCTGGACACCCACTGTGTAGGAAAAGGATGTGCTCAACCAGCAGCCAAGCCAGCCCTAATCCTGCATCGAGGTCTCCCTGTGCAACCAAAGTTGCTCCAAGCTTCCTTCTACACAACAGGGTGCCTGGGATCAGGCTTTAAACAAACCTGGTGATGTTTCCACTGATGCTCTTGATTTCTGTTAATTTAGAGGTTTGAAATGCTAGCACTGTACTCCACGGAAAAAAATAAGAAAAAAAAATCATAAAAAGAACCAAAGCCCATATTGTCCCTAACGAGGTTGAAAAAATGGTGCACTGAGTGTTCCTTGCATTTGCCATCAGGATTAATATTTTCAACTTTTTCTTTAGTGGGGGTTTGAAGTCCATTTTAAATGTGAAAACAGATGATAGAACTTCAGGATCAGCAATGGTAAAAATAATTTTGTTTGCTAACTAGGAATTAACTGTCATCTTCAAAAATAATTCTGTAAGGATTGCTTTCATTGGACATGGCTCCTGAAGTAGAACTTGCCAGCAAGTTCTTAAGCAGTTTTTCCACCTCTGCAACTACATCTGTGTAGATACAGATAAAACTGTAATAAAATACTCTTCTGATATTCTGTTGCATGCTTATATTTGTTGCTTGACAGTCATACCGGTAATGGGCATTTGTCCATAACAGCACAGAAATTGTCTACGGGGTAAGCATCTAGGCATCACTGATGAGAAGGGAGTCTGGAGCTCTGTTAACCACTGCCCTGAATGTGAACCACCAGCCCAGGACAGCAAGTGCCCCTCTGCAGCACAGTGTGCCCAGCTTGCCCTTGCAAGACAACAGTTCCCCCCATCCATCTGCTCTGGCGCTAAACAGGGATCAGCCTCATTCCCCTAATCATCTATTTTACAGGCAGCACTGTATTCTTCTGATGTTTTTCCATCAGTCCTGGAAGTCTGAAAGTACCAGGAATTTATGGTGATAAAGCTAAATCAGTACTTCAGAGACACCTGCTGCATTGTGTCCTGTTGGCAGTTGTTACTTTGCTTGGTGTGTCAGGTTTAGTTAAATATGGAGTACATGGTTGTCTGTTTGGCTGCAGTAATTTCTAGGAAGGCCACTATTGGGGAAACAATTGTAACAATAGAAACAGCAGCAACAACAACAACAATAATAAAACATTTTCATTGTTATTATTTATTAAAAATAAAAAATTACAAGAAAATGTACACAAACCTCTTTTTCTTTAGCCCTGTATGTGGATTCTTTTAGCAGAAGTGGCATAAGCAAAGTTTTTGAATAATATTGAATTGCTTTGATGTCACTCTTGATTTCTCCATCCCAACTTCTTTAAAAATTGACATGAACTCTTCAGTTCTCACTGCCGAGGTACAATGAAGGGTTCCAATATAGCACTAGCAGCTTTGTGCCAAAGCCTGAATTACCTTTGTAATTACCTCAAAATCATTAGAAGTACTGACAGTCAGTATCTATGTTTTGCCTGCAAGTGGTGAGTGGTTTGTTTCGGTTGCTTGTTTGGTTTGGTTTGGTTTGGTTTTTTTTTTCTGGAAGGCTTGGCGCATCCGTGATCAATGTCTGAAAGTTTTGTAAGATTATCAGGAGTTTGCCTGTAACCACCAATCTCACCCAGGCTTACTCAATTTGTAAAATACACATTTGTAGCTGAAAAAACAATCTTTGTATTCTCCAGGAGGTATTATCAGGCCTATCTTGGCAATCACAGTACGTGGTTTATGGTCAGTTTCAGCTAACAGTGGTATCCCATAAATAAAGGAATTTTTTTTTTACAGCCATGGCTTAAGGCCAAAGTCTCCTTCATTCTTTCAGCACATTTACATGCAGTTTTTAATTAGTGGCCATGATGCATTAGCCACTTGTCTCCGGCTTCAACTATGTTATTGAAAGACTGTTGTGCCAATACTCTCCTGGGATGTCTCCATGGAAAAGTTACTTTTGTGCTAATTGTCATAGTTTTTCAGGACTAGGGCCTCTTTAATTAAATCCTTCAGTTTCCCCAGCACTGTCTTAAGGTTTGCATCTGTTGTTCTTTGAATGTTTTTGAGCAGTTATGCTCTAAGGTTGCTGGTTCAAGCAACTACATTATTCATAAATTTCGGCTTTAAAGCACAGTTCCAAAAAATCATCACACCCTTTCTTTCTTTGTTCAAGCAAGTATGCAGTAATAGCCCTAGCATTATGATCCTTGCTAGGTTCCTTTCTCTCCCTTCCATGCCTTTTGCATTACACTCTCCTATCATCTGCATTTGTTTAACTTTATTCTCACAGCACCAATCTTTCCAAAGCTGTCCAATGCCTGTGGTCATGGTCTTCTGTTGCATTATCAAAAATTAATTCTTAGTCTCCTGTGACTTGGATTGAATTCTCTGTACTGTTCCCAGTAACCATCTACTCTCTTTTCAAGGATACAGTCCTGAAACCTGGGGAGATCAAGACAAATCTAGCCCTGAAGTCTACCCCTCTATATAGGTATGCAGCCCTAGATTCTCAAGATTGTCACTGTGACCTCAAACCATTTCTGTGCTCTTTTGACCTCAAATAACTTCTGTGCCTCTGTTGAAAAACAATGTATTCCTCTATTTCATTTCAGTACTTCTAATATTTCTGGACTCCATTTTAGTACTTGCCTTTTTCTGCCTGAAATCGACAATATTGGAAACATCGTGTGCCCTGGCCACCATTGTTATCACCAATGAAGACACTGGCTGGCTGCTTTCCTCTTGGCTGCCACCCATCACCTGCAGATGTATGCACCAAGGTGGAGATTTCTGTGCTTTCCTGTGTGCTTTCTAGGAGCTGTGGTCATGCTGATTTGTAAAGCTTTGTAAGTTAATGAAGTGACTGAACACAGAATGAAGAAGGGATAGTTTGAAATAGCCTTCTGTGGCACTGCACCTTAAACTCTGGTGTGTCTTTTACCAGCTGTGTCTTCTTCCCAGGATTTCTTTGTCTTGCTCAGCCTCTGAAACTCTGCTGCATTCATTGTTCATGTGAAGCCTGACAGAGGGATGCTTCATTCAAAATAAGATTTTGATATCCTGACACTGGCCTCTGCATGGCAGTAATCTGTTTAACCAGCGCTTCTGAGAAGATTTCAAGGATACATAACCCAGAGAAGTTTAGCTATGTATCTTCAATTTGTAGCTACCTCATCCTAGAGTAAATCCATCTTAGAACTCTAATAATGTTCATAGTACTTGTTCACTTGTTTATAGTTGTGGTTTCATTAATTTCAAATGAACATACATTTACTTATAAGCAGACCTGATCTCTTGTGTCTCTGTTTTTCAAAATAATAATTTTTTTTTGCTCACAAAAGTGAGCACAGTAAGTTTCTGGCTGAATTGCACTCCCACTATAGTGAAATACAAACAAAAATTGGAAACCTGTTTTTTTTTAGCTGAAAAAAAAGTTCTTGATACTGGAAAATGCTCGTTCTGTGAGACCAGAACATTGTAAAACTGAGACAGTTTTTGTTAGCTAGTGGCAAAGGAGTCTAACTCTGTATTAATAATAAGCCTTCCTAGGCAAAGTCCAAGAAATTGTAAGTTTTAGCCTCACTAGCTAAAATATGCTCTATAATTACTGCTGGAATACTTTGTGCAAATAACTTCATTTTGTTGCCCTCGATTCAGGTAGGCAGTCCAAGACTTCTCAAGGTATAGCCTTGGGGGATTCAGATTTGTCCTAGAGTGTCGTCTGTGGTAGATATATTGCTCTGATATGGTATGAAGGCCAGCAAAAGCCAAATTACTTTGTTTCCTCAATGCTGATAATTTTATCATACTTGTCTTTAAACTGAGCTTATGTTGGTCATTAATTAATGGATGATTTGTGTTTCTTTCAGATAGAAAACTCAATTATATGCAAATACTATACTGGACATTTTCTGAATTATATACAGTTGGACTCCATTGGTTAACTTTAACGGTGGAGAAACTCTGGAAACGACTTGCTTTTGTGTTGCCTTAGTCAGCTGGCATTTTGGAAGGTTTGCTACTTTATATTCCTCTTTCTCTATTTTAAGTCAAAATCCACTGGGCCTTAACTTGTGAAAAGCTCTCACTGATCTCACAGTATGCTTTCCAGCATTAAATCATTATGAAGACACTACAAATTACTCTACTTTATAGTGAAGTACCTACATCTCCATGGCCTGCAGCACACTAGGAGAATTTTAACTCATTTTCCCACTAGACCACACAAATTCCATAATGCTGACACCTAATCCCCAGCGTCAGAAATGCTGACCCTCCAGCTAGGAGTTTGAGAGAGCTGGTTGTGAAACACTGAACAATGTAGAATGAATGAACTTCCCTTTTGAGCAGAAAGATCAGGTTTGTTGTGTCTGTGTGCTTTCAACTTTTTGCTCTAAACAATGTTCATATTCTTAAGACTGTCTGCAGAAAATAGTTTATTCCAAGTAAATACAGGAAATTCCTTTTTGGTATTCCAATGTCTTGGGCAAATCCAAAGCTGCTGTGGGTTGAGGTATTTGTGCTCAGATCAGTGATCTAATAAAATCCTCATTAATGAATAACTGACTATGCTTGGTTTTGTTTTGTTTTTCTGGAACCAGATGAGTGAAGAAACAGCAGATTTACACTGAAAGCTCAAGCAACAGTCCCTGCTCAAAACAAAGGACCCTTTAAAGCATATGTGGGCATTGTGGCTTTTCTAGGTATTGTGGTGAAAGACAGGATTAGAGAGTCTGCTGATCAGTGTGAGAGTATCAGGAGAAACAGCTGGAATAGGTCTGGGCTGATTCCAATTGGCCTATTTTGTTGTTGGACCAAAAACAAATTTAAGATGGAAAACATTTTTCTGTGTACTGGCAACTCAGGTTGCAGTCAAACGCCAGCAGGGTCAGGAGGGTGAGCTTTGGTCCATGGTCCTGACCATCTCCAACTGCTTTAAGTCTTGGCCTCAACTGAAAGGTTGCCTAGGCAGGTGAAGAGAGTTAAGACAAGTGGCATTTTGCTGTACATAGAAATTTAATAGCACTAACATGCATTTTTAGGGTCAATGTTTGACAGTTTATGTCTATCCTACTATTTTGCTGGATGGTTTCAGCTTTTCCAGCCCGAGTCTTGTTTTGACCTTTTATAAATTTGAAGCACTAGCCTGGAAGTTAATGGATCTACACAAACATGTTATCCCAACAGAAGAAAGGATCAGGCTCTTTTAAGAAATGTACGTTATATGGGACCTTATTGTGAACCCAGATGGCGAAGTACTTGGACATTGGTCTGTTCAAAAGTAAAAAGATCTTTTTGTAAACAACCTTTATTGTACATAAGGGTTTTATTATGTACCCACATGTACTTTATTCTTGTCTTAGGAAAGGTTTGCATTAGTGTTCTTCAGCTCACATCCAGTTTAGATTGAATAAGATAGTGCTTGTCCATTAATATAATAACAACAATTAAAAACATATTTCTTGCTGTTCAAATTCTATACAATCAGTCTGTTTTCTTTGGCTCTTAAAGTATGCTTTTTCATGATCAGCTGGAATTATTTTTTGGCAAGAAAACAGTTTTAAATACATGAAAATTAATTATACATTTGTAATCTGTAATTTTATAAGAGAAAAGGGACTAAACAAACCTCACATAATGTGAATGTAAGCAACAAACTACAAGCAGATTAAAATTTCAAATGCTACAATGTGAAAAATAATTTATTGGTGAAGTTAAATGTAGTCCTTTTAAAATACCTGTATTTTCTGATATCTCATTATGTGAGATTAATTATTTCTCTTTCACATAGCCTAGTTTGAGTCCTAAAAGAGAGGGGTTTCTCCTTATTTCAGAGGCTCTTTTATTCCCAGATCACAGAAATGAGAGGCTGAAACTGTTTGCTCTACTCTTGGAGCTCTGCTTTGCTGGTGTGTTGGAGACCCACAAAGCCCCATGCAGGATATTTCCTTCTTTGGCCATTCATCCC
>NW_009970722.1:310539-312895 GCF_000747805.2 Chaetura pelagica
TGGGGTTTGGGAATGGTCTGTGGATCACCTTCTCATTTTGCTGCCATTTGCCTTGGGGTATAACACCCCACCACAGGTTTCAGGCCAGATAAAAAAATGGAGCAGGGAAGTGTGGATGCAGAGTCATGGATATGATGTACCTCTTGTTCCTTCTCTCAAAGAGGCTGGGAGGACAGCAGGTAGCATAAGCTACTTAAATCACCCAGCACAAATATCCAGGGCCTGCCCTGAATAAATTTTCTTTTCACAGCTCTTGGCACAGAAACATGTTGGAAGACTAGTCAGGGATGAAGGATGTGGTTAAGATACATAAGTTCTGGTGGCAATTCCAACTGGGTCCAGCTATGGACCTGCCCAGAAATGTATGGGGGCTAATGAGCCTGGTTAATCAAGGGTCCGGGAGCCAAAAGTAATGAACAGAATTAGTGTTTTGGCCTCTTCCATCCCTGCACAATAAACCCCATTTTCTCCTCCCAGTAGAGTGTACCCATAACTGAAGATGAAGACATTATCTTGCAGATATTTTGAAACCAATAAGAAATGATGACTATGTCAAGCAAAATACTTGCATGGAGGGGCATCAAAGGACAGATGAAAGAGGCTTATATTTATAAACCACTTCTATTCTTTAACCCACTGGGGGCTGACATAATATAAGAGACAACTCTTTCTTTGACCTTTCTGTGCAGCTTTATAAAAAACTAAGCATGGGACAAGTTTACAGAATTACTCGAATTTTAGACATAAAAAGTCACTGTACTCAGCACCACTAAGCTAAAAATGCCATTAGCATCATATGCAAAATGTAAAAATATCTTGATTATTATTTTATCTTAAAACTATTAAGAGGCTCACTATATTGTAATCTGCTCAAAGAAAGAGTATAAAATATGAAAAAATCTCTTTTCCTAATGCTAGATTTTAATACAAGCTGGTTTATTTTTCCATTTCCAATATCCAAGCTTTTTCTGACTCTTCAGAAGTAAACATATTTGTATTTTTATTACTAAAATATGACCCTGTCTCACCACAAGGCACACCTTTTTTATTGTTTCTCTAAACCACGTGTTGCATTTCATTGATAACTACAGTAGTATCAACAGTATAATTAAAATATAAATTAAAAATATTTCCAGTCTGCTAATATTTCTTTGACTATGCACAATTGCTAAATCCTACTCTGAACTGAAAGCACTTTTCTTATAATGTATGTCTGATATGTAGATTTAAATTAATCTATTTCTAGGCACCAGTAGCTACATTCACAGAGACTGACACTTTGATTATCTGTATCCAAAATTTTTATCTGTTCAGCTGCTGTCTAACTTGAGAAGAAGCTAAATTTCCTCTGCTCTTTTATTTCTCCTAATCTCCAGGGTGCTTCCATGTTTGCCACACACTGGGTATATGTGCAATCAGTCAGGCCTGCAAAGGAGCTCACAAGCTGTCCTGCTCTTGCCCTGCCTCCCAGACATGTTCAGTGTCTTTGAAACTTGCCTACTAGACTGGCTCTTGCACAAAATAACCAGGACATACTGCTCATGAAGTGAACTGAAAATGCAGCTGAGAGAGGAACCAGGGACCATAGCCCTACAGTGTAGGATTTCATCCAAGTTTCCCAGAGCAAGAGCATTAGGCCACCAGGAACGGCAGCAGCAGGAGTGGGACTCGGGCCAAGACTTCTGTGTTGTTGTTTTTTTGCTCTGGGCTCCAGGCACAGCTTCTGGCTCTGAATCCAAATGGAAGGGGTTGGGTACCAATTGCTTTTGAGGTACTGGTGTCAGACTCCTTTCCTCACCTTGTTATTTCCTGCTTAGCTTAGGAGCTCCCTGACCTCTAAGGCTGTCCTCTTACGCATTCCTCTGTATGGGGGACAGGCTTCTAACTGGTGGCTAAGACATCTGCAAATTACAAGTATCTTGGGAATAAACACTGATTCACAGAAACCAGATTCTTTTTGTAGGTATAACACTGTATCTTCTCGAACTATTGTAATAATTTCTCTCTATTTTGTTAGCTTGTCCTCATCTGCCTGAAATCCTCAATCATGATGATGAAGCAGGATATATTCTGGTTTAAGTCCAGACTCTGTTCTTCACCAGTCAAATTTCTGTTCCTGACTGACTGAAGTTCAGGTCTGGAGGAGCAATTGATAAGATCAGGCATTTATGCATCAGTCTTATAAACATCTTTTATGTAAAAAATATCTTGAGTTCAATGAGGTCTCTTGCCTATGTAAAATAAGACAGGCAAGTCTTATTTTGCATTCTTTTTGTAACTTGGAAAACTGAGGTTACTTGGTCCATTTTAGCATTTCTGGGCAGCTATGCCATTTAGGAAATGGGAAGTGCTGAAC
>NW_009970722.1:313001-314218 GCF_000747805.2 Chaetura pelagica
AACCGCTCTGTGGTAGACAATTATATTCCTGTATTTCTTCCAGAGTGCAGACAAAACTTATTAATGCAAAACTTGCTCTCCTGGGGTTTCTAGCCCAATTCACAAATCTGCATATTCTGATAAAGTCTGAAGAAATTTGTGCTTTGTCTGCTTCTCTGAGCAGGGCAAAATCCTCTAAGATCCACATAGTATGTCTCCAGGCTATAAGCCAGGTTCAACACCACACTCAATTCATCTCACTGAACTGAACTGAAATTGCATTTAGGGTATGTCTTGAGATGTGTTTGATAGCAATGACAAACATGAAGGAACAGTTTTCTGCTGACAGGTCCATTTACTGAAGATCTGATTTAGTGAGGGATTACGTGTCAGGCACAACTCACTTGGTATTTCTGAGTTTAACTCTGACCAGAAGAGGTATATAAAGAAACAGGGTTCAGTTAGAGAAATAATAAACTTAGTCACCTTAGGATTCTGGAATCTTCTTCTTTCAGAGACATATGTTTCTTCTTAAGCTTGAACTCTCCTTAATACCAGCACTTCAGATCTGAAGACGATTTGTGCTGATATCAACAGGAAATTCTGTTATCACGCTGATGAATGTATCGTGACTGAAACTGAACCTGACATCTGCTGAACGGTGGGTGATTTTGCATTAGGCTGCATGTATTCAGAATTAAAGCCTTTCTTCTTAGAGCAAAAGTTCAGGCAAGATTTCCATTAAAACCAGTACCATTTATCTGAACAAGAACTACAAAACTGGCCAGCATAGCACACAGATCTAAAATACAATTTCATATAACTGGAACAGAGGACTATAGTCAATGTAAAATAACACTAAAAATTATGTCAGTGCTCTGTATTGATTTCCATCTTGCATTTCATAACAGTCAATGTGAAATAGTTCTACTCTCCCTCTAGTACTCTATCAGCATTTACAAGGGCAAGTGTTGCACTGGAAAACTCAAGTTACCCACAGGCCTGAACCAGAGTTAGTTTTTGCTAGTCTGGTCAAACATATAATTTTTCCATTAATAACTTGTTGGTAACTGTCCTGGTTTGAGCCAGGATGAAGCCAATTTTTCTTTTTACTGATTTTTTTTTCCTTCAGTAAGCTTTCTTGTAACTAGCAACAGCGTGTTCTGCTAGGCTGATAAGACAGTGGAATGTTTTTCTAACTACTGAGGCTTCAAGGCTGCACCTGCACTCTGCCAGCT
>NW_009970722.1:315220-387374 GCF_000747805.2 Chaetura pelagica
AAAAAAAAAAAAAAAAAAAAAAAAAAAGGAGAATAGTCAATATTTAAATAAATATCAAGATTATCACAACATTTTTTGGGTTTATTCTGATATTTAATAAAAACTGGAAAGGGCTGGAAGACACTACTTTAGAAGATGATAAGAAGCTACCATATCTAGACTGATTTACAATGTAAGATGAGTAATGTAAATTCTATGAAATAACAATTCTTATTGGAAAAATAATATTACTTATTGTAATTAATTTTTCTTTTTTCAGGTACAGTAGAAATATTTCCAATCTGGTTTTCTAAATTTTCAGAGAAAATCAGTACTTCTGAATCTTTGATAAAAGGCTTGACGGGGCAACCCTGTTTAATATGAAGAATTTGTATTTTGTTAATAGCTAAAATTTTCCAAGCTATATGCTATAATACCCCTGTGTAAAGAGGTATTATTATTTGTGTAGGTTTACTGAATTCAATGGCATTGCATGAGTGAATTTGGCTTTATTACAATGTGGTATTACTGTTAATATATAGTAGAAGTTATTTCCTTTCTCCTTGGAGTTAATTAATCGTGCTCTCTCTTTTCATGCGCATGGATGTCATACGCAAATTGGCAATAATTTCCATTACATTTTATATTACATTAACTATATATATATAATGCATTCAGATCTATAAATTTTATAATTACATCGCACAATTTGATTTATAGATATGTAGATGTCACCGTTTGATAAAGATGGACTCACAAATCCTGATGATGTTGAGTGTGACACACAAATGTTCCGGAGGTTTGTTCAGGCTGTACCAGCAGCGCATGCCCATATATTCTCCTTCATGGGATGCTTTGAAGGTTATCAAAGACCAACTGTACGTGAGGTAGCTTTTAAAGCACGACAGTATGGAGACCTCCTCTCTGACTCTCTTCACTTCCACACCTCAGCCATTGAACAAATGACTGGCAGGAAGAACCAGATGCCAAATAGGTGGGGAAGTAATCTCCAGATTCTTCCTAGAGATAACTGGTCACGTGTTGCAGCCACTAAGAAGAGACGTCCTGCTACGAGACAGCAGCGAGAGGGACGGGACCCACTGAGACGCCACCTGTGGTCTCTCTTGAAAAATTATTTTAAAGAGGACATGAGAGTCTGGGACAAGAAACCCACTGATATTCTCCAGTTACGTGTGCAAGAGCTACTGAACAGAACAAGGCCAGGAGATGGTTCTTTCAAGAAGGTTGCACCAGTCAACAACCAGGATGGTTCATCAACCTCTAGTGCTCAACCCTAGAGATGCCCTGCCTCCAGCCAGGAGGAGGAGAGGGACAACCGAGTTTATTGGACTGTGTGGATTCGGTGGCCTGGCACATTAGAACCACAAAGATATAAAGCTTTGGTGGACACTGGTGCACAGTGCACACTAATGCCATCGAATCATAAAGGGACAGACTCCGTCACTATCTCTGGAGTGACAGGAGGTTCTCAACAACTGACTGTTGTGGAGGCCGGTGTGAGGCTCACTGGTAAGGAGTGGCAAATGCACCCTATAGTGACTGGCCCAGGTGCTCCGTGCATCCTTGGCATAGACTATCTCAGGAAAGGATACTTCCGTGACCCGAAAGGGTACCGGTGGGCCTTTGGTATAGCAGCTGTAGGGACTGAGGACACTGAACAGCTGCGTACTTTGTCTGGCCTTTCAGATGACCCTTCTGTAGTGGGGTTGCTGAAGGTTGAAGACCAACAGGTGCCAATTGCCACTTCAACAGTGCACAGACGACAATATCGCACCAACAGAGACTCTGTGATCCCCATTCATAAGCTGATCCGGCAACTGGAAAGCCAAGGTGTGATCAGCAGGACTCACTCACCCTTCAACAGTCCTATCTGGCCAGTGCGCAAGCCTGATGGCGAATGGAGGCTGACAGTGGACTATCGTGGCCTGAATGAGGTGACACCACCGCTCAGTGCTGCTGTACCAGACATGCTAGAACTTCAGTACGAGCTGGAGTCAAAAGAAGCTAGGTGGTATGCCACTATTGACATTGCTCATGCATTTTTCTCTATTCCTATAGCACCAGAGTGCAGGCCACAGTTGGCTTTCACCTGGAGGGGAGTCCAGTACACCTGGAATTGACTGCCCCAGGGGTGGAAACACAGCTCAACAATTTGCCATGGACTGATCCATGCTGCACTGGAGAAGGGTGGAGCTCCAGAACACCTGCAGTACATTGATGACATCATTGTGTGGGGTGACACATCAGAATAAGTTTTTGAGAAAGGTAAAAAGATCATCCAAATTCCTCTGGATGCTGGTTTTGCTGTAAAAAGAAGTAAGGTCAAGGGACCTTCGCAAGGTAATCTGACTTTGGGAGAGAATCCTTAATTTGACAGCTGGTAAAGTATAGAGTCTGTATGTAATATATGGTATGGAATAGGGGTGGAAATGTCAATGTGAAAAAACACTAGTCAATGTAAAATAACACTAAAAATTATGTCAGTGCTCTGTATTGATTTCCATCTTGCATTTCATAACAGTCAATGTGAAATAGTTCTACTCTCCCTCTAGTACTCTATCAGCATTTACAAGGGCAAGTGTTGCACTGGAAAACTCAAGTTACCCACAGGCCTGAACCAGAGTTAGTTTTTGCTAGTCTGGTCAAACATATAATTTTTCCATTAATAACTTGTTGGTAACTTTATTCAATTTTGAATGCACATTTCATATATTCTTAAAATAAACAATTTTGCTCAGCTTATGTTGGAAAAGAAGAAGGTGCAGATTTTTTACAGTGAATGGCTCAAGAATGGGTTTATGAACTGCAATGCAAAATCATAGAATCATAGAATAATAGGATAATGTAATAGTTTGGGTTGGAAGTGACCTTAAAGATCATCTTCTTCCAACTTCCCTGCATGGGGCAAGGGTACCTTCCACTAGACCAGGTCACCCAAAGCCCCATCCAGCCTGGCCTTGATCACTTCCAGGCATTCGCAGCCTCTCTGGGGGACCTGTTTTACTGTCTCATCACTCTCACAATAAAGAATTTCTTCCTAATGTTTAACGAAAATCTACCCTTGTCCAGTTTGAAACCATTCCCACTTGTCCTATAAGTAGTCCCTCCCCAGCTTTTTTGTAGTTCTATTTCAGGTACTGAAAGGCCGCAATAAGGTCTCCTTGGAGCCTTCTCTTCTGTTCCACTCGCTTCCAATTCCAATGAGAATGAACAATCCTGTAAAAAGGATAGTGGCTGAAAATCTGTATCTGTTTCCTCATCTGTATCTTCTGGCTTGATAGAAATCATCACTTCTTCCAACAGGCCTTTGCTGACAATTATATATAGCAGGCACTGGACAGGTCTCATGTGCTTTGCAAGAGAATGGAGTGGATATCCACAAAGTCTGTGAGGGAAAAAGGCAGGTCTCCTGAGTACAGGGTCCTTCCATGCTGTGGTTGTACCCAGCCTATTTCCAGTACTGCTCTAAACCACATGATACTTAGTTTGGTAGTCTGCTGACTGACTTTTATCAGAAGCAGAGCCATTTCAGTGGAATCCAATGAAAGGGCAAGAGCAACAGACACTAAGTGAAATACAGAAAATTCCATTTCAGTGTTAGGAAAAAAACCCAAACTCCTTGTTTTTTAAATGTGAAATTGGTTGGTCAAATGCTGGATGGAACAGGTTGTGCAAAAAGGTTGAGGAATTTCCGTCCTTGGACATAACCAAAACCCAACTGGACATGGCCATGAACAGCCTGCTCTAATTGACCCTCCTTTGAGCCAGGGGATTGGATGAGACAATCTCCAGAATTCTTTATCAACATCAAATCTTCTGTGGTTCATAATCTGTCCTAAGCTAACTGAACAAATTCTTCTTATTAATGGTTGTGAATCAAAGGCAGTTTATTTTAGTTCCACTGCCAAGGAAACAACACATTTGGGAAAGAGAACTTTCATACAAACACTAAGTCCATATCCAGTCTCAGGATAATTAGAACCCAGCACAGACCTTTTTAGCAATTAGGAGTATTTTAATCTATTGACTTTGCTTAGATGAAAACAAACATGAATGGATGATTTCAGACATAGAATTTAGTCTGTGGTTAATCTTGCAAATCTCCCATGTCTGTAGAAATGTGCACTGTTCCCTCCTCTAGTCTATCTCCTGGCTTCCTGACATAAACAACTAGGTTTCTCAATAGTTTTCCAAACAAATTTTCTTTCTGCTTAGATACAAGGCCTGCATCCATAAATCTGGAGATTGCTCATCAATTTGGAAGGGAACCAAATAGAAGTAGGCAAGCCTGCTCATTGCCCAGTGCAGGTCCCTGGGGTGCTTCTTGCCCATGTGCAAAACCAGTGAGGCCATCTCCAGCCCTGCTCCAAAGGCAGTGCATCTGGGCATGCCTGGCACTGTCCTTACATCAATATTTCTTGCTCCATATTAGTATGGCCATTATTTCTTGATATCTCTGAAAATAAAACTCCCAGATCACATGAATGTTTGACTGTAGCTGGCCATACCGCTACATCTGCTAAGTTTTTCAGCTTCCAAAGCAAAGATTTCATAATGACATGCTTTATACCCTCAGGGATTCCAGCAGGCTGAAGCCTTGAGCTAAAACTTCAGGTACTTCTTGTGAACAGATAGGCAGCCATCTAAGAATACACAGTAGTAGCACAGAATTATTTGGCAAAGGATGGTGGAAGAAATGCTGCATCCAATTGAAACAGCAGGAACATTCACAGGTAGGAAGAATGCAATTATCCAGGCTGAAAGCAGGCCAGGATGCCATTCATACTGCAGACTTTGCATTTCTTAAGACGAAGTAACAGACATTTTTGTGAGCTTCTGTCAGGCATATTTTTTATTAATTAAATCTGTAAGAACTACTCTGCCTTTGACTTTTCTTTTTGCAAATAAATGCAAGAAACCTGAAATGTCACTACATATAGATAGATAGATAGATGCATATATATGTATATTTATACACACCCATCTTTTGGTTCAGAACAGATTCATTTTCTGAAGTAGATGAAAGGGAAAAAAGTTGCTCTCTGGGGCCTCATGATCATCTCAAGCCTTCAGTTGCAAGAGAGACCGCAGACAGACAAAACATGAGAAAATATGCTAGAGGCAGCAGATTAGACTGACAGGGTGATAGACTAGATGATCATACAGATTATGCTTCATTTAACCTCTCAGAGGTAGCAAAATATCTACAAGGAGGATGTTGTAGGAAAGACAGGCAGGAGGAGAAATATAAGTAATGCACTGAGCAGAAGCAGGTTGTCCTGGTTTGAGCCAGGATGAAGCCAATTTTTCTTTTTACTGATTTTTTTTTTCCTTCAGTAAGCTTTCTTATAACTAGCAACAGTGTGTTCTGCTAGGCTGATAAGACAATGGAATGTTTTTCTAACTACTGAGGCTTCAAGGCCGCACCTGCACTCTGCCGGCTCAGACACTATGGGGAGATCTGTGACCCCCCTGTAGGAGGCTGAGTTAGACTGACAGCAAAATTGGCCAAAGATATTCCATTCCATATATCTACATAAGCTCAGAGGAAGGTCAGAGATCACAGAAGACAACTTCCTTCCTTCTTCTTCTTCCCTTCTCTTCCGTCCATGGCCGGTGTCCAGGGAGGACTCTGTTCATCTATCATCGTCGATCCTCAGGCTTGATCTCTTGTGACCCCCATAACTCTCTGCTCTCCTCCAGCAGCAGCTCCGGGATTCCTCGGGACTCTTCCCAGTTCAGGGAAGTGCTGTGGGAGTTACTGGGGTGGGAGGAGGCGAGAGGCTTTTGCCCATTCCTGAACATATCTGTACATAATTGTATATATTTTCTTGTATCATTCATTAGTGTTTTAATTAAAGCTGTGTAGTTTAGTTTTCAATCCAGCCAAGTCTCTCTCTTTTTCTCTCTCTCCTTCCTTACCTGGATGGGAGGGGGAGGGGATCGAGAGCATTGTTGTCGGACCTGAGCCAAACAGTGACACAGGTGTACAACCCTGTAAACAGGCAAAGCTTGTTTTCTCCTGATGTTGTGGGCTTATGTGAGATGTACCTGATGAATGGAGGTGCATGTTATTGTTGCTGGCTGGGGACTTTTTAATAGGTAACACACACAAAAAAACTTGCTCTATTCAAAATTACTCTACCACTCTTTTAAAAACCCCTAACAATGGAGAATAGGGGTAAACAGATGCACTGCCAGAAAAACAAAACACAGGAAGATGTTTTTAATGTATTTATTCTTTTAGAAGTAAGTTAACAGAAACCATCTAAGTGGTAAAATATTGACTTTTTTAGAACCTAAGAAACAGACTTGACCTTTTCCCTGTCCCCAGAAAACTGAAGTCAAATATTTCAGTGTAAGTCTCCCTCCAGGCCATAGTGACTGAAATAACTACATGAATTGGTCTTCCTCCAGTGATGTGGGAAATTCAGGGGACTCTCTGCCACCCATGAGTTCAGCCACTTCTGCTGATCATAACAGATCATGAACTTTCTCCTTTACAGTGCTGTGGTGTTTGCAATGAAAGCATGCTCTGAGGGCAGTAACTCCTTCCACTTGAAAAGAGAATTCTTCAAGCAGCACTAAAAGGGAAAGTCACCATGGAAGATCTCAGGTCCCTGACCTTGTCTCTGCAATTAAGATTTCCGGATTTGCAGAACAAACTAAAACATTCATTTATGTTTTGTTTTTTTCTCAATGGAGAATGAGATTTTTTAAGCCAGAACAAATAAAAACAGAACATTTATCTTTTTATCAAGTCTTAGTTATAAATGTGTCTAGAAGGTGGACAAGTGAATTAAACAGCAGTAACAGTCTTATTCTTTCAGCCAAGGTCATTAGTTTGATTAGGCTGAACATGAGTATAGGGAAAAAGAAGATATTTTATCTCTAAGCCACTCAAGCTAGACTGGTTATTGTTATAATTTGACACTAACAAATGCAGTAGTATGTCCAAATCCAGAGTTCCCACTTAAAATTGAGATTGAAAAATGGAGAATAGTTCAAAAGAGCTACATGACTCAGTGAATGAATGATCAATAAAACATGCCTGGTGGTGGGAAACTTGATACACTCAATCTACCTGCTTTATCTGAAAGCAAATCAAGAGGAAAATTCTGCTGATAGCAGGTGATTCTTTAGGGAAGGAGTAGAAGGCAGAACATTATTTCAGGGTGCAAAAGACAAAAAGACAGTAAAGGTGATTAACACTGAAGCATCCCTCCAAGTACAGGTTTACCTGATTCAGTGCGGAGCCTGTCAGGCATTCTCAGGAGGGCTCCACACACACCAGCTCATTTATATGTCTCAGTACCAGGCCAGGATGCTCCCTTGGGTGCTGCAGTGTTTTGGCGTGGTGCTGGACTAAGGCTCAGCTGCCTGGTTTCTCCTGGGTCTCACAGTCTTTCTGTGCCTTCTGCTGAGCCTGGCAGGTCCTCAGGGCTGGGAATCTTTCCACCAGCTTTGCTTTGCACGATGTAGGTGTAGCCTGAAGTTTTAAAGCCAAGGTTGATGCTCTTTGAAATAGTATCAATACACAAGCCAAGCTGGGATTTGTGCTGAAGTAGTTTTCACTTCAAGTTCTATTTGAAAAATGATGGTTTAGATTAATTCTTGGTTCAATGTCAGCAAAGTTCTCCCATGAACACAGAGGCTCTGAATCACCATCTTTGCTGGATTTAGCTGAGGATTTAACTGGAGATGATCTAACCCATCTGAACTGTCACTATCTCTGTAGCAGGGGCAGTACAGCAAGGGGATGCATGTGATGAGCCGGGGCCCCTGGGCTACAAGGTAAGGGCCAGCTCCCCCTCTTTTTACCCCAGCCTTGAAATTCCTGGGGAAAATATTGACTGTTAGCTTTAAAGTGGAGATGGGAAGGAAAATTTCTAACAAAAGCAAACCAAACCAAATTAAAAATAACCCAGGGTTCTCTTTTCAAAAGGAGACTAAACTTAGAATGCCACAGCTCAGCTCTGATTCTCGGATTTCAGATTTCTGATCTGATGACAACAAACAAGAAACATGAAAGTTTTAGGGGTCCTATTGATCCCAGTTTTCAATAGCTCACATAGTAAGGTTATTTCAGAGCTACAGACTCTGGAAGCCTTGCAATGTCCTTTCCTTGTTGCACAGAGGCTCACGTCCAGTAGCATCTTTACAACAGTGGTCGCATAGCAGATGGTAGCACAGGCCTCCAAGCTGGACAGTTAACAACCCAGATGCTGCTGCTGGCAGGCTTCCTCAAGTATTAAAGTTATTGTCTTTCCGGAAAGCTTGATTATCACTTGCATTTTACATAACCATAATGGTGGAGCTGCTCTGCAACACACATCCCGCCAGACATAAGCTTCATGCGATGAAACTTGGAATATGCTTGGGGTTTGCTGGAAATCTATTGAGCTGCCTTTTCTCACAAAACCCTGCTTTGTCAAAAAAAAATTCTGACCAGTTATTTCTGACTTCTCCTTTTCACAGGCCCGAGGGACAACATGCACTGAAAGAGCAAGGTCAATCAGCTTCTCTTAAAGCCCTGGGTAACTCCACTGAAGTCTCTGGGCTTACCTCTCCTCTTCCACCAGAAACATTGGAACAGAGGTGGGCTCTTTATGGAGACTTGTGACAAGTGGTGTTCCCCAAGGGTCAGTACTTGGACCAGTGCTATTTAACATCTTTGTTGGCAACATGGACAGTGGCATTGAATACACCCTCAGCAAGTTTGCCAACAACACCAAACTGTGTGGTGAGATCAGCAAGCTGGAGGGAAGGGATGACATCGAGAGGGACCTTGGAAGGCTTGCCAAATGGGGTCCTGCATAACTGCATGAAGTTCATCCAGGCCAAGTGCATGTTCCTGCACTTGGGTCAGGGTAATCACAAGCACAAATACAGGCTGAGTGGAGAATGGATCAAAATAGTCTGGAGGAGAAGGACTTGGGAGTGATGGTGGATGAGAAGCTCAACATGAGCCAGCAATGTGAGTTCGCAGCCCAGAAAGCCAAACAGACACTGGGTTGCATCAAAAGAAGCATGGTCAGTAGGGCCAGGGAGGTGATTTTCCCTCTTACATGACTCTCATGAGACCTTACCTGGAGTACCTGTCACCAATTCTGGAGCCCTCAACATAAGAAGGACACAAAGCTCATGGAGGAAGTCCAGAGAAGGCCCACAAAGATGACCAGAGGGCTGGAGCACCTCTCCTACAAGGACAGGCTGAGAGAGTTGGGTCTGTCCAGCCTGGAGAAAAGGCAGCTCCAGGAAGACCTTATAGCAGTTTTCCAGCGCCTGAAGGGGGCCTACATGAAAGCTGGGAAGGAGCTTTTTACAAATGCTCAGAGTGAGAGGACAAGGGGTAATGAATCAAAACTTGAAGAGGGGAGATCTAGGTTAGACATCAGGAAGAAATTCTTTGGTGTGAGTGGTGAGACACTGGAAGAAGGTTGCCCAGGGAAGTTGTGGAAGCCCCATCCCTGCAAGTGTTCAAGACCAGGTTGGATGGGACCCTGAGCATCTTGACCTAGTGGAAGGAGGGGTTTGGAACTAGATGACCTTTAATGTCCTTTCCAACTCAAACCATTCTAAGATTCTATTATTTTAAGCCCATGAGGTATTAAAAGGACAAATGCACTCCTGCAGCTTACAAAAATGCAGGAAAGGGAAATACCAGTGTTGGAAGTGAGACTGCTAATAAAAAAATTATTTTCCCTGTGAAGAGGGATATTTCTGAAAAGTCACTATATTTGTTCTAAAATTATGTTCCACCTTAAAGAAAAAAACAATTGATCTTGTTATTTCTCAGAACATGACGTATTTATATTGCATTGTTACTCTCTATAACATACAAAATTAAAAAAAAAATTAAAAAAAAGAAGGTAATCTAGTGATCTTTCCTTCTTTAATGAGTTATTAGAATGGAGTAAAATATTATGAAGATTATCTGTTTAGATTCCTTTTAGTTTCCCAGCTTCAAATCCTGAAACATAAACGATGACAAAGTGGCTCCTAATCAGTCACTAAGCAAGGCTTATTAATACACAAACTGTGGGAAATGTAAACTTTAGAGAGCATAAGTACCTGAGAAAGGCAAACAGCTAGCAAACAGAGGAAAAAACAATTTCACAACAAAGTAACAAGTGAGTAATTTGAATTACATGGATTTGACTTTTTTTTTTTTCTCACTGGAATTGTGTGGGTTTTCTGACATACATAAAGAGGGCTTGAAAGTGTATTTTCTTTTGGTTTTAGCTCTTTTTTTTTTTTTTTTTTTTTTTTTCATGTTGATGGGTTTTTTTCCACAGTTTTCAACCTGAGTTATCAAGTGGATGACCTAGATATTAACAATTATGTTATTTTTTTCAGAGCTTTGTAAGTTGCTGGTCATGTCCTATGTATACACATATATCTACACACAGTGCTTTCCAGAAATGAAGAATATGCCCAAAGCACTTTACTGACTACTTGGGCTGTCTTTACAGAAGCAGGCATGCACAAGCACAAAGTCTTCTGCTGCTACTCTGTCTTGGTTTGAGAAGATCCATATAACTGTACTTGTGTTGTGTCAGAAGACCTTCCTCACAGCTGGTACTCAGACAGGCTTATAATACTCATTTTTGCATCTCTGCTCAGCACTGTAATGAGCAGCATAAACAGGTTTAGAATTTTGAAGACCTGTCAATAGGATTTAGACCCAGAGCCAGGTAAATCTTAAAGGTATTTTTCCTTTTGAATATCTCTCCAGATCTTTCTTTCAATTCTGTCTTTATAGAGTGCCCTCAGTGATTTTCCACCTCTATAGCCCTTACACAGGTTAAAAAAAAAAAAAAAAAAAAAAAAAAAAAAAGTGTCACCAGAAAATGTGCAAATTTTGCAGACAAACTCTTTTCTGGCTTTCTTCATTCACAATGAAAGAGAAAGACTATAAAAATCTCCATCTGCCCCAAAAAGCTCTGTTCTGGGCAAACTAGGTGCTTTGGACACAGAGGAAGGGTAGATGGAATGAGGCTGAAGTACTTCTTTTCTTTCTGCCTTTGATTTCTGTTTACCAACACATATTTCCTCCTCAAAATCTTTAGTAATTTGAGTAAGGAGAGAGAGTCAATGTGAATGTGCCTGAAATAAAAGTTTCTCATTGAACACCTGAAGTAAGTGCAAAGTACACAAGGTTTGTTTAGCTTCCATCCGAGAAGGAACATTTGGAAATAACCCTTCAAGAAAGCAAATATAGTTTGATTTACATTTGTCTCCCTCCTTATGTGCAAATGCAGACATTATAATGGCTGTTCTGCTTTGCTGTTATCAATGACAACAGAGTCAGTTGGGCACTATCCTTTCCTGAACCAGACTCTCTTTTGTGAAAGTGGCTATTTTCTTGCTCTCCTACACACACTGACATACTGTGGTGTGTTCTAAAACATGACTGCTCACCCACCTGCTGCTGCACCCCAAAAATCCCTGTGCCTGGGTAGAGAGAGGACCAGTGCTGTGGAAGCAGAAAATATCACATGTAGTGCCCCTGTCTATGCCATGAGCCACCAGCTTCTCTGGGAGAATGCTGTGGGAGATGGTGTCAAAGGCCTTTCCAAAGTCCAGATGGACAACATCCACAGCTCTTCCCTCATCCACCAGGTGGGTCACCTGATCATAGCAGGAGATCAGGTTGGTCAAGAAGGACCTGCCTTTCCTGAACCCCTGCTGGCTGGGCCAGATCCCATGTCTGTCCTACACCTGCCATGCGAGCACAATCAAGATGAGCCTCTCCATGATTTTGATGGTACTGAGGTCAGGCTGACAGGGCTATAGTTCCCAGGATCCCTCTGCAGACCCTTCTTCTGGATGGGCATCACACTGGCTAGCCTCCAGTTGTGTGGGACCTCCCCTGTTGACCAGGACTGGGGGTAGATGATGGAGAGAGACTTGGTGATCTCTTCTGCCAGATCTCAGTACCCTCAGGTGAATCCTATCTTGCCCATCTTGGTGTCACATAAATGTTCCCATGACCTAAGAAACCAAAATTCTGCTTGTGGCAACATCCTCTGAGCCACATGTTAAGCAGCTGTGTTTTCCTATTTCTCTCAGTGTTCAGTGCAGAGTTCCATGCCACTGGATAGGTTGAGGAAAACACTATCTGTGCTCCTGATCCTTCAACCAATTGCCCCAATGCCTTGAAGTCTTTTTTAACTGCTTTGGCACTTCTGTCCTCAACCTCATCACTTCCAAGCTGTATGACCAGTAATGGATAATAGTCAGAGGGCTCTACCAGATTAGGGTATGGTCTGGTAATGTCTGGTAACATCTGGTAATGACGTCGGTAGTGTTTCTGATCCAGGCACCAGGGAGGTGGCAGACTTCCCTCTGGGATGGGTCTGGTTGACAAATGGAGCCCTCTGTTCCCCTCAGAAGGGAATCACCTACTACAATTACTCTTCTTTTTTTTTTTTCTAACATGAGTAGTCTTAATGCATGGAGCTGACTGAGTCATCCCTGGCAGCTCCCTGGATGGACCTTCCTCTACTTCCTCCTTTGCCTGGCCCTCCAATTCCAAAGCCCCATACCTGCTGTGCAAAGGTGGCTGATAAGGTGAAAGAGGCTGGGAGGGGGTTCACCTGCCCCCTAGAGCAGAGATCTGCTTCCAGTCCCCTCTGTCTTCTCACTCTTCTCCTGCTGCCTGTTGGCAGAAGGGGAGGGCATCCTCAGCTTCATGAGGGGCCTCTGCCTGCTGGTTTCACCCCAGAGTGTGGCTCCACCAGTCAATCTCCCCCTCATATACCCTGACACTTCTCCACTTTTCCAATTTCTCCTCCAGTTCTGCCACTCGGCTGAGCAGGTCATTCACTTGCTCACATCACACAGAAGCATCCTTTCTGCTGTCCTCTGGCACCAGAGCCAGACTCAGGCACTCCCTGCAGCTGGAGACTTGGACAACTACAGTTATGTTAATTCTGTGAAAAACAGTCATATCTTGTCATTGCATAGTAAACAAGGAGAAATAATTGCTGATTACTGCTTTTCTTTGCTGTCCTAATAAAGAAGACGTGGGGCTTGTTGTTCCCTAACATCAGCTCTCAGAGCTGCTTCCCCTCCCAGTAAGCTGTTTCTCCATGGGCTCCCACTGCTGACAGTCTAGTGCAGGTGGGCGTCGCCTATGCAGCTGCTATTGGCTGTCCCAGTAACCTTCCTCCTGCTGCTTGGACCCTTCCTGTCCTCCAGTTTTCCCCATTGTCCTGGAAATGAGAATGCCACCAGGCCACTTGCTGCAGCTCCCCTCCAGAGGGGCAGGTGACCTGCACGCAGTTTTATGCCCACAAACTCACTTACAGGGCCTCCATTACTGCTCCATCACGTGAGTCACAGCATCAAAGCTCCTCTGGCTCTTGGCTTGTGCCTTTCCTGTTTAGGCTATGAAGTAACTTAGGTGTTTTGCCAGGATTATGAAATTACTACCCTTTCAGTTTCTAATCAAGCATAGCACAAATTATACAATGTGTTGGGGTAAAAATAGTATTTTTTCTTAACCATTCACACTTCCCAGTACTCGAAGATAATGCATATAATTTTCATAAACAGATTTTCCATATTCCTATGATTCTGTTATCAAACATATAATGCAGATAAACTTTTGTCACCCTTCTTAAGTGAGGTTTTAGTGCAAGAAGAGCATTAGGTAAGTACCTTGTGGGGTGAAAATTATTATTGACTAGTGCTCTGGAGAAAAGCTGGTTGAGGGATTCACCAATTGTAGCATTTCATGTGGCCAGGTCAGTGACCTTTTCAACTTGGCTGGGAATTCACTTAGAAACAGCTGTGGTGTTTTTTTTCTTGAAATGCAAAAAGGAAATTCATTGCCTTAATGTCTAGCATTGTTAGCATCACTGCAGTACACTTCTGGAGGATTTTGTAGAACACTTGATGTTGTTTTTTAACTGTGAAATGCTGATTTGTTTGTCATTTATAGAGGTTACCCCAGGGTGAGCCAACACAGTTTAGTCTTGAGTTACTTTGGTCCTTGAGCCTATAAAAATGTTGCAGACCTTTAAAACTGCAATGGGAAACAGATTACAGAGACATACTTTATTCCCAGATGCTAAAGAGGTTTAAGTAGAGGCAGTTGATGTCAGTATCTGGGTACTGCATTTTTTTTGTTCTCATAACTCTGATCAAGCATTTGCTAGTGTTAATCACTGGTGTATCAGGGAAATACTATTTTCCAAGTAACAAAGTTACAACATATTTCAGAGTCTGAGAGAGGTCAAAATGTAAAATGAAAGAAATGTGAATTAGCAGTGAAGTCTCCAGGGTAGGACTGGAGGCATCCAGAGATTCAAAGGAATTAAGAAATAATGTGACTAAACTTCCAGCAATAAGGCTTGCAATGAGTAGATTGTCATAATATTCAATTATAACCAACTTTGTTCTGCTGAAGGCTAAAAGATTTGCAAAATTTATGCAGATGGCAGAAATAGGCATGTAACTTGAGAAATCCTAAACAAGAGTTCTCTGAAATAAATAATTACACTGGAGACCTGAATGTCAACATCTATTTATTTGTCACATAGAATGAAAAGTTCCGGTCTGTGTGACTTCTTACCCTACCATGCAAAGTCTTGCTCCTTAAGTACCGCTGTTGCCACTTAGCCCTATCTGGGAATATTAATCTGGAGTAGTGCCTGAATTCTTGAGAAACAGAGGTAAAGACCAGTGTGAGCAATCAGAGAGCCTTGAGAGAAACTTGGGCTAGTGGAGGAGTGCTGGGAGCTGAAGCTTAGTGTGGGATTGCTTCCCCTCTCACCTTATAGACAAGTGAGTGAGCTGTAGGATAGACTTCTTACACCATGAGGTACAAAGATATTTTACCACTTCTTATTTAGGCAAATCAAAATAAGGAAATGCAGAGAAACTGCATTTGCATGTCTGAAAAGGAAGAAAGCCCAGCTGGACCCATAAAATGCAAGGGATTGGGAGCTTTGCTGCCACTCTCACCTCTCTGCCCCTTGCTCATCATAGCATCTGGCTTTGTCTCTTGTTTTTGCATCTCCCTGGTCTCTAAGTGTCTGTGTGGCCACAATTCCTCTTCACAATATAAAACATTAGTGTCTTTAGATTTAATACTGCCATGTTCATCATAGCCCTGTGGACTTTGTAGCTCTGAGAGTAACATCCCTCCTGGCAGTCCTGTGTGAGGTTGTTTCCAGACCCTGCAATCTGCCTCCTGCTAGGGAACAAAGATATTCCGCCTTGTTTTGACAAACAGGGTGAGAAAATTCTTATCCTCATGGGAAAACTATCACCAGCGTAAAAATCTCCATGGGCTGAAGAAAAATAACATTTGTCAATGTATCACAATTGCTTATTTTGTGCTGACAATACTTTCTCTTTCAGCCTACCTTCAGGAAAAAGCTGTCACACTAAGTTAGTGTGTCTGTGGCACAGCATGGGGCGCTTCTGCTAATTCAAACAGCTTCAAAGTAACTGTGAAATAGGGACAAACATTTCTGCTTTTCAGGAAAGAAAGACATTTCTATTTCAGGAAATGTAGGCATTAGGAAGAAATTCTTCACTACCAGGCTGGTGAGACACTGGAACTAGTTGCCCAAGGAAGATGTGGATGCCCCCTCCCTGAAAGCATTCTAGGCTGGGTTGGATGGGACACTGAGCAACCTGATGTACTGGAAGGTGTCCTTTCCCATGCAGTGGAGCTGGAACTGTATGATCTTTAAGATTCTTTCCAACCCAAACCATTCTATGACTGATTCTGTGAAAGAAAAGAACCTCATTATGAAGGATCTTAGAAAACAAGTGTCACAGTAAGAAGGTAAGATTTGGAAATGCCACAGGCATACATAAGGTAGTCCAAGTGAGACAATTCTGTGAGGAATTTCTGCTGGAGATTGAAAAGCTAGATGGCTTGATGGTAGATTAAAGTCTTTGTAGACAAAGGCAAATAAATGCAAGCTGGAAGGAAAAAACAGAATGTGATCTATTTCTTGGCTCTAAACTGATCACAACTATACAAAAAAACCCCAACCAAACAACAACACAAAAAACCAACCAACCAAACAAAACAAACCACAAAAAGAGAAACTGTCACAGGAGATATCTTAGCTGTGTGTGCAGCAAAAGTGTTTTCAAACTGAAAAAACGTAGCAGGAAAAGGATAGAATGTAATATTGAAAATAGTATAATATAATTATGTAAATCAATTACATGACCCCTCTGTTCCTTCCTGGACACCCATCTTTAAAATAGCCCTGGAGAAATACAAAGGTTCCAGGGAAATACATGACGGAAGTAGTTACAAGAATATTAATGTTTTTTTCTTATGTCAGGAAAGTGTGGAAAATATAGAGGTTATCAGATTAGAGAGGAAAAAGAAGTGACAGCATGATAGAAGTGTACAAAATAATTAACGCTGCGAGGAAGATTGCGTTTCCCACAAAATAAAAGCATGGAAACGTGAAACCGAATAGCAAGACATTTACAACCAATAAAACAACCCTATTTATATAATGTTTAATGGGTGAGTTAGACATCTACATGAGCCATGGGAATTGAAAGATTTTGTTACATAAGAAAAGAAATAGAATGAGGCCTGTATCTGTGTATTTCAAGGCATAAGCCAAATGGCAGTGTTAAGGAGAAATTTACCCTTGTGGACAGGCTATACTCCCAATACCTTTTATGAACAATTTTTTTTCAGAAGAATTTAGGCACTCTTTGAAGCAGGGTACTATAATGAATAGGACATACGAGTTGCCACAATGAAGACAACTGTATTCCCTGTTCATGCTGTGGTGCAGAATAGTAAGACATGCACAATATGTAAGCAGTATAACTAAGGCACTGGAAGAAGCTGAGTTACCAAGTTGCCATATCTGGGATTCCTGTGTCAGAATGGGATATGCATGGTGAGTCCAGCATTGTATGGAGGGAATGGATTTAGTGTGCCTGTCCTGCCTGGGGCAACAACTGATCGTCTGCCCACATAACACACACAGCAGGTTCAGTCTCCAAGATTTTCATCTCTGTGCTGGCTTGTGATCCAACCAGGCATCCAAAAATCTAGAGAAAAATATAATTCCTGAATGGAAAAGGGAGCCACATCTGTAACAGCTGGGTGCATGGTAGCCTTATCTAGACTTGGCTGTGTAGATAGTTGTGTGGGCTAAAGTACTCTGCTGAGAGTAAACAGCTGAGGAGATGGATCCCCAGAGTTTTCTAAGTGAATAAGGACAAAAATTTCTAGCAGATGTAGTGCAGTAAGTAATTGGTCAAGATCACTTTACCATGTCTGACATCCTTGTATAAACTACATACACTTGTTTATAATACAAACCTAGAAGCATTTCTTGATGGCTTGCTGGTGGAGTAGTTTTATTCAATAACTGGAGTTGATGTCTCTCTTTTGTCTCATTCCAGACAGGAAGTTAAACAGTTGCTTGTCAATCGTGTAATCTCCTTTTCTGAGGTGCAGTTATATGTTAGGAGGAACTGGTTGGAACTTTTTTACCCAAACAAAAGGATATTTTGGAAAATGTTTCCATAAAACTTCTATCTGGAATATTTATAAAATGCCAAATTAAATTATTTCTACTTGAGTTCTCCAGGGTATTGCTATGGTCAATTAGAGACCAAATACATCTGCCTGAAATCTAGCCTTTCATTGTAATTCTAGTCCAAACCGAGGGGTATATTCTGTGTCCCCCAGCAGCCTGTGATGCCACAGAATATCTGTACACACAATCAGAAATTTGATTTTCTCTTCAGTATGAAAATAATATTTCAAAAGTCACAGATTTTGCCAAATAGAAGAAGCAATAGTTACATGGGCATTCTGGATTATTTGTCAGAATTTCTCTCATGGCTCAGTAGCTATATTGAACTTTTTCTGTTCTGATCTACTCAGTGGCAGAACTCTTTTCCCAAAACTCAGTTTTTTACTAGAGAAACTCATGAGTCAGTTGCTCAGCTTTTTTTGACAAGAAAGTCCAGAGATGCCTATGTGTGGTAGCAGTAATGCAGCTACTGATTTTGCAATGGCTGAGGTTGGAAGGGACCTTTGGAGACCATCTAGTCCAATCCACTACTAAAGGGCCATTGAGACCAGGTTGCCCAGGACTAGGTCAAGGGTTTGTGATAGGGCTTGCTGTGATAGAACAAGGCGTAATGTTTTTAAAGTAGAGTAGGGTGGAATTAGACTAGATATGAGGAAGAATTTTTTTACAATGAGGGTGATGAAACACCATACCAAGTTGCCTAGTGAGGTGGTAGATGCCCCTTCTCTGGAAATATTTAAGATCAGGTTTGATGTGTCTCTGAGGCACCTGGTTTAGTTCACCTGGCTTGTTCCAGCGGAGGCTGGACTAGATGACCTTTAAAGTTCCTTTCCAACCCAAACTGTTATGTGATTCTGTGATTCTAATTCTGTTTTGAGCATCTCCACAGAAGCAAACTCACATCCTCTATGGAAAAGCTGCTGCAGTGTTTGACTATCTTAGAGTAACTTTTTTTCATTCTCTTAAAATAGAATTTCCTGTCTCATCTTGTCACTGGACACCACTGAAAAATGTCTGGCTCCATCTCCTTTACTCCTCTCATCACATGTTTATTGATAACAATAAAACACTTCCTGAGCCTTTTCTTCTCCAGGTTGAACATTCCTAACTTTCCCAGCCTCCCTTGTGTACCAGATGCTCCAGTCCCTTAGCCACCTTAGTGGCCCTTTCCTGGCCTAGCTCCAGTAGCTTGATCTCTCATCCTGAGAAGACCACCACCCAACACAGTACCCAAGATATGTCTCACCAGTGTTGAGCAGAAGAGTAGGTTCACTTCCCTTGACATGATAGCAAGTCTTCTCCTAATGCAGCCCAGAATACTGTTGGTCTTCTTTGCTGTAAGGGTGCATCAAGGGCTAGAGGGGAACTCATCTTCCACCAAAATCCCCAGGGTGTTGTCTCCACAGTTTCTTTCCAGCTGGTTTGCCCCCAACATATGGGGTACACGGGGTTGTTCTTCCTCAAGTGCAGGACTTTGCACTTCCCCTTGTTGAACTTCATGAGGTTTCTGTCAGCCCATTTCTGCCATTTTTCACCTCCGTCAAGGTCTTTCTGGGTGGTAGTATAACCCTCTGATATATCAGCCACTCCTTCCAATCTTCTTGTAGGTATACTAATGTCCATAATGCCTCCCAAAAGGTCAGGGGACAAAGATGACAAAAGGAGGATTTTCAGGGACTGATCAGGCAGGCCAAAACCAGCCTCACTTCCCCACTGACCAAGCCTTAACTCTCTGAAGCTAGGGGTGAAATCTTGGCAATACTGAAATCAGAGGTGGTTTTATCATTGCTTCCTACTAGGAAGACTTTTCTTTTCAAAACCATGCTTAGTTTTTGCTTTTGTCACACATACCTTAAGCCCTTTTTGTTTGACTGTTGGAGAGAGGACTTTCATTCCTGAGAGAATGACACTGGGACAAATCCCCCTCACTGCTGGACAGCTATGTCTGTAATACTGTTGAGCTCAAGGGCTTTTTTCCAGGGCTTTGCCTACCCACTATAATTTTCATGGAGGATCTGAGGAATCATTGACGTTCCCATTTAGGTTAACCATACATACAGGTGAACTGCTTAATTGAAAAAATCTCCTGTCTCCTAACAACAAAAAATGTCCTGGCATGAAGGTTTCTTCATCAATAAAAAAGCTGACAATTGCTGCAATAGTGTCTGTTTTTATGTATGCTTTAATTAATTTATTTAGATTGTGGTCAATGAATAAGTTTCCTACAAAACAGAGAGAGCACCAAATTAAAACTTTGTCTTCTGAAATGGTTCTCCAAAATGCCTAGCTCTCTCCAGGCTCCTTTAGCTACCAGATAATCTGGGCAAAATCTTCGTCTTAAATCAAGAGAGAGCTGGAGTTCTTACCCCTATCATTCTCTCCCTTTTTCTGTCTACACACACAAAGAACAAAGTTTAATAGATAGCATATGCTGTTAACCGAGCCTTTGTTCCTGACCCAGCAGAATCAATGCACTGCCAAGTCTCACTGAGTTTCAGTGTGTCTCCCAGTTTTTGGCTGGAGTTTCCTGCAATCTGAAGCAGCCCCACATAAAACTCTGAAGATTCACAGTACATTTAAATGGAAAATTTGAACCATCATTCAGAGAGTGCATTTTTCAAATCTGACTTTTCAGTAACCAAGACTTGGCAGGTTTGCCTACAGTCTGATAAGGATGGATGAGAGGCAACTGAGTATCCTCCCTGTACAAAAACCCTAAGCAACTGGAAAGTGACAAGTCTCATGACATTAATGAGTAAGCTATAGAATACTCTTCTGTTGTTTTCTGTAGTTGTATTTCTGGTTTGGTAGTTTGTTGGTTTTTTAAAGCAATATTTCAGTATTGAAGATATTAAATCTGCTGTCAAACTTAGGATATTAAAAAGATGTCTAGTCTGTGGTCTTAGAAAGATCTTAGGTATGTAGAAAGATATGGTGCCTTTCCCTCAAGGGCTGGATATTTCTTTAACATGCCCTCTCCAGGGGAATTTCCCAGGTGAAAAATTGTCTGTTTCTTCTGTATTTGGCCTGTTACAATTTGTTATTCTGTCTTTTTTTTTTTTTTTAAGTATTTTTCTTTGATTCTCTCTGATTAATTGTTGAAGAATTACACCAGATTGTTTTTGCTTCATGTTGAAAGTCAGATTGACTGAGTCATAGTGCACTGATAAAACTTCATGAAATACTGTGAAAATGCAGAGGCTAGAGATTGTAACCAGGGATGACTGGTGATGCAAATCCCAAGAGTTGGCTTTTTACCTCTTCAGGGTAGAGAATCAACATTTGTAACAGCATGGTTTGCTGATGAGCATTTTTTATATCAAGTGTTTCCTGCCTGGTTAAGAACAATGCTGCATGGTATGTACTGTTTGCTTAGTCTATTTGAGACAGGCTGAGAAAGATTTTGCCTTGTATCTGATTAATGGAATATATTTGAAAAGCCTCCAATAAGCCTTTATCATAGTGAATTGTAGTTGGCACATTAAGTGGGTGTGAACTTACACATAGACATGTTTAACGGCTTGGGAAATGCCCTGCTAGATTAGTAGGATTTTGCAGTCTAATGAATTAAATACCTACATGATCTTTAAATAATGTTAAGGAAACACAGTTGACAGAAGCTGAGAAAAGAAGAGACTTTTAAGGTCGGGGTTGGCATTCCATCCTCAGACATCACATTGCTCCACTAAGAATAAAAAATATGCAGAGGCTTGAGTAAGGGAAGATCAGTTTCTTTGTGTTTTTTTTTTTGTGTCTCACACTCCCAATCTCATCATATTTTCTTTTATAAAACCAAAATTACAAGGCAGCTGAGTAAAAGTTAGCAACTGTACCAGTGACTATTTTGAGATTCTTACTTCAGCAATAACTGGCTCAAGTATTTCCATAAACCCATGGGCTGCAGACACCAAGTATTTTGAGAGACTCATGGCAGATCAGCTGAGCTTGATACTCTGTATTATTTAGGATGTTCATAACCTCCTGATTTGAGGTCCTCTTCAATCTCTCAGAAGAAGGCCATGAGGCACACAAGCCATTTCCGGCCCTTCTTTCTCAGTGGCCCTGGGTAAGAGTATCCTCCTCTTTTTACTTCTACATGGACTTGGACTGCACTCCCTGCTCTGATTTCCCATCAGTAACAGGTCTGCGTACATCACCAGCACAGAGCACTAGCCACTGCTGCTGCAGCTAACAAATCTGCAACATGGAACACAGGGTAGCCTTGCCTAAAGTGTTAGTTCCATATCTAGAACAAAAAATTAATGACTCAAAGATAAGGTTGGGTTTCTCTGTCTCTGCCTTACTATCAGAGCAAAACCAGGCTTGTGGCAGTAATGCTGGCAACCTCAGTAAACCAAGTCTCTTCCTCTCTGGGAATCAGCACGTTATCTGCACAAGATCCCCTTCATCTGGGAGGAATGCTGTGTTCTGAGTTTTTCCTGCAGAGCAAGAATCAGCTTTGGTCCTTGGTGGACAGAGTCAAGCGAGCTTTGTTATTGTGGCATAAGAGTGATTCATTGCCTTTGTGCTACAGCAAGCACGTGTGGGGAAACCTAATAAGTATCTCTATTCAGCCAAGATAATGGGGAGAATTAAATTGGTTGGCACTTGGATGAAAACTTATTAGCCTTGAATCTAACACTTGACAACCAGAGATAATATCAGAAAGGGGGTTTTCTTAAGCCGTTTTCTGTATGTGTTGCAGTGATTGTTCATGTGTAATGAGATCATATCTTAGCAAAGAATGAGAAATAGCATTTTTGCCGGTTGTCAAGACATATCTGAACATAAAGTTTATTTAAACACATTTTTTTGCTATGAGCTCATATTAAACCTCAGCAAGTTTATCCATCTCTAATTTAGTTATATGGTCATTACATGGAAAATCCACTTCAGATAAAGCAAAGCATTTTCATCCTCTAGTTACACAAGTATCAGATCACAGCAATTACACGCAAATGTCAGATACCTACTAAACCACTGCAGGGTTAACTTCTCTGTGTTCAGCACAAATGATGAGTAGGTTATTCTGCACAACAATGAAGTGAATGTGACATTGCATCAGCAGGATGAAGGAGGTGGACAAGCCTAGTGAATGAGCTGAGCCTCTACGAAGTCTGCGACAGAGTCTGACAAATATGCCAAATTACTCCTTTCCTATGGATAGCCTTCACAGGCAGCAAAAGCAACAGCTCAACACAATATCTGGTGGAAACCTCCTGCCGTGTGTTTGTCCTTCTGACAATGAGCCTAGAAACTTTTCTACATATTCCCAACCCACCTCCTGTGAGAGGATGGAGAAAATTAGTCACACCTGCTACAACATTTTAGCTATCTATCCTTTCCTTTGCATCCCTGAAGCCAAAACACTCACACACCCCTAATTGCTTTCCTCTTCAGCTACTGCAGTCTTCCTCACAGGACTGCTTTCTGCCTTTCCTGGGCTGTCGGGACATTACTGACAAACCCATCTTTCTTATTCTGGCTGTAGCATCTGCCTCTCTGAATGCTGGTCTGTTTCCTCAGTGCTCTCTAAAGATGCCTGATTTTCTAGTATTGAAGATCATCTGCTGTGCAGCACCCCTTGCTATATCTAAAGTAGCTTCTCTACCCTGTTGTTTCCACTCAGTCATTCTGGCTACCTCCCTTGTTCCACAAGAGCCTCCAGCCCCTCTTTTCCTGTTCTCATCAAAACTGTGCCGACAGCCATCTCCTTTAGGCACTTTCTGCATTCAAGGGAGTGATTAAAGACAATTGAAAGAGCCATCCATATGCCTTGCTATTGCTACTCTTGCTATTACCACCTTTGTCCATTCTCCTCCACCTAGTCTGCCTGCTTGTGACTTTCGCTTGCTGTGTTTATACTAGACATATTCATTTATCTGAGGAGACAGACAATATTCTCCAGTCTGCTGCATTAACTGGCCAATGACTCCCACAGGAGAATTCCTGTTATACAGCAGTGTGCTCCTATGGTACAGACCTTCAGCATTAGACAAGCATTTCGCTTACGGTGAGGCATACCAGGCATATGCAATGGCTTCTTTTAAACTATTACATTAGAATCATGTTTGCTGAAAATCTGAAGAAAAGAGTAAGGCAGGCAAATATAAAGCAAATCAAATTTTGTAATAGCAATGGATCAGAAGATATCTTCTTTTGAATCTGTAGAAATTAATCTTAATTTCTGGAGCAATTTTAAAAAACAAATATCGCAAGTAAGCATTGCCATCTGAATCCACCACGTAAGTTGAATTCCAGTAAAGAAGAGTTTGACAGAGAAATTTCCCACTAAAAATGCCAACTGACCATTTGCAAAATCAGTATGAGCACAATTCTGTTGTTACTTGTCTCTGCAGCCCTCTAGAAAAAAGCGTGAGCTGTGACAGACAGAAAGTGAGGGACTAGTGAACTGCAGTCTGCAGCCACAGCAAAAGCCAGTGTTTTCACTATGCTGACCATAATCAAGGTCATCAATCACTTCTCTAACTTATTCTTCCTGGCTCCAGCCACATCCATATTTACAAGATCAATCAAAGCATGCCTTTTGTTTCCTTTACTCCCCCCTCAGTGGCTTGAAGAAAACGAAACAAAAATGTAGCCAAAATCTAATAATTTATAAGATGTTCTCTTACTCACTGACATCACTCTGAGATAGCTGTTCCAGCCTCCTAGCTGAAGATCCCAAGGAGGAGGTGGACTCAGGCCCTTCTTTATTTAGTCCATATATTTATTGCACCAGTTTTCTCTGTGTGTGTGTGTATGCTTGTGCATGACATGGGAAAGGCTCATACAATAAAGCACTTGCCCATGTCATAATCTTACCAGTGACCTCACAAAGCAGAGAAATGATTTATTTCTTTCTGTACTTGCAGGTGTGTGATCTCTCTCATCATCTTATAGTGTGCCCAATACACAGACCTGTTTATAACTTTGTACAGAGAAACAAATACAGAGAATCCTGGAGCAAGAAGCACATGAATTCCTGTGGCTTAGTCATGGTGCCCCTTCCATGAAGGCTCTTATCACACAAGGACTGAAATTCAGTGAACACACTGTAAAAAGGGTGTTGTAAGCTGGAAGGCGGATGGTCTCCCTAAGCAAAAAACCACAGCCTTTCCAGAGTCCTTCTTCCCTTTCCAACATTAGTCTTATGTGAACTCAGCCAACCTCCAGATCCTTGCCTAAATAAAGGACCACAAAGCCAAAGTCTGTTGTCTGCAGGAGTACCATCAGCATCTTGACAAGTTCAGGATTCTTGGAAGCGTGGTGAGCATAAATCTCAGCCCTTTCCTGGTCCATACACCGTTAAGAGTTTCCTTGCATTTGAGGCCTCATATTCACTGCCCCAAAATATTTGCAGCAACGTAAAAATCGTATTGCTATAATATTCTTCATCTGTAAAGACAAATTTAAATAGTTTAATTATATACATTGAAACTGATTTTTTGACTCAGACTCTCATGCTTCTCAAACCAGCCCTGCTAAGTTAAGTTGTTTCTTCCTGACCCCCCATTTTTTGGTATCTGACCTCCTTCTGGGTGGCCTTGGGTAAGTCCCTTCTTGTTTGTGTGAGTTTACTTCTGCCTCTCACAGTTAGACTGATAATATTTACCAGCTTCACTGTTGCTTCTTTTCACAGAGTACTGTGTAGATATAAAGGACTATGGAAAAATTAAATACTACTGCCTTTACACAAGACATGTTTTTCAAATTCTGTCATCAGGCCTGATTTTCGAGGGACTCTCAGGGGATGACCTAAACCTTTTCAAATGCCTTCAGATTATTTCTGGTTTTGTACAGCACATGTATTTTTTTCTCATTAGTAATAAGTTCTAAAACAGAGCTATCCACTTGTTGGTAGCTGGCAGGAGCTCAGCATTCCGATGTAAAGTGATCTTTTTTTTGTCTGCCAATAATGCAATATTAACAAATTTGTCTTGATATTTATCTGTTGTTATGTCTGTTGTTAGATTGTATGAAGAAAACATAACTAGGAACACTGCAGCAACCTTTGTTTTGAGATATCTGATATGGCACTGAAGACTTCCCTTCAGGAATTAGCAGTTCGGAGGCAACAAAGAATAATATAATGTGGGAAGTTCCCTTGCATGTTTTCCACCACTGGCCATTTCAAGATGCACCTTCTTTCATGGTCCCGAGAGCTCAGATTTAAATTCTGCTGGTAGGAAGCTTAGCTTTGTCATGCTATTTCTGGTCGGTTTTACACAAAAAGCAGGACCAGTTGAACTGCTGGGAAGAAATCCTTATCACATCCAACATTTAATATTCACAGCAAGAATAATTGGGGTTTGTCTTCTAGTACTTATAGTATCAAGTCTCCACATACCAATATTGGTTTGTTCACACAAAAAGTGTGAAGAGTAGCATGGTTTGTCAAACTTCATGCTTAGCACTAAGAAGATCCCAGATAGAAGAGTGAATGGGCAGCAAGGTGTTAGGATAAAATGAAGCAGATTCAAATCAGCCTTAAATTTGCACCATCAAAATGCAGGCCCTTCATCTGAACAGAAGTTCCCACAATATTTTTCTCCATTTTAAGTTACATAACAACATATACTTGTTCTAAAAATGCAAACTGTTATCTGCCTGATAACTAGGAGCCAAGATGGAAACCAGACTTAATTGAAACCAGTGGCTTTACAGAAAACTATTGAACTAGGATTTCAGAATTCATTGTTCTTCTCAGATACCCAGCTCCTCCTACGAGCTCTCCTCCTATTTCATTGCCAGGTATTTGTCTGGAGCAGGATCCAGCATGGCTTCAAAAAACAATCAAAATGCAAAGAAAAGCACACAAAAGGAAAAGGTGACAGAGCATCAAATTATTAGTTACAACTTGATCACATCAGTGGGCTGGAACTGAAAAGAATTGGTGATTTTTATCCAGATTGATGACTATTTTTATTGTAATATTGATGATCAACAGAGACTCAGTAATAGTTGCAGCAGATGCAGCCTCCCCAACGCCACACACAGGAGTCCTTTTGCCGAAGAGGGAATACTAATTACCACTGTTTTTCAAAACCTGCATCGTGCAATTGAGATGTCACAGTCTCCCAGACAATGCTCCAGGCACTGCAGATGGTACCAGCTGACACACTTGGGGCATATCATTATGAGCATGTGTTAACCACATGATTTTGACTCCTTTCCTGATACCTAATGCATGACAGCATGTCAAAGAGAGATGCTTTTCAGGAGGGAACATGGGCTCCATGGAGCTGCAATATGATTGAAGAGAATGTTCAAGTGAGGACACATCTGAAAGAAATTGCCAGCATGAGTTACAGCAGGGACCAATCAGTTTCTGTAACAAAACGCTTGTTTCCAGCTTGAAGTATCAAATTGTTTTTATACGAGGCCCAAGTCAATGCTATCAAATGCCTTTTCTGTTTATTTAATGCATCATCTATTGGATTTGTTTAATATTGTTTAAGATGAGAGTGAATGCATTAACAAATACATTTAGCAGCCCATTACAAATGATTTGTGTGCCAGGGGAATAATAGGTTTGTGCAGCTAATAAAAAGAGAACAATTGCAAGTGTTCACTTGGAATTTACAACACTTTGTTTTTCGATAATTCAGTTTGAGGAAAATGGTTTCCTATTCCTGACAGTAACATAAATCACAACTTGAAGCTCACTGCAAGTAAAATGAAGTCAGCTTATGGAGAAATAAGAAATATGTGTGATAGCACATAATCTTTCAGAAAAACAACTTCAAAGTAAATTGTGGCAGTTAGAAATTAACATTTGGTGATAATGTTTGACAATAGCTATGCAGGTATGTATGAAGAGGAGCTGAATGCAAAAATGATTCCACAAAAGTGTGTTTTACTCTACTTTCTGTCCTAAAACTACTGGTATGGCGTAACAAATTCAGCTATTTTTTTTTTAAATTATTCACACTGCTTTAGGAAGATTGGTTTTTTCTGTGTAAATTTTGTATGAACAGTTCAAAACAGTTCACAACTGTTTAGAAAATGGAATAAAAATATATCAAGTCTGTGAAAAATATTCTGTGTTTCTAATTTGTACTATGATTTTTTTGGAGAAATTCTTATTTGACACAAACATAGAAGAAAGTTCTATGAAACCTGGGCTCAGATCCTGACTTTAATGTGATTGAAATTATAAGCAAATAAGCCAGGAAAATGCATTTTGTGTTTTCTGTGACTTGAAGGATTAAAGTTGTTGCAATGAGCAAAGTTAAGTTCTATACCTATATATGAAGTTAATTGATAATCAATGTCTTGCGAACCTTTAAGTATAGAAGATTAGAAGCAATACTTGTAAAGACTAACTTCTGAGGTTTCAGAGCTTAAAAGATAGAAGGAAAGTGAACTTGGAAAGATGAGAACCTTGGCCAAGTTAGTCATCACTTCTGTGGCTCACTGGTTGCTTTTCTGATTTTATCTTGTGTTTGCATTCCTATTTTGGCCAGAGTTAGTGTAACTAATACATTTCTTTAACATCCTGCATGCCATCTACATAAGCAAATGTATGGCCTACTAGGATTTCATGAAAATTTCACAAATCCTTGTAAGTGCTATAAAAGACATTGGGCCACATTTTAGGTTGGCTTCCATTCTGGCTAATTCTGTATCACTGAAAGAGATAATCTATATGATAACCTATATATAAAATCTGTGTTATACTAGTTTATCATACAAATTGGTTAGAAAAAGGATAGGAATAGTAAATCCATATAACTGGTGTAAGAACAAATCAGCACTTTATAACTGAGAAAACTGATAAATGAAGGGCATCCTTGATTAGATTTGACCTTTTTTTTTTTTTTTTTTTTTTTTTTTTTTTTTTTTTTTTTTTTTTTTTTTTTTTTTTATGCTAGCTTTAACCTTGCACTTCTGCTCTCCAAGTGGAGTGTAAAAGAAACCCCTCAGGGCCAGTGTCCAGGTCTTCTGTCAGTCAGGAAGTGATGAGCCGATGTCTTGGGCCACTGGGGACAGTAGGTGCTGAAGCCATAACCTTTTCTGTTGCAGTTGTTCTGCTCTCTATAAAGAGCTATACACTCATGGAAAATTGGACTTACTTCTGTTGAGCGCCCTGGCTGCTGGATCATTGATAGAATGAGCTTCTTTCAGCACAGATATTCAAAGAAGAGTTCAGCAAATTTTTTTTTCCACTCTCAACATATTCTCATGAATTTGACTTCAATGTGTAACATATGGCATGATTTACAATTAATCTAGTTAAATCCGGGTATGTGTACTCAAACTTCCTGAATTTTCTATTAAAAATCTCAGATAAGATAAAATTACCTTATATGTTGGATATATGGGCCAACATAGCATAATGCTATTGTGCTAGTTAGTCTTCAGTTCCAAAACATACATTTTAAGTAATTCAATCCTATCGGACAAGATAGAGGGCTTGGAAAGTGCAATGCCCCTAATTTTAATGTTTTAGGTGAACAAAAGCTTGTTGGCTTTTTTCAAAAAAAAAAAAAATCTGATCTTCCAAAATCAAAGTTACTACATCAACACAAGAGACTCTCACTCCTAGATTACTTCTCTGTTGTAACATTACATTATCTTAAAAAGAAGTTACTGTTGCTTACATGAGCAACTTAAATCAGTGAGCAACTTTTACTTGAATACTTGCCTGTCAGCTTCAGCTTACTGGTTATTTTGAACTTCATATTTATCTATGGCAAATTAAGTTGTATTTCTTCTTCAGATATGGTCTGTCCCTCAAAAGTATTTGTTATGACCTGTTTGGAAACAGCCTTCTATCAACAGCATTCAAGCTTGCCATGAATGGCATCTAGAGAGAGCTGTGGAAGTATCTCAGCTTTCCTTTTTGACCAAACAGATTATTGCTCTGTGATCCCTGGCTTTTGTAGACTCATTAATGAAACAATCGTATGAGGGCCTAGATACTACTTCAGTGTTTCAGATTTTCTGTTTGAGCCCAAACAATGAATTATGGTAGGCTGTCATTTCATAGTAGAGTGCTCTATAATGAGGCCAGCATGCTAAGATGAAGTTCGAGTAAGGTTGTTTTCCACTTTTCAGTCTCAGTCTCAAAAAGAGACTGAAGTTGCCTAAGAGCTGAAGCAGATCTCTAAAAATTTCACCACTCTTTCTTTCATTGTTACATATCTTGGTACTTTATAGTCATGACCAGCTGTAGCTGGTATGAAATGTATGTATGTACATATGGTATGAAATAGGTTTTCATCATTTCTTGATTTACCAGACATAAAGAGCAAGCCTATTTTAAGGTTTGTGGCACTGTGTCTCAATCTGAAGAATCATTTCCTGAATTTCAGGTAAACTTTCCTTCCATGTATTACATTCTGATCTTACGGTCTTCGGTCACATCATTTATAGGTTTACCATGTCCAAAGTCCTTGCTGTTCTTTAAAATCTTCCATTTGTTGACTCAAGCTTTGATGATATGGGTTAAAAAGGATTAAGATCCCAAATGCTTCCAATTTCACACAACCATAGCATGGTTTGGGTTGGAAGGGACCTCAAAGATCATCTAGATCCAACCGCCCCCGCACTGACAGGGACAACTTCCACTAGATCAGGCTGCTCACAGCCCCAGCCAACCTGCCCTTGAACACTCCCAGGGAGGGGACATCCGCAGCTTCTCTGGGCAACCTGTTCCAGCACCTCACCACCCTCACGGTAAATTCTATATTCTTCATATCTAATCTAAATTTCCCCTCTACCAGTTTTAATCCATTACTACTTGTCCTATGACTATGTGCCTTTGTAAAATGTCCTTCCCCAGCTTTCCTGTAGGTCCCTTTCAGATACTGAAAGGTCTCTATGTGGTCTCCCAGGAGCCTTCTCTTCACTGTGGTGAACAACTCCAACTCTAGCCTTCAGATCATCTTCAAGGCCCATCTCTGGACTCACTCCAGGTGTGACTCCATCTATCCATCACCATTGATTCCGTGTCTGTCTTATGTTGTGGGCTCCAGAACTGCACACAGTACTCCAGGTTGGGTGCTCTCACAAGAGCTACATGAAAGGAGAATTTCAAGATTGGTAAGGCAATATTTTTTTCAAAACTACCACACTGGTTTGCTCTACTTGAAGCTAAAACCTTTTATCTGAACTACTCCAAACTTTCATTAATTTTCTGTAGTGAAATCCTGGTCTGATGTTTCCCTGTTTTGAGATCTGATTTTATTAAAAACCACACAAACAAAAAAAACAACCAAACAAAACCCTCTAAAATCAGGACTCTTCACCTCATTTAGCAAGTCATACCTAGAATAAAACAAAATAATAACAAAAAAAAAATCTTAATTCCTGCCTGATATTATGAACATTCATACTGATGTGACAGGAGAATATTCAAGACCTTAATTTGAAGTTGCAGTTGGATTTTAGTTGGTTCAAAGTAAATTACTCAAACTGATAGCAGTGGTTTGGCTCAGCCAGGCTCTGCATATGATAGATCACCATGAGATTCTTGGTGATAACAAGTTCCCAAACCTCAGCTTCAGTCACTAGTGAAAGTTCATGTCTTTCGAGAGATGAAATATAAACAATATTCCCTTACTGTACATGTGGAAAAAAATCTACCACTCTAATCCATGTGTGTGCCTATTTTGAATCCTACTATGTACATCGCTTTTAAATGACTTCGCTTCTAGGCAAATAATTTATCCATGCCTGTACATTTGGACAATCCTGTCTTTCCATAGACCTGTGAGGATACACATGTATACTACAATTTCCTGCTCTATATACCTGTTCCTTCACACTCAGGCAAGACAATATGTCTAAATGCAGAATTATAAGTAATATCTCAGTGTTACATGAAATGTGAATTTTCAGTTCCTTTATTGTGTCAAGCAGTCCTGACACAAAAGCAACACAGGAAGAGAGCAAGAAATTATAGTCTCTATTTTTCAACTTTTCATGGTAGACATAAATTCAGTGTGATTGTCCTGGTTTGAGCCCTACCCATGTCTTCCTAAATCCGTGTGTTCCTGCTTCCAGCTCCCACCCACCACTGAATTCAGGAGTTGAGTCCAGGACTTTTCCAGGGCTTGCCCTGCAGCCTCAGTGGTGGCATGAGTGTTATTGGGGTGGTGGAACATGATATCGCTTTTGCATAGATTTGTATATATTTGTATATATTTCATTCTTTTCCTTTTCATCAGCTTGTTTAATTAAAGCTGTGTGGTTTGGTTTCCAGCTAGGAAGTCTCACTCCCTTCACTATGGGGGAAGAGAGAAGGGTTAATAAAGAGTATTTGTCCCTCATTTAAATTCTGGCCCAGTGTTAAACAGTGACAGTGATGCTGAAGTCATTTTGCATTACAGGTGGGAATTTAGTGCATGAGTTTGTTATTATCTTTTTGTTCATATTCCATGTTCTACAGATGTAGGAACTCTGTCAAAGAAACATTACTGTAATTAAACAGCACAGAAGGACTTTTTCCTGTAAGCTATAATTAAGCAACAAGCTCTGTTCACCTGTCACAAACAACAGGGTACAGCACAATCTTCACAGAGTTTTGATGGGTGGGTAGGAACTCCAAAGCCAGAGGCTCAGCTCCTCAGAGGTCTTCTTACCAAGAACTACAACTAAATGAAACAGAATCACAGAATTAGAAGAGTCATAAGGAGAGAGTGAGCAGTAAAAAAACCCAAAACACCAACATCTGTTGGTGACGAATATGACATAGAAAACCCTTCCCAGAAAGTGCATTGTCAGCAATGCAACAGAGTCAAATAATAACAGACTTTTCTTAGAAGGAAAAGCAAAAATTTTCTAAGCTGACTAAGAGAGATTTTAGATCCTCTGTAAGTTATCTCAATTGAGGTAGCTGGGTAACAAAGAGCTCAGGGTGTGAAGACACTCAGACTGATGTGATGCTCCAGATGTATATGCACCCATTACAGTGTTTAAGGTCAGGACAATAGTGAGCAATTTAGCCCTACACTCCAGAACTTCCAACCCCTGACTTCTTACACTCTCACTGAGGAAAGCAAGTCTTCTGTAGGAATACAGATCCCACCATTCTCTGAGAAGCAGAGTGGTTACATTTTTGAAAGTTTGTACTAATTTTCTTAGGGGTTTCACACTTAGTTGTGCAAATGATTGAATCAATGCTGAGATGGGTTTTCGGGAGGAACCTGTGCAGCATCCAGTTAAAGATATTTTTATTTGACTCACATTGCATCAAGGAGCAGGTCTGGGCAAGAATGATATTTAATCTTTTAGCAAGTTGCGTGGTCACTCTAATTGATGTTCCAGTTTTAAAGAAGAAAAAAATTTCTGTCTCATGACTGAATGTTGACTTCAGGACCTGCTGAGCTTTTTAGGGTTTGTGACACATGTTAAAGAGCAAATCTAAACACATGAGATATTGCTGGGTAAAAGCCCCTCACTACCAATTTTTGGATTTCACATCAGTCCATCTCAAATGTTGTGTGTGGAAGTAATGAGCAGATGTTGTGTCCTGCATTTGACAGCAAGCTAGGAACAAGTTCCTGAGACTTGAGACTTACTGGAGATCAGCCTTCAAATGTTTGGATTATGCTATTTTCATTTAACTGAAGTCATACTTTACTCCAATTGAAAAAGTAAAAGCATGGGATGCATTTTTACCTATAGAGAAGATGTGAATTTAGCCTTAGTCCTTTAGCAGGACACTGTTTATAAAGTGGCTACATAAATGAGCACCCCCAGGATTTCCCTGCTCCATTAATGTCCAGTTAATGTATTAGTTAATTCAGAACAAGCTGAGGGGGCAGAACAGACTGCAAGACTAGAATATCTTGAAGGTTCAGCACAGACATCTGACTAGATTATGGGTACAGTTGTGTAGGGGTCAAAAGAGACCATGCAAAGAGAACACCAGAATGACCCCCATTAACTGCCAGTATGTGAGCTTTTATCTCAGTGAAATACAGATAATTGCAGGTTGCCTATCTTTCAGTCAAAGAGGAGCGTGCCTCCCTGGTGTTTGAGGAGTAAGAGCGGATACATGTCAATTACAGTGGGCCAGCAGATGTGCTTTAAATTCACCTTCTAATTCACCTGCAGTGACACATTCATGTGCCTAAACCTTATGTTTTATCAAAAGCCCTTCAGCTTGCTTTAGCTTCTCTGTTAAAGGCTTTTTCCCACATTAAAGGCTCAGTTGCTGCAGAGCTTCACTGCTGTAGCCCTGAGCAATGCCAGCTCAGAACCAGCTCCAGCAAGGCTAGCAGATGTTATTCTGAGATCTTGGTGGGAATGGACAGTAAACAGGTTAAGTAACTTCCAATTTTCTCATCTGTCACTTTTTAAAAAGTATTTCCTTTTCCCCTTTTACAGCTTTCCCCTATTGATTTCTTCCTTCATTGTTAAGGAAGAAAATTAAGAATCCTTACTCCTAGCATCAAGATTGAAAACTAAACTTACTCATGCAGAATAGACTCCTTCTTGGCATACTTCCATGAGTGTTGAGACTACCATGCTCTGATTAGGTAGTATCTAATTGCTTAGGTGACACCCAAGATCCAATTGCTGATAGAAATACAGCACTCATCATATTAAAGTAATATTAGAATACAAATCCTTATCTCTTTGAAAAGCTTTCAGGCACTGTCAAGTGAAACAAAGACTGTATCACATTTTAATAATTTATTCCCAAATCTAACTACCAGCTGTAGCCGAAGGTTTGTTTAGGTCCTGAACCACATTTTATTTTCTAAAACAGATTCAATAAGCAAAAACTAATGGAAAAGAGAAATCACAAGTGATTCATCCATTCCACTTGGACCCAATTGCACCTAATCAATCGTTTTCACTGGAATTTGCTGAGTTATGGGCATTTGATAATGAATGTCCTTTAGGTAGTCTCACGTTGTGACTCTGGGGACAGAGATCTGTTGAGGTAAGATCTGACATTTTGCCCTAAAAGTGTAAAAGAGTTTTTGAGATTACAAATGGTTTTACTTGAAATGTTCTCAGCTTCCTCAGAACAGATGGGTCTCACTACGAACAGAGCCTAAGTGTGCTGTTGGTGTAACCCATCTTTTTTTAATACAGAGGCAGGTAACTTTTCATTTTCCCTTCACTCACTAAGTTTTCTGTCAGCCAGCATGGTTTCTGCAGTTACTTCGTGGAGCTAGAGAAATCGGAGTCACTAAGAATAACTGAGTATAAGAATACTCAAGTAAATTATAAGAATAACTTACCCATTTTCTATTTTACAGACAATATCCTTTTGAACACGTGAACTCCACTAGGAGTCACAGAATCATAGAATGTATGGTGTTGGAAGGTCATCTAGTCCAGTTCCCCTGCAGTACACAGGGACCTTTTAAACTAGGTCAGGTTGCTCAAAGCCTGATCAAGTCTGGCCTTGAATGGTTCCAGGGATAGGGCCTCCATCATTTCTTTGGGCAACCTGTTCCAGTGCTTCACCACCCTCATAGCAAATAAATTCTTCCTAATATCCAACCTAAATCTGTCCTGTTGTAGTTTAAGGCCATTGCCCCTCGTTCTATTGCTACATGCCTTTGTGAATAGTCCTTCCCTAGCTTTCCTATAGGCCCCCTTCAGGTACTGCAAGGCTGCTCTAAGATCTCCCCAGATCCTCTCCAGGCTGAATAATCCCAACTCCCTCAGCCTGTCTTCATAGCAGAGGTGCTCCAGTCCTCAGTTAATTTTTATGTCTGTTCTCTGGACTTGTTCCAACAGGCTCATATCCCTCTTGTGTAGCCCAAGAAACAGTCAGTGAAAGGGTTGAATTCACAATTTCCTGCTCAGACTCAACCCTTACCAGTTGTCACTTGGGGACCCAGGAGAAGACCATGTCCCCAGAAGCACAGGATGGCACAGCTTCTGCTGGCTGCCCATTACCACTACAATCACCATGAAAGACAAGAGGTGAGAAAAACTTTGCTTCATCAGGTATGTAGCTCTAACAAAACCTTTACCTAGGGCACTGAATGTAAGAGCATACAGTGCTGAGAGAAACTTGAAAGGTTTTCTTCTACATTTTGACTGCTTTCTGATGTGCAGTCAAATCGTAAGTATCTCTTGAGCACACAGAAGAGGCTGAGATTTGCATGCACACGATCCTACTTCTATAATGCTTCTACCTTCTGTTGAAAACAGAAACATCACAGTAATATCCTTGCAACGGTGTGCCTGGGTTCCCAGTTTCAGAGATAGCTACTTTTAAGAAAAAAGTAACAAAGATCACTTAATCTTTAACCCCTCTCCACTTCTCTGCCTGCCTCTGAAGTATTTGCTTGGGGCTTTGTGAAAAACATCATTGCTTTTACTTTTGTTCCAACCATTTTATTCCCAGAAAGCAGAATATTTTAGCATAAGCCAGATCAAACCTGCTGAAGTTCATGTTCTGCAGAGCACTAGGTGTCCCGTCTGTGTGTCAACTGTTCACACAAGTCAGAGCACCCTCTTTCTGCCTTTTCAGGGTTTTTCAGGTGGCCTGAACCATAGCCTTGCTACAACTTGACTTTCTGTTACATTATGTTAGCAAGTATTCTTTCAATAGCCTAGTAAAGGGCTTTAAATTCCTCACATCTATTCATCCCATCTGTGGTCACACACCCTCCTTCTGTGACCCAAGCCTGGCTCCCATGTCTGCCTGCTGGCTGCTGCTCCCCATGGCAGCTGGTGGTTACTGGCCCCTGCACCCATCCAACAAGCTGATAGCAGATCTTTGTCCCTCAGCACCTCAGCCCATGCAAGCTGGGTTAGCACAAGCTACTTGTGCCACCTGTGCCATGCACACCAGTGTGCATGTCTGGCTGTTTCGAGGGAAGGAGGAGGGGCCCAAGCTCTGCTTCTCCTCCCAGCGGTGTTCCTTTCCCTGCTTGTCCTGTGCTGCTCAGGGAGGTATGCCAGAATTGAAGTCTTGGGCCCTGTTCAAACACTTAGCATGTGTGCCCTTGTGAAGGGGAAGTTTGAAATAACAAACAAATTATCTTTTCTCCAGTTTCTTTCTTAATAATATTCTTTCACATTGATACTAACAAGGAATGCAGACTGTGCTCATACTGCAGTGAAGGCTGCCCTTTTATGAATGCCAGTCCCTCTTTGTGCAGCCTTCTCAGATTTCCTTGTCTCACATCTTCTTTGTGACTTTTCAGTGCTCAAATCTCACCACTATCTTCTTTCATACCCTATGGAGCAATTATAATCATTAATAGTTACAGCTACTTGAGTGTTTTTCCCTAAGCCAAACAGAAAGCAGAGATGGCAGATCACCAGTTATCTATGTGAAAGGTTCTATATACTGTGCAAAATATATTTGACAGCTCAGATCTGCAGTTGGAAGAGAAATTGAAGAACATTTTCATTCTCATGAAATGTACATAATTCCAGATTATTTACACACATGGCAGCTCCAAGTATTTGCAAATACAGACACGTGCATATTCTTAATATTCCTAATGTACCTGTCACCAAAGCAGTCCTGGGCAAATATATTGCAAAAATGTTCCACTGGGGCTGAATGTAATAGTTTAACTGTCTTCATAATTGAGTGCACACAGATTTGGGGGTATTCTCCCCAGACAGTTCTGTTTAAATTTAGTAACTGTTTGTGTACATAAGTTATACCATTTAACTTATACAAACTGAATTTTGATCATGTCCATGCACAACAGGTCCAGTCTGCTAAACTGTGTACACAGGCAGTATGGGCACGAAGTGCAAGCAAAAACATGTCCATGCACACAATTTGAGGGATGCTAGAGGATTGCTTATGTTCTACAGTTTCAGAGTCATGTTCATTCTCTCTAAGGATTTATTTGCCAGTTGTTTTCAAAGTAGAGTTTTTCTTCTCTTTCAGTCCTTAAAGCTTAAACACTGGAGAAAGCCTGTAGAAAGAAAAAACACCAGATATCCTTCACAACACAGATAAGAGTGAAGCTGTACCTAGCAGGGCACATTTTCTGTCCTGCAAATGCTGCGTGGGTAGGGCACAGAGCTATTACTTCAGTTAATATAAACATTCATTGTTCCATAGGGGTCTTAGAGTAAATTTGGTTTCTACTCATTTATATCCTAAGGATCTAGGCCATTTATTTCATGCTATATTTTTATTGTATTCTGTGTAATATTGCTCTGAAATGTGCAGTTAATTACACAACTTCCTGTTTTAAATTCCATAGTAACTATTCTCCTGCCAGAAGTGGATTGCTTTTAATAGGATTGCATCCCTTTTTGGCATTATGTGGTTATGAATACTCCATTCCCATCCTAATTATTCATGTTCTGCATCAAGAGAATACAAGCTCATGGGGTGAAATTCAGTCTGTGATAAAGTTGGTGGCAGGCCTCCCAGTCATTCTGGAAGGCCATGTTCCCATCAGGATTTTTGCACTCACACCACACCCTTCTGCTTGTCAAGCTAATGAAGCATTTCACTAGTTGCACTGGAGGGGAAAGCCTGGTCTGGCTGTAACCCTAAAACACAGTCATATCACTTGTCCTCAAAGCAAGTGGGTCTGGCTATATCCTTTGAATCTCATGATCTCTCCTGCACTTTCAACCTCTGGCTGTAGACATGCAACATCCATCAGGAGATGCCTGTCTCCAAGACAGCTCTGGAGCAGCCAACAACCCCAGGCCAAAACTACTTAAACACACAGCAGGTGAACAGAGCACCTCCTGAGGAATATATGAAGGATGCAGGTCTGACAGCACAGATTTCACCATCACCTTGTGGTTCGGTTGTTGTTTTTTTCCATCTGCTTGTATGCTGGATAGTTCTCTTTGACAATGTGGTAATGCCTGTGGGTGTAATCTGGCAGCCTTGAAGATTCAAAATATGCTTCAAATAATTTTTACCCAGGGTTAATATTCTTTATTTTCCTTATGACTTTAATGTGTTTTTGTTGGGAATTTCAAACGTTTTTGTGGTAAGCATAGTCACTACCATGCATAAGACTAAATTCAGATTTATATATTTGTGAATTGTGAAAAAAATATATAGAAAGACAAGCACATATATGTGTATATGCGCATATATATACACACATACACACAGGTATACTTTTATATAATACGAGATATTCTATTGTCTTTATCATAGAAATCTAATACAATAAGGATATAATATTTGAGAGCAGCTGATTTACCTCTGAAAACGTATTCTGTGCCAAGAAATTTTTGTCTTCACACTCTAGACTTTTACCTAGAAAATACTGTTTGAAGAATTCATTATAAGGCTAAAACATTTGCTACAGAACTTTTTCACAAGTAGATTTTCATAGTTTGGTGTTACTAAACATGCAAGTTCATTATACCTTTCCTGTGGCTTTTTTTTTTTTTCAGGAAAAAAAAAAACAACACCTAAAAAAATTTTTAAAAGGAAAAAATAAAAAAAGGAAAGGGCATTTCAGAGTATTTTAAATAAAAATATTTTATGCTCTACATTTGATATTTCATACCTGAGGTGGGTTCTTCTACAAGGCGCACGCAGTTCCTCTTTCATAATTGACATTACTAGTCAAGCAGCAAGACATCTTCTGCACACCAGAGTTAATAAACAAGCTAGCAAGACCCATTAGTGGAGGGAATACACTGAGAAACCTTAAGATTAAAAAAAACCAAAACAACAAAGACAACAGAAAAAACCAACAGCAACAAAAAAAACCCCAATAGGAACAAACAAACAAAAATCCAAAAATAAACATGTAAGGTCAGGAAAGAAATATTTAGCAGCAGTCATTATAGTGATGAGAGACAAAGAGTTTCTGAAATGTCTCAGAAGGACAAAGAGGTCACATCAGTACACAATGAGATGTGACAGCCCATCCTAAAATGTAGCTGTTTCAGAAACAACCCCAGGAAGTGTGACCCTGCCTTGAGGCATTCATTTGCCAAGTTTTGGGCCAAGAAACTACTGTAAGCATTTCTCATGAGTCACCATGGCACTTCCTCACAAACCTTGAGCTCAAAACCTTCAGAATTGAAGAGAAAACCCCACTGTGGACCTCAAGGGCTGCTGACTACCCACCCTACACAGCATGGAAGCAGCTGCTCTCAGGTAACTGAACACTCAGCTGCCACAGCATTTGACATGCTTGTTTCCTGTGAAACGGATAATGAAGTCTCATAACTCCTATTCTCCCTGGAGATCCACAGTTATCTTGCCTACTTTTGGTCATGGGGAATAAAGCGGGAGAGATTATTAGCAAAAAACCTATGAAAATGCACAGTGCCTATTTCTGCTACTCCTAGTGCAACAGAACTAGTACGAGCATGAGAGAGGGTAAAAGCAACTGCCCTGCACTGCCTTTGTGTAAGAAAGGAGGTGGCATGAGCTGGTCATTACTAGGCAAAGCTTGACGTGTTTATACTGAAGCCTTCAACATACTGCTCGTTCCAGCATAAGCGGATCAAAGGAAACGGCATATTTATATATTTGTGTAGTCCCAACAGTGTGTTAGGCACTTAATTTGCCATCTGAGCCTGTTCCTTTTGCTGCAATATTTCAGGCAGGGATTCCCATTCATCACATTGATCCCACTCTGGGCTGGAGCACAAGGTCAGCTATCATTGGCTCTGTCGTGCTCAAAGGCTGCAGTGCTCTGGTAATTAAGGCTGTTAAATGGGAGGGCCTCTTTTCCTGCTATTTGATGTAGAGTAGGTGCAGATGAAAGATTTATAGTTTTAATTCAAATATGGGGCTTGTCTTTGACAACTTAATTGTGTTTGCAGAGAAGTTCTGGACCCTTTCTCTTGCCAAGTCATTATAGAAAGGCCTCACATCTTGGATCTACCAGGAAGCCGTTTGTATCAAAGAAACCACCAAAGGGACTCTTCACAAGTGCTGATAGAAGCAATAAACATTTGCTTGTCCTTCTGCTTGTAGTAAATATGTTGCTTGAGATAGTACATTTTCATAATTCAAGGCCTTAGTAGGTATATGTTTTTTCTAACTTTGTTTCTATCTAAATTTGTTTCTATAAACAGAAAATTCCTTTTTTATAACACCATTATTAAAACCAATTAATGAGGCTGATAAAATGAAAGGCTGAATGGGATACTAAAATCAGTTACTTATTCCTTTAATAAAAATGTGATAATAAAGAATAAAATAGGGTTTAACTCCATGAGCAAAATTGCCTTTACATCTGTTATATAAAGTAATTGCAACACTTCTCAGTAATCACAAAGATTTTCTTTGTACCTATCTAGTAGGTACTAAACACCAAGACCACAAAGCATATTACCTAAAAGTAATAGTACCTAAAAGCATAGTACCTAAAAGTACGTGCAGATTTCTCATCAGTAGGTATGCAGTTTTTGAGCTCATGCTGATTGTCTTGATCATCAGTGCTGTCTTCCTTCAGCAGCTCCCAGCAGAAGCAGATTGTCACTCTCTGCACAGGCAGAGGGGGGAAGATTATGTGCTTTTTGTCATCAGATTATAGAGTAATTACCAATAGGTGAGGTGGGAAATTCCCGCCATGAGAGCACCTGACTCCCATGCCTAACTCTGAAAGGTCAAAGATAGTCAAGAAGGTGGAGACAACACACCTTACACATTGTTTGGTCCACTTATTTGGTCATGGGGTATGCAGAAGTGCTGCAGATTCAGGATCTGGGACCTTGCTCAGGCTCTGTTTGGTGTAGACCTGCAGGTCTTCATACAAATTGGCCCTTTAGAGCAAGGAAGCTCAGCTTTCCCAAAATTTTCTTTTTTAAAAAAAAAGATTCCTTACTCTGGGCAATGGAAGGAAACAGAACTAGGCTGCTCCATTTTTGTGTGGAGCATCTGAGGGTTTTACAATCATTGCTGCAATTGTCCTCATAAAAACAGCTGACACACAGAGACTTAAAGATTAGCATTTAAAAAGGTATTTCAGCCCCTAAAGTAGTTGATAGTTTCCTGGTGAGATTATCCAGAAGTCCCTAACCAGGCATTTTTCTCAGTATAAATGAGTTATCTTCAAGCTCATAAAAGCCTTCAGACCATTGCTGTGAGGCTCAGAGTCTCTGGATGAGGAGTTAGTGAGGAATTCATGAGCTCTCAATATCCAGCATTTTCTCCACATCCACAACACTCTACCAGTGAGGTATGACTCAGAGCAGGGAGTGTGTTCCCTTGCAGCTCCTGTCCCAAAGAGAGAGCAGAGGTGGTGGCAGGGCATGCACATACTGTTCAGAGGAAGAGCAAATGCTACGGGTGGGACCAGCTCTGCAGAGGGATCAAGGGAGGAGCGGATATGTCACCACCCAGGACCTCCAGCTCCTGATGCATCCAGATAATGCTGACCTGTGACTCCCTCATCCCAGTGGCTGTGGAGAGCAGCAGGCCTCATTTGAAACACTGGGAAGGAAAGACAGTGACTGGGTGCGCATGCATCTAAAAAAAGTAAAAGCAATTGGATTTACACTTCAAAGGAGAGGGAAGAGTTGTTGGTTTGGTTTCTTTTTAGCAGGGTTTCCTGGCAAACATCAGGGCTGTGCAAGCAGTTCCCACCATGAGTTACTGCCTGAGTTCCCCACTCACAGCTGTCCCCCATGCTGCAGGTCCTTCTCAAGAGCTGCTGCCCTCTCACCCTGGGCAGCCCTCATCCCAGGCAGCAGTGAACCATCAGATTTGGGCTTTGGTCTGGGGGTATAAAAGGGAAAAGGCCTTCACCAATTCCTAAGCATTGTCTAAGTCTCGAAGGAGGGTTATGACCTCTCAGGTAGAGGCAGATGAAAGCAAACCAGCTGAAGACAGCAGCACAAGGGCACAGGTCATAAAACAGCAGTGGACCAATTTCCTGGGGTTAGGGTAGGCCACAGGGGCAGAAGAACCATTTTAGATACCAAGCGTGGGACACCTTAGCAGATGAAAGCCATGACCTCTTGTTTACCTGTTCTGCAATTAACTCCTCCTTGTAACTTATGCTACAAATAAATCTAGTCACTTTTACTGGATGGTGGTACCAACATCTTTACACATGTTGTAATCAAAATTCAGATCAAGTACTGATGGGACAGGAGGAGACTTTTAAACAAGAAGTGTTTTTTCCCTCACGTTCAAGCCTGACTGCCGTGTCATCCTTGCAGAACACCGCAGGAGAAGATTCATTCACCTTTAGCAAAAAAGAAAAAAAATGAAAAGAAGCAAAAAAAAGGGCAGCTCTCTATTTACAGGCCTCCCTGCTCAGTATAATCTGGAGCCAAGGCCTCCCAGCAGTATTTACATCTAACAAAAACACCGGATCTATGTTTGTATGGGGTTTTTTTAACCTCAGAATGTCTTATTAATTTATAGACTCATGGATCTTACTCACCTCTCAGCTGCATCCAAAATCTGACTTTCCTCTCCATTTGCTTAGTGTTCCTAACAACCTGGCAGCACACACTGATTGTACACATACGGTTATAGGATACGGATTCATAAAGGAGGGAGTTTTACAGCCCTCGATTTTAGTGTGTCTCATGGTGCAATTTAACAATACAGCAGAGCTGGTCATATCACCACATGTGGATGCTCCTGCTCCAGAGAGAATTGTGGAAGCAAGCAGGAAGCGTTCAAGGAAAGATTTGGCCCAGGTGTTTAAAAAGGACTCAAGTTCCTTTAACAAGACAATGTTGACAGAACAAGAAACGTATTACCAGTGTAAAGGAGAGAAGCGTCTGCAGGAGATGAAGGTTTTGATAGTTTTGACAGTTTTCTGATTACACTGACTTGTACTTGAGGCATTAGAAAAGGAGGGCTGCAAAGCAACTTTTCACCACCTCTGAAAATGTGAACAGTTTTTCTCTAAATACCTGAAAGTAGATTTAGGAGCTTAACATTAGCCACCATGCTTTGTAAATGCTGACCAATATTAATGACAGATTTTCCCAGCTGCATCTTAAATCTGTTGCTTCTTGTTGTAACCTCATTAAGTGAGAAGTGTGATAGATATTCCTTTAACCCATCCCTTTGTGTTTCTATAGTCAGTTGTCATCTAGCTGTTATTCTCCACATCATTTATTGTATGTGTTACCCTCTCCTGATCTCTAGAGGCCCCAGACAACTTTAGAGATGCAGATGTGTGATTTTGGCAGGATGGCTCAGTTTCTATTCCTCAGAAATAATTCTGCCTCGGCACAGGGGTGAAATGCCACAGCAGATCCTTTCTAATTATCTGTGAATGTTGAATAGAGAAGTCCTTCTCCAGTGTTGCCATCTCACTGCCAGGTCCCACTGTCTGAAATGTGGTGAGAAGGCATCTGTTGATCAAAATTTTATTGAATCGGATGTCAGTAACTTAGAGAACTTTACAGAGGGTGACTACAAATTCAGATTATTACCATGCACCTCACTGGCTCTTTAGCAGGATCAACTAGCCTGCACTGAGCTCTGAGCTGCCATGGCAAGGCTGTTACTAGTTTCAAACCAGTTAATTCAAAGCTGCCTCAGACTCTCTGCACTGTCCCTCTCTTACAGTCAACATATTTTTTGAAAAGATGCACTTTCACACTCTCCTTTTCTGGGTTTTGATACAATATATACCTGAAAGTGCAGATTAACGAACCTTCAAAGCTATTCCGCTGGGTTCTTTAACAACCAGAGTACCTGGAGCCCTGGGGCGGCTGCAAATAGCAGATAACCAAGGGACAAATGTGGGAATATTTCTGGTACTATGTGCAGAGTCTTGCTGCTTGTCCATCCTTGTATATCTGTGTGTATTTCCCACATCCTTAAATCAAGTCAGACATTTGCAGATTGGAAGTGTAGAAAAGGATCTGTCAGAACACAAAATGAGAAGATACATTAATGCTGAGAACAAGAATACATCTATTTACTGGGCTATTTCTTAAACAGGTCTGACTTTTATTTGTATGGACAGCCTATTTCTTTACTGGAGATATGGCAATTCTCACATTACAGAGCAGTATAATTTAAAAAACAATTTTTATAATATGAGTCAAAAATTAAACATTGAGATAGTTCGGTTCCTTCGAAGGAGGAAGTTCAAATCTATTGGGGAAGTCACAGGCAACACATGTAAACTCTTTTGTGGATGAAAAATGATGAAACATCCCAGAGCATCATTATTCCTCACTCCTTCCTGAAATCTGTTCCTCAAATGCCCCAAACTATCAACCCAGTGGATTTCTAATTTACCATGGGTCTGTGGGTTTCTCAGACAATTCACCCAGCTTTGTAAGGAAGTCAGGGATTACAGGGAATTACACAAGCAGGTCAGCCAAGGTTCACATCTTGAGTAAACTGTAAGGTGATGGTGACTTTTTCCGGATATTTATGGACAGTTCATCCTGGGAGATGTTTGTTTTATAGACATGAGGCAGAATTTCCTGAAGCAGGTACTTCCAGTGCCATGTGCATCCTTGAAGGGTAGTAAACACTTCCATCTCACCAGCTTTTTCAAAGATATTTGAAACATGAAGGAATTGTACCATGCATGCTTTGCAGGTGAGAGAGGAGAAAGCAAATATGCCCCTTGTCCCCATCCACACTGCACCCCTAGCCACCATTCACACATGCATCTCATACTAGGCAGGTTCCCAACATGATGCAATGATGTAGTTTCTTCCTCTTCATACCAGGAAACTGTGGAGGTCCTTATTAGCAAGGGATGGACAACATCCCTGTAGAGTCAACCCTGAGGCATGGAATCCCAGACCCTCAACACATCCATTAAGGGTGGTTTGTGTCTCCAAGGCAGGCGGGCACAATTCCTCCTAAAGCTCTGGAGAGCATGATAACTGCCTTCTGCTGTGAAACAATGTCACTGTAAAGTTTAAGGTTGATATCAGCAGCAGTGCTGATTTGCTAAAAGCAAATGGTATGCTTCCAGCTCTAAATCTCATGCTAGTCTTTAAAATGCCAGATGGTCAGTTCATGCAACTGTCTGATTGTTGAAGAAAAAAGGCCAGAAGTGTGCATGTTGCTTTACAGATAACTAAAAAGGGGCAGGTCTGGATCATAGATGGCTTCTAGTCCAGATGTGAGACAAGACAGCAAGGGATGGGAATGACCTAGTTGTAAGTGACCTGCCTTGCCCAGGAGTATCTTACAATTAACAATACTCAAAGAGATAGCAATGCACTGAGATTACCACTCAGCATAGTGAGCACCAGCATATTAAGGAGGAAATGCTGCTGCATGATTCTGTTCTAAGCTGGACATGCCTGCATTAGGTCTGTATTTTTCATGTATTTTGGACAATTTTAATTATTTTTTTTTTCTTTTCACATGTATTTGGCCACCTGGTACCCACACAACTTTATAACTTTGATAAAAGGAGCCAACTGTTTTTCATTTTTAAGATAATTCTCTGGAAACAAAAGTAAATGGGTTAAATTATTCTGTCCATAGCCCACTGTTGCATCTCTCATTTCAACTGATCATGAAAGTCATTTTGCGTCAACTATATCATAGTTTTCCAGGTATAGTTCTCTACATGTATAGGAGATCATACCAAGCCCGTTACCTGTAAACAAGATTTGGGCACTTACCTCCCATAGAAAGGCTTGGATAAATGTATTCTCATAGGCCTCTGCCCAGGGAGTATAGTTGTGTGGCTGGTTTTAAAATTACTTTAAAAGCAAGAATGTAAATTTAAAACTGTGCATGTTAGCACTGGGATGTGTAAACCCTGAATCAGGGCAATGGCATTTCAGAAAAGAAAAAAAACTATTAACAAAAGGGGTTTGTAAAAGAATGCCATTGGCTTAAGTTAAAGTATCTAACTTTATCAGTTCTGCTGAAACCTTTTAAAATCTGGAAATCACTATCATAAATTCTTTACTGCAGTCAAAATGGTAAAACTTGAACAGGTTTTTTATCCCTTTCCTAATACTTCTTTTCCTTTCTGCTCTTGGGTTAAAAAAGTAGAAACAGCAATTTTGAGCCATTGTCTACTGTGTTAGCTACACCAAGAAAGAGAAATGACTCTCCCCATCTTTTCCACCCACATGCATTTGATGTCTGGATATTTGTTTTCTGTTTTCTCTCATGAAAATGTAGCATGTTGGATGAAAGCAACACCTGAACAGGATCTGGTCAGTAGGCCACTAGCCAGAATATACCATAACACCAGTATAAAGTCTGTGGCTCATACAGATACCCAGCACAATGTAAAAGCTGTGGCCGTAAAACGAGTGGTGTGCCTGCATTTTGCGTACTGCAGTGTAGTACTTTACCTTCATTCACAACACTTCCAGCTTCTCTCTTACACAGAATCTTCATCATGTTACACTCTAAATAGTTTGCAAAAACAAAGTGTGATGATTTCAGTACACAGTGTCTCTAGAACATAGGATTATCCGATCTCCCCAGTCCTTCTGTGTTCTGGTTTGGTTTGGTGGGTTTTTTGGTAGAGGGGGAAGGGCCTCAGGAGTGGCTCTGTTGAGAAGCTGAGAAGTTCCCTCTGTCCCAAAACCAGCCAAGGAGCCATTAGAGGGACAATATATTCACCTCAGTGATTAACATGGGAAAGAAACACCTGAGCAGAGAAGTACTTGAGGGAGAAGAACTGTGCTGGAGGAGGAGAGCTGGTGCTGGTGGTTAGTGAGGAAGAAGGGGAAGAAGGCGCCCCAGCAGAAGTCTCCCTGAAACTCACTGCAAGATGGCAGCTGTGCCCCTGCACTCATGGAGGAACATGGTGGAACATTCCCTGAAGGTGCCAGGAGGGGTGAACTTGGCCACTGGACTTGGATTTTGTGGCCAATGGATTTGCTGCCAGTGGACTCTGATTACACAGCTTTGGAAGACCCCGGTGCCAGGGGAGTTTGTTCCCGAAGCAGCCCCTGACTCTGTGGGAAGCCCAGGCTGGAGCAGCTCCGGACCTCGTGGGAAGGACTCATGAAGGAGAGGTTCGTGGAGGACTCTCTCCCATGGGAGGGACCCCGTGGGGAAGCAGGGAAGGACTGTAAGGAATCCTTCTTCCTGAGGAGGCAGGAGCAGCAGGAACCACCAGCCTGTGAACTGACTCTAAACCCCATCCCCTGTCCCCCTGTGCCGCTGGGGGGAAGGAGGGAGAGAAACCGGGAACAAAGTGATTTGGGCCCGGGAAGAAGGGAGGGGTGGGGTAACATATACAAGCCCTGCTCTGTGTGTGTGTCTGTGTCCTGTGTGCATCTGATTAGTGTGAAACTGAATTCTTATTTTTCCCCAAGTTGAGTCTGTTTTGCCTGGGACCTTAATTGGTGAAGAACCCTCCTTGTCCTTTGTCCCAGCCCATGGGCTTTGTCCTCCTCATCCCAGAGAGTGTGTGTGGGGAGGGGAGTTGAGTGATGGGTCACGGGGCTGTTCCTTTGCTGTCGTGTTTGTCCCAAATCACTACATTCTATCTGTGAGAGCTTATATCCTAAGTTTCAGGTTCTATTGATAGAGAGTAAGTCTCTCAGGAAGTTAATAACTGGAGCGCTGGAGCTCTGGGAAGGGTGGATCTGCTCAAGGAATCTGTTTGGCAAAGGTGGACCCTGCCTGTCAACAAAAGGACTATGCACTGTGGGGGTCCTGTGCCAATGACAGTGAGTGGGAATCCCTAGCATGCAATTTGTTCATACCAACATCCCCAGATGCAGACACCTAAACCTGAGCTGGGATCTGTTAGTGAATCAGACTCGGGGGATCTGGTCTTTAGCATCAGTGGAAATCTGGAAGGTACAATTGATGGAGTCTCAATCATTTGTCACCTTGTCTTAAACTCCATGCATAAACTGAATCAGAATAATTTTAAAGCATGTAAATTCAGGAATATGATTAGCTAGGATTAAATTGCATTTTAGTATCAAATGAGCCAGGAGGAAGAAGTTTCCAGCCTTAATAATGGTGGAAAAGCAATTTAATAATAGAGATTCTGTGTGTGTTATCACCCCTCTGGGTCCAAAATCAAACGGTGCTAAGGCTTAATTACCTTCTCACTTGAAGTTTGCCAAAGTTCACTTAAGTGGTTTTGACATGAATATATTTCCAAAGAAGCTGTGCTGATCCACACAAGGGGCTTTGCCAGGAGGATTATTGGCCATCAACATACTCTCCTACTTGGTGGCAAAGAAACTTTGTGCATATAAAATCCTTTTTGGCTAGACTTCTGTCAGTTTTTTCCAAACTTCTTTTGTCATGACTGCCACTACATGTCATCACGAAGTCTAGTTTCAAGAGAAGATTTCAATAGTGAAGGATTTTAAAAATGGGTTTATTTAATGTGCTTTGCACTTTAGTCACAGCAGGAAATACTTTTTTCTTCATGAGCATCTGGTTCTGTGGGCTACAGCTCTCTGGGCTGAATATAGCAAGAATCTTTTATTTCTTTCAGACTGTCAGAGTTCCTCCCATCTGGCAATCAGGAAAGTGCAGAACAAAAGGGTGTTTCCAACAAACACCAGCTTCAGCAAAAGCTTTTTTTTTTTCTTTTTTAAGTTTTCAAGCAATCTTGGGTCTGCATCGTAAAGCAAAAGGATTGGTACAATATGGGAAAGGCTGTGCTGTGTAAACAGATTGCTGTTGATGTGTGTTCCACAGCTGGACTTATGGCTACATTGACTTGTTCTGATGTGGTAAAATTTTAACATCCAGGCTTCATGTGCCAGCTGATAAATGATGGGGGACAAATTAAAACCAGTTTCGTTAGCACGAAATAACACTGTATCAGGAGTCTGTCAATTAGGTGCTAGCTTAGAAGATTGTCATTATGCAAGTGCCTTTTGACTATAAATGACTGTCCAGCCACTCTACTTGAAACCTGGGTCTAGGAAGCTGGTTTCAAAGTTCATTAAACTAAAACTTGGCAGACTGATTCTCAGGCCAGATGTGTTGTTTTTCTTTTTAAAAAAAGTAAATTGTATCAATCCTTTAAATCACCTTTGATCTAGAGTTTGGAAAACAGTTCACAATTCTCAAAGTTTCATATGACTGGTTTTTTTTCAAACTTTAAGTTAACTGTGGTTTCCCTAAAAACAAAACAAAACAAGGCCATGTGAACTGCTAGCCCTTCAGGATAGATGTATTGGCCTCCTACATTTTCCTCCTTCCCCGTCCTCAAATATTGCTTGCAAATGGTAGATAACATGCCTAGCAGCCTTGTTGCCATGTTTCTGTGCCAAATTGAAACCATGCCACCCTATAACAAACCTTGACCTGCAGTGTAATTGCTCCATTTTTCATGGTTTCATACTCTGTCCTGGCCATTCCATATTGCACTAACCTGCCACCCACTATTCCAGACAAGTTACCAGCCAGGAGTCCAGCTTTTAAATGAAACAGGGTTTTAACTCCTAAATGGCATGAGGAATTTAACTGCTTCAAGATGTATAAAATACTGCTTACCAAAGCCTGGAGTGCTACGCAATATATGACATCCCCATGGAAATGTCAGCAAATGCTACTGCAGTGCAGAAATAGCAGAAGTTGCCTACAGTAAAGGGAGAAGGTTATAACTCTACCAGTGAGCTTCATTGCTAGAAGTTTTCTATATAGATCTGCAACTACAGCTAGATTTTTACTGAATCATGTCACTGAACTTTGGAGGATTTTGTAGACTGAACAGTGTAATTGTCAGTGCAATGAAGGAAGGCACTGAATCGCTAAAATGTATTTTTAATGGACAACTAGTCTTTTAAAGCAGTAGTGAGTAAGACTCAGTAGAGACACAGTTTCATGCCAACATCTGAACCCACAAATTTTCTACAGTCCTCATGATACTTTTGGAGGTCCTTCATTGTGCTTAGACCTAGATTAAAGTAAATGCTGTAAATGCTCTTCCCAGGAACCCAGCTCCTTTAGAAACACAAGGGTCTAGTTTTCACTTTAATTGGTGTTTAGGCTATAATATCCATTTCTAGTCCAAGCTGATACAAAGCACACCTTGAAAATATAATTGACCACCTTTCTCCGTAGGCAGCCTAGAACCATGATTTGTGCCATATAAACCATCTGGGCATCTTAAGCAGTGTAACATTTAACTCCATTGGTGTAGGCATAACAGAGGGAGCCTGTGGCAGAGGAAAATGCTGGCTGGCCTGAAATACTTTGTAATGCAAACACAGCATGTGTTTAGCCAGGCTTAGTGCAGACCAGACATCTGGTCTCGCCCTAGCAGAGTAAGTCAGCAATGTCACTCTGGCCTGCCTGAGCAGGGCCTCTGCCCTGCCTGGGAGAGAGGCCACTGTGGTTGAAGGATGCTAAGGAGCCTCCTTAATTTGTCCTGTTTGGCCTGGGAGAATGAACCCATACTGCTCGCCCAGAGAGAGCTCTCAGGATCACCTTGGAGCTGGCAATTCTTCATCTCACCCTGGTGACACCCGGATAGCATGAGAAGGGGATACCTGCTCTCTGAGACGTGCAGGTTCCTCCAGCTTCTTGTGCTATCCAAATGCTCAAAACCATAGTTTAGGGGGAGATACAACTGTTCATCCAAACTGAAGTCTGCTTGGCCCCAGTCCCAGGGACTTTTTCAGCTAGAAAGAAAGGCTGAGATTTTGCATGCTGTCAGGCTCTTCAGTATTGTTTCTTGATGAATGGTATTACTAAGTCAGGTGTTTTACCCAGTCCAATTGGTATTTTGTCCCTGGAGAGGCGTAATCCAGGGATGTAGGAGAAGGATGTCCATGTAGTTAATCTTTTATTATTTAAATAGGAAACATTTTTTATGGGGGATATGAGCAGTGCTTAAAACTGCAGAGCTAGACACTCCAGGGATCAGCTATAAATGAAGGTTAAGCCTTGTGAAGTCTTCTACCTTGGGGTTTTTTTGTTGGGTTTTTGTTTTTTGTTTTTTTTTTAAATTGGGATTGACATTGTGACTGAGGCCTTGAAGTTTTATAACCCTGGCCATATGGTTATGTGATTTTTCAGAAGAAGGTTTGGCAAAGGACAGGGGAAAGGCGGAAGGGAGGTTGTTGTTACTGCTGCACTGGAATGAGTATGTCCAAGTTTCCCATCTTGGTGTGTCCTAATTTACAGCATATGGAGACAAATTCCACAGTCTCTGTGGGGAAATCACATAGGCATTGTTAAATCATTTAATCTAAATTCTGAAAGAGAAAAATAATAAGGTGACTAAGGACAACCTGAAGATACTTGATAATGCAATGTTGAGGGGATGGAATCACCTTTAATTAAGAAACTAGAACAAACAAGGGCTGCTGAGTGCAGGGAAGAGGTGCATTTTCCTGATTTTTTCATTAGGGCATTTGCGTATGTTCCTTCCATTATAAGAGATGCAGATATACAGAACAAGAGCTTCAACATTTTCTGCAGAGACCTCTATTAGTTCTGAGCTGAAATTGAACCATGCTAATTTTAAAGCACCGCAATATAGCCATTTATTTCCTCCAGCTGTGCGTCTTGACTTTCAGCTACAAAGAGGGGGCAGGAGGACAGGGTAAAAGGAGGACTGGAAAAAAAAAAACTGCAGGATGCCTGTCAATACCTACTCTTGAGTTAGGAAACTCTGAGCTGGACTAGAATTGAAAGAAATTGTTAAAGTATTGTGCTGCCTCCCCCTGGCAATGAGCACAATCCTTGTTCTTCTCTAAATATTTAGGGTGCACAGTTCAAGAATTCCTTTTTCACCTGAAGTTCTTCTTAGGATGTTAAAATATGAGGAGCGCCCAGAGTATTCTAACAGAGTGCATGGAGTAAGACCTGCTATTTCAATTCTTTTCATCAGAAGCCTCAGTGGGAAAACTTTTCAAAGACACAAAAGGGAATTGTGGACTTAAATTTTACCCCATGTCTAAATCCCCTCTGTGCCAGTGGAGACTTTTCCTTAGAGGAATAACCAATGAACTCTGAAGAACCCATTTCCAGATGTGAAGCTGGATTTATGTTCCTAGAAATTCACGGCAGCAGCAAAGTACCAGATTTATAGTTCATGTTTGAATTCTTCAAGAAAGGCTCACTTATTTGCTAGAATTTTGTTGCAGGTTTCTGTATTCAACTATACAAAAGATGAGGAGAAACATCAAGGAGTGATTGGCAGATGCCCACAGGTTTGCAGGCTTTTGCTTTGGTGACATTTATGAAATGTTAGAGAAACTGAATATTCCCAAAGTATCAGCCCACACTTTGCAGGAAAGCTAAGTCATTTCATCCTACAGAGAAAATGAAAAGCGTCTGTTTCTTTAAATCTTTAATGAGTTGTAACATATGTTCCAGAAAGGATTTCAAAGCTAAATACACTGTGGATCCTGCTTTATATCTCTGTTCCTCGACCATCTACAGTAAATAAATGCAGTTTAATGCATTGTATTTAAATGAAATACTTATTAATCCTGTTAATTAATTTTTTTAAGCAGCATATCTCAGGCACACCAGGGCTGTGCAGTTTCTGGAGCTCCACGAATGCCTCACAGATTGGAAGTAAGCACCACTGGTGAAATTGCCAAATTTCTTTGTGAGCAGTAGTGTAGTGGTCTAGCAAAGCCAGAGCAGATAGATACCTTCCAGCTCTACAGTCACTGTAAAGTAACTAGAAATGGCAAGCATTACTGGATGAGAATAAATCCTGAAAATGACAGAGGAGTGGCTCCTCAAAAGGAATGACAAGGAAGAATCACCTCTGTTTCTTAGGGCAGAGCTATGGCATTGTTCTGACACCTGCAAATTTATTTCAGGCTGTGATGCTGCAATACCAAACTACCAGCAACTCAATACATTCCTACCAGCAAAGCCTGGCTCTGGCAATGCAGTACTTTAGTAGCCAATATTAACTTATTATCCTAAGTGAAACTATTTGTGACAGGTGTGTGCTGGACATATTTCAGATCTCATTAAGAATGTAAAAACCAAATAAGGCAAAAAGTGGATTTTTGCTGCCATCCAACAAAGCATGTTTGTGCATATGAACTTTCAAATATGGGAAGTCTCATTGTGTTCGAAGGACAAACACATCCTTCATATTAACATCTAGATGACCACTTACTGGTTTTGGTTTTTATCTCAAGTGTTGTAAAAACGCTAAATCATGTGCCATAAAATCTTCTGTCTTAGAGGGATCCTGTCTGGACAGTAAGGTCTATAATTTCTTCTATGTGAAGCCTCTGGAGCCAGGGCTGGGCTGGAGACGACCACAGGCAGAGCACAGCCTTACTGGGACATGCCAGTAAGGAGTCTTCCTGCTTTCAGTGTAACCTGTGGGCAGAGGAGAAAATATAAAGCTTAATCTATTCTCATCATTCCTCACCTTGAAGCTGCTTCAAGGCTTGTACTGTGGGTAGCAGTTCTGGACCAGGCTTGCAAAAGTAAAGCCCAGTGTCAAGATTTATATGGGTAAGCATTAAAACAAGTACCTGAAAGACTGTGACGCCCTAGGGGTTTACTGCTTCATCTGAACACTTGTAGGCTTATGAAACGGAACATGATTATCACTAACGTCCAACATACCATCAGAGAGCTTTAGGATCTGGTGCTAGCAACTGTGTTACCCTTCAGAGCAGGACACTTGTAAGGAAAGAGATAATCTATAGAGTTGAGTTCCTTTTTCATTCCTTACTCTGTAATACCCCTTGTACTGAAAATGTTTTTAAAAGCAATGTTAGTTCACATCTCCTAAGTCTTCTTAAACACATTTAGTGATTTCTAAATCTCCATATCTAAAGCTCCTAGAGCAGGTATATATACCCTACTTATAAACCTCATTTGTAGTGCAACATTGACCAATCCAGCACTACTGCAGACAAGTAGAACTAAAAAGTGCATGGAAAAAAACAGGCAATTTGTTCTGAACTCAAATATAAGCATAACCTCTTGGCTGCTAGTAAACAAACACTGGGTCCCACAGCCCAGTGTGCCATATACTTTAGTTAGCCAAACGCCAACTTGGTGCCTTATGAGAAGCTTCTGATGCCACCAGAGGAGTGTTTGTACCTGGCAGAAATGCTTTTCAATGTTTAGGTGTTTCATGTTATTCCAAAATATGTGTCCTCTGAAGAAGGCCTCTGCAGTGCACCTGCAGACTGCTGACTGCCACTCCAGCTGCCATGTTATGGTTGTTTGGACTGTCTTTAGTCTGAACTGTCAGAATCCTGGAGTTCTTGAATTAGCAAAACTCCGTTGTCATAGTAACCATACATTATTTTAAAATAAACCTCTCTTCACCTAAATAATAGTTAATGATTCCTTATATTCTTCACAGATACTTTATTTCAAATCCTTGCTTCTCCTGAAACTGGAACAGCTCCTAATATCTCAAGCATATACCTAAGGTATAACATAAACCAGGATCTTCTACATACATGGAGAAGGATTGGATTTACTCCTGTGCATCTATTTTTAATCCCTATCTGTCTATACTAAAGAAACAATTTTCAAGCAGAAATCCCTCTTTACTGAGATTAGTAGTTTCACTTTAAAATCAACAACATAATACATCCTTCTGGAAGGAAACAATGTAAAAGAAGACCCAGCTTTCTGGATCCTCAAAATAGGACTAAGATCAGTTAAAATGCAAACCAGCTGTTTAAGAAGCTCCTTGGAGACTTCTAAAAGCTAGAACAGATTTGATAATTTATCTTCAAGCAAAAGTGTTTAGGTTATAAGTAAGTAACATTAACAAAACTTTGATGCCTTATTATCTAAAATTAGGCCCTTCTTAGCTCACTAATTTCTCCTGGTTTTCATTCTGTGCAATTAACCTGCAGGAAGTATACCCAGCACATTAGTTAAACACCAACAGGATGACAAGAAATGGATTGATGTGACACAAATCACAAACAATACAAATCTTAACAGGCCTTGTAAAGGGCAAAAAGTAGCTTTTTTTTTCTGTTCATCCTAATGCATTTGTGCAAGAGCTCTCTGAGTTACACTAGCAACCTGAAGCTGCCCTTCCAAATTGGGCAGCTTATGGGTTTTAATCACTTCAGTTACATCAGCTGTTCTCAAGCAGACCCACTGCAGGGCATGAAATTAAATTTTCCAGGTAGTAGCCAGTAATTGATACCACAACGTGACCTTTGCCTAAAGCAGCCCATTTAGTGGAACAGCAACTGGGGCAGGACTGAGTCTGTGACCACTAGCAGGCTTGCTCAGTAAAGAGGTGGTTCTGACAGTACTCTCCACTTCCCCTGGCAGGCAGTTCTGTAGCTTCATAATCTGCTTGAATTGCGACTCTCACTGGATGCAGACAATGCCCCAGTAATATTTGTATACAGATCTATTTCTAGTTGTTTGTTTGTTGGTTTTTTTGGTAACATGGTAAAATCAGAGTATAGCAAATTTGCATGCTAATGACAAGGAGCGAATTATTTTTCCTGATAATAGCTTGCTTTTTTTTTTTTCCCAAGCGTATAGCTCAAAATTTAATGAGGAACATGTCTGAGTATTCCACATTGTACCCCTTTCAGAAATCAAGCATATCTTCATCCAGGAGAACTCTGCACGTCCATTCTGAGTGGCCACAGTCTCTGGGCTCCCACTGACTCAACAACAAATGAAGCTGTTGATTCCCATGTGAGAGACACACTCAGCCTCAAGCTGTACACACAAACCAAGGCACCTGGGTAGAACACACAGGTGGCCTGGCCATCTCAGACAAGAGAATGAGGCATTGATGGAAGGCTATTTATCTCACCTGCAGGCTCAGGCAGCCTCCAGAGGTACATGTCTCACATTGGCTATGGCTCAAACAGAGAACAAAGATTCACCAAACTCCTGACATAAGCACCTCAGTTAAATGACCAAGGCAAAGGAGGATCAGTCTTTGTCTATTCACTGAAGCCAAAAGCTTTTCCCAAGAATTTCAGATGAGCATCTAAGCTGTTATCTGCTACCAATGAAATCCAAGAGGAGTTTCGTCACCAACACCATGCTGTCCACATCAGGCTACAGAACTCAAAGTACACATAAGGGAATCTTGGTATAGTGACTGTCTTACGTACATTATAAAATGCAGCAGCTGCTTAAAAATTAGTCCTCATGTCCACAAAAATGAGGCCCTACCTACGGATTTTATCCAGTGTATTTAGAAAATGAATAGAACTACATGTGTGTTTAAAAATAGGCAGGATGCCCTAAAATGGTGCCTGAAACAAGCCCAGAATCACTTGGGGCTTCCTCACAAAGCACCATTTAGGGTACTGGATATCAAACCTACTGCTGACATTTTTACTGCTCTGCTGTAGTAACAGTGATGCATTCTCTCAGGTCACTGAAGTTTGAAGCTGTGCACTGAATACAAAACTAATAGACCCAGTAAATGCTTAAAATGTTATCAGCTGGGAGAAACTGGATACATATAATTTAGAAATGCTTCTCCAACTCCAGCTGTTTTCCAGATTATTTCTTCTTACAAATATGCATCCATAATCAGACATTAAATTCTAGCTATTTGATTAGAAATGCCTCCTGAGTTTGGGCTTATCAGAATACAAAACCAAGTGCAGAATCAGGAAGAGATTGGAAAAAAAAAAAAAAAAATCCCCACACAATTAGATTTAGCTCTCTCAGCCATGTCATTTTACAATTGCAAAAAACTGGAAAGTCACAGCTCCCTATTCACTTTAGATTGCAATCACGCGACTCTCACTGGATGCAGACAATGCCCCAGTAATATTTGTATACAGATCTATTTCTAGTTGTTTGTTTGTTGGTTTTTTTGGTAACATGGTAAAATCAGAGTATAGCAAATTTGCATGCTAATGACAAGGAGCGAATTATTTTTCCTGATAATAGCTTGCTTTTTTTTTTTTCCCAAGCGTATAGCTCAAAATTTAATGAGGAACATGTCTGAGTATTCCACATTGTACCCCTTTCAGAAATCAAGCATATCTTCATCCAGGAGAACTCTGCACGTCCATTCTGAGTGGCCACAGTCTCTGGGCTCCCACTGACTCAACAACAAATGAAGCTGTTGATTCCCATGTGAGAGACACACTCAGCCTCAAGCTGTACACACAAACCAAGGCACCTGGGTAGAACACACAGGTGGCCTGGCCATCTCAGACAAGAGAATGAGGCATTGATGGAAGGCTATTTATCTCACCTGCAGGCTCAGGCAGCCTCCAGAGGTACATGTCTCACATTGGCTATGGCTCAAACAGAGAACAAAGATTCACCAAACTCCTGACATAAGCACCTCAGTTAAATGACCAAGGCAAAGGAGGATCAGTCTTTGTCTATTCACTGAAGCCAAAAGCTTTTCCCAAGAATTTCAGATGAGCATCTAAGCTGTTATCTGCTACCAATGAAATCCAAGAGGAGTTTCGTCACCAACACCATGCTGTCCACATCAGGCTACAGAACTCAAAGTACACATAAGGGAATCTTGGTATAGTGACTGTCTTACGTACATTATAAAATGCAGCAGCTGCTTAAAAATTAGTCCTCATGTCCACAAAAATGAGGCCCTACCTACGGATTTTATCCAGTGTATTTAGAAAATGAATAGAACTACATGTGTGTTTAAAAATAGGCAGGATGCCCTAAAATGGTGCCTGAAACAAGCCCAGAATCACTTGGGGCTTCCTCACAAAGCACCATTTAGGGTACTGGATATCAAACCTACTGCTGACATTTTTACTGCTCTGCTGTAGTAACAGTGATGCATTCTCTCAGGTCACTGAAGTTTGAAGCTGTGCACTGAATACAAAACTAATAGACCCAGTAAATGCTTAAAATGTTATCAGCTGGGAGAAACTGGATACATATAATTTAGAAATGCTTCTCCAACTCCAGCTGTTTTCCAGATTATTTCTTCTTACAAATATGCATCCATAATCAGACATTAAATTCTAGCTATTTGATTAGAAATGCCTCCTGAGTTTGGGCTTATCAGAATACAAAACCAAGTGCAGAATCAGGAAGAGATTGGAAAAAAAAAAAAAAAAATCCCCACACAATTAGATTTAGCTCTCTCAGCCATGTCATTTTACAATTGCAAAAAACTGGAAAGTCACAGCTCCCTATTCACTTTAGATTGCAATCACATTCTAATTCAGAATTCAATTAATATTCTAATTTTAGGAGGTGAAATACCACAATAGTAAAGAGAAAAATGAACTGTGGGGACTCTTCATACAGAATGAAATGAAGGTCAAAGTTCAGAAATGCAGGAATGAACGCCGATCCCATGCTGCTCATTAAGACCACTGCATACTAGGGAAGGGCAACGAAGCTGAAGAAGTCCTTTTCCTTTTTGCTTGTATCACTGCAAAATTAATTTCCTAGCTCTCTCTTATCTCACCTTCCTGCAAATGAGACCAATAGCTGTCATAAGCTTCTGGTACATGCCTGTAGCACCAACAAAGGAAAGATGACAGTTGGTTGACCTGCTGCTATAGCTAGACCTCACTCTCAGCCTGCTGTCACTGAATTATACTACGGTAGGTAGGTGTCTCTGAACCACAGGGAAAAAAAAATAATTTTGCTGTTCCGGGGAAAGGATGAAATTACTTCCTGTCACAGAACATGTGTGACGTGTTCCTTTGCACCCCTGCACCCACCCACACAGGCACACACCGCCCTCATTCCTTTCCTGGAACTGAGCAAATACTCTTCTGCCACATCTCTGCCTGGAGCAGCACACCCTCCCCTGCTGCACCAGCCCCCAGCACCTCCCCTCCTTGTAGCCTCTCACTCATATAGTTTCTGCACCCACTCATCTGGCACATAAGATCCTGCAAGGTACCTCAGCTAAATAGCTAAATCCCTGAACAAATGGCTACTGACAGCCATCAGCATGTATAATCAAGTAGGCATCTGCTTCTGTTTGGCTCTCAGGTTGGCTATGGTCTTCTGCTTGTTCACAGACTTCCAGTAGACTATGAAAGCCAACCCATAGTGGTAATGGAAAATCAGAGTGCTGAGTGGCTAGGTACAAAGAAAAAAACCATTTTCCCTGTTTTTAACAGAGAAACAGGGTCATAAGGATTTTTCTGCAAAGCAAACTGACTACAGTATATGCTATTGCTAGAATGGGAATTTCTTATGAAGGAGTTATTTGAAATTACAAGGCAGAAAACACCCCAGATACTATACAAAACTGAGCTACAAAGCATGAGATAGTATTTAACTGAGAGCTTTATCATGTTAATGTGTAGTTCTGGAGCCAAAAAAAAAATATCTGGATATGATGTCTGCATGGATGTTCAGTGCAGAGGAAGTAAAAACACCCCGATGCAGAGACAATGCCAAGGGGCTGCCCATCAAGGCCCCAAAAGCCAGCACTTTCCAGCAGGGAGCCAGAGGCCAGGTTCTGGGAGACAGGGACAAGCTGTGCCCAGCAGCATGGACAGATACCTGCAACAGAAGCATAGATGCCAGATCTCTTGCTGCAACACCAGCTCAGGTGAGATGCAGTTAGCCCAGGCTAATATAGCCTTCCAAAATTAGGACTTGCTGCCTGAACTTCAGACAGAGCTAGTTAGCACCATTCCTGCACAGCAGCACTGCACTGTGCCATGCTGCCCAGTGTTCCCACACACACTTCACCTGCCTGGTCAGGCTCCCCCCAGCACTGGTTCTATCACTGTCTGTTTTACAGTATAGTTGTGTCCTGCACCTGACACATTAAAAAACATGTGCACTTGTTTTCTTTTCCGTTTCAGAGCCCATTAATGTTGAAGAAAAAGGCAGATACAGGCATTTTGCTTCTTGGAAAAGCCTGGTTATGAGGCCCAATGCAGGGAATTCATTTTCTGCCTTTACCTCTTCTTGCCAGTTCTCCTCTCACTTCCTTGCTTGCTGGGGTTTTTTATTTGTTTTGTGTTTTTTTTTTTCTCTTTTTTTTTGTCAAGCCATGACATTTCCGTGTTAATCCCTACGAGATGTAAGAACAGCCAGCCCATCTCCTTCATTTACTTACCATCAGCTGGATAACTACCTCATGAAAGGAAATTCAACAAATGCATAATTTCTGTCCTACTGAAGTTCTGTTTCAGTTGAGTTAAAGGCAGTACACCCTCAGACAGCCTTTGGTAGTCCTGACCTTTTCAAGGTGCCTTGTCGTGGAGATTGGCAGCTCACCCAGGGCAACAGCACTTCACGTAGAGTCAGGCTGAGACCTTGGTGAGTCACCACAATGGAGCTCAATAACCAATCAATAAGACAGACATCAAAACTAACATTAAGGGTGTCTCATAGGGAACACCATTAATTTTATGATAACATCTATGAACCAATAGTTGAGCATCATTAAGAGATGACATTTCCCTCAGAGCTTTTGGTGCAAATAATTATCCAGCTGTGTGGAGGTTATTTCTCTTCCTACATCAAAGCTTGGGAGGAATAAAGTGTACTACTACTAGTGTTCCTCTCTAAGCAACAATACAGTGTGTGTGTGCCACGGCTTGATTCTTGGATTTGTGTAGCTTGGTGGTTTTTGAGATCTTCCTCCTTGATCACACTTCTGGGGCAACACAGCAACACTCTATTTCACTGTTACAAGCTCTATCCTCAGTTAAGGGTTACATTTTTTTAAGTTGCTGCATCAGGAGATAAGGAAAAAGTGTAAGAATTAGGCTTAATTTATTTTGTAATTATGGCTGAAATTAAGATCCCATTTGAAGTGCCATTAATGTCTGTATGTCTATTATTATTTCTTTCTGTGCACAAATATGCATAAACATAGGCATTTTAGAATAAAAGAATCATAGAGTGGTTAAGGTTGGAAAGGACCTTAAAGATCCTCAGGTTCCAACCCCCCTGCCATGAGCAGGGACACTAGATGAGACTACACAAAGTCTCATTCAACCTGGCCTTAAACACCTCCAGCAAGGGGGCTTCCACAATCTTCCTGGGCAACCTATTCCAGTGCCTTACTACCCTCATGCTGAAGAGTTTCTTCCTCATATCTAACCTAAATCTTCTCTCTTTCACTTTAAAACCATTACCCATTGTCCTATCACTTCCCTCTCTAGTGAAAAGCCCCTCCCCAGCTTTCCTGTAGCCCCTTCAAGTACTGGAAAGTGCTATAAGGTCTCCCTGGAGCCTTCTGTTCTGCAGGCTGAACAGCCTCAACTCTCTCAGCCTGTCTTCACAGCAGAGGTGCTCCAGGCCTTTCATCATCTTGGTGGCCCTTCTCTGGACCCTCTCCAACAGGTCTGTATCTTTCTTGTGCTGAGGGCACCAGAACTGCACACAGTGCTCCAGGTGGGTTCTGACCAGAGCAGAACAAAGGGGCAGAATCCCCTCCCTGACCCTGCTGGCCACACTTGTTTTGATGTAGCCCAGGGTGTGTTTGGCTCTCTGGGCTCCAGCACACACTGGCGGCTCATGTCGAGCTTCTCATCTACCACTCCCGGGTCCCTCTTCCTAGAGCTGCAGTTAAGGTCAACTGATCAGAAAAGACTCCATTCTGACATGTCACATGAAAAAAAAAAAAAAAAAAAAAAAGAAACATCAGAAGTGAAAAAGCATTTCACATGCTAGAAAATATTTCACCAAAAAATAAGCTTGTCTCTATATTTATTAGTATTATAATTTGTTGCTTGTGTGTAACTTTTTACAAGAGTGTCTGGGAATAGGAAGGGACCATACAGAGACAGTGTATAGCCTTGAATTCCTTGAATATTGCAAGTACTGAAATCTGCAGGGCACCATCTGTACCATTTCTATTGTCAGTCTACTGAGAATCTTGAAAACAGCCTTTTTACAATGAACCACTGTGCCTTCTTAATTACAAGTTTAGAAAAAAAAGCCAAAGAAAATTTCTGGCAACACCCACACTGACAGGAAATTCAAACGTCTTCAAGCATATAAACCAACGAAGCTGCGAAACTGAACTCATTCAGAGCAGGACTTGATTTTAATGTGTGTGAGATGAGCCTGAGGCTGGAGGTGACTGTGTCAAACAAAATGAAAAAGAAGGAGCAGCAGAAGAAGCATGAGGATGAATAGAGCACCAACACATGCTTCTTCTGTGAGTATACAGTGGGTATTTCCATACCCAGCTTGCTGCTTCCCTGTGCTTCCTGCAACCCTGCAGAAGCCATTTGCCCTTGAGCATGTCAGTCCTAAGTGGAGTAGCTGGGACTTGTTTGGCAGGAAATCAGCATTTCCTGATGCCCTTTGGGGAAGACTGTGCTCAAAGCGCTGGCATAAATTCTCTTCTTTGCCAGCTACTTACAGAGACTGACACTGTAATTTTACTCCCTTTCCATGTTTCCTGTGCTTGACACATGATGCTCCTCAAATTGTAAATCATCAGTACAAGTTCCCTCTGGTTTCCTCCCAGCTGTTTTCAAAAAGATCATGTTTCGTTTTGTTTTGTTTTTAATCTAGTTGTGTATTTATTCTTCCTGATCTCATTTGCATTCATGCACATACACAGAAACATATCACATTTACAACCACTATTAGCATCAGCTTAAGGTGAATGCTGGCAGCAGACAAAACACAGCCCATTTTGATCTGCCAGGCTTAAATTAGTAGAATCTATTGAAATGAAAGCAGTGGCAGCAAGATAATGTGACAGATTGGGTCACATTTACATACTGGGAAAACTAAGATTATTGGGCAACAACACTTCTGGAAAGTGAACATGTGCAGAAATCCAATTTGCCTTCCTGAGTAGAAGGGGAAAAAAACCCAAAACAAAACAAAAATCAACCAGCAACAAAACACAAAACCAGCTAACTCCCACATCAGTAAGCTTTTCAGTCCTTTACTCCTCTTCAGTAATTTGACTCATGTATACAACATTTCACTTTCTATAGCCATTGTCTTCTTGATATTGCATTTACAAGCTCTTTTCTCTGTTCTGGATGTGTTGTTCTTCACAGCTCAAACAAAGAGCTGTGAGCTTTTGCTTGTAAAACAAGAAATCTCTTTTCACTACAAAAACATTTCTACTTTGGCTATCACCAAACAGTTTCTTTCCTCACTCATAAAGAAACTCCATTCCTGAAAGGAATGACATCTAACAGACTATTTGAACTGCATTTGGAATCTCAGCTAGTGACTCACGGCAAAGTGAGGTTTTGCACAAGCAGGTTCCCTATTTGCACAAGCAGCATCCCTACACAGTATTTCCTATGCAAGAACCAGCAGCCGTGTTCTTCACTGAGCTCCTACCACCTCATTGGAAGAGACAAATTGCCATGACCTGTGGGCCACTTCTGCTGCTAAACAACCAGTAAAACTGGCAGAAGACAAGGACTGCACCCTGAAATGTACTTTTCTGGCACATGCTACCACTTCACTCACAGAAAATTTGCAAGCACATGCAATGGTGGGACGTTTGGTCTGGGTCTTGTATCTAGAGGTGTTGGAGATGCCATTCCTTTTAGAAAAGAGCTGAGTGTCTGGTAATGAAGGAGGTCTGATGAATTTAGCATCTTAATATACTATTAGTAAAACTGCAAAAAATGGGGTATTGATCCCTCTGTGTATCACATGTATGGACACCATTGTAATGCTATCACAGCAGTCATGACATTAGTGTTCAGGAAATCATGACTGCTAATCATTGCACGACCAGATGCTAACAGACCAGGAAAAAATAACAGCTAATTTTTGTGTTCAAATCAGTTCTTTGTGTCACAGGAACAAATAGTGCTCTTGACTGGCCTGAAAACAATGATCTTGCATTCTATGATTGAGAAATACAACCACTGACCTTTTTATCTTCTTGGAGCCAAAAGTTATTGTGTTTCCTTCTGCTTATGTTCTTCCTTCCTACCTACTTATCCCTGTGGGTTCTTTTCTTCAGCCTTGAGATACCTGCACTTGCCCTAAAAGGACAGTGGTAAACATAAAATTCAAGTAAGAACAGGCTCCTCAGTTGCCCTTTTCTAACCCCAAATTGCCTCCACCCTATCTAAGTCTTCTCTGGAGGACCAGTCTATCCTTGGCATTGCCACTGACTGGCAATCTTTGCTATTCCCCAGCTCTCGTGCCTTCTTTCCCAAGCCATTGAACAGCAGAATAATACATTCTTTGCGATTTGGTTTGTATATGTCTTTATTTAAATCTCCCTGTTTTGCAAAACTAATCTCACACTTTCTGTATGCTGCAGATTAGTTTGCACAGCTCTCTAACAAGACAGGCTTTTTTCAGACTTATGACAGTGCTTTCATGGCTAATTTACTTTCCTCTCTTAGAATAGGAATTTTATTAATCTTCTCACATTACAAATACTCTCCATCATATTCTTAAAGGTTCACCAACTTCCAAGAAATGAAGCACCAGTCTCTGAGCTGTTTTTCTTTTGATTCCTGCCACCTGGCCCAGCTGGGCTTTCATGGAGAACTTAGATTTCCAGAGGCTCAACTGGTTCAAGCTGAAGAGGTAAACTGGTCTCTGGTGGGAGGCTGAGAACCAAAGGCCCTCCTGGCACTTAGGAGTGCAGTGCTGTAGAAGAATAGGACCAGCTCATTCAGTATCCTAAGAGGTGCCTCACACATCAGTTCTGCAGACCATGACCTGCAGTCAGAATCCATCTACCTGCTCTCAGCAAGACAAAGCATAAATTATGAGGAACATCTGGGCAACTGAAACCAGCTGAGTGCTCGTGCCTGCACACTGTGCCTTCCTCTGGCATCTCCCCGTGGCCACTTTTGGTAACACTCAGAGTAGATTCTGGCTTTACAGTGGAGAGGCTGGCATTAGTTTTGCAGGATTTAATGGTAGTTCTGCTATAAGCTACTGCACGTATCTCTCCTTCTCTTCTGCTTTGAAGCACCAAACAGTGAGAGGAGAAGTCTTGACGTAGCACTGTTTGCCACAGGAAATGCTAGGAATGGTGTCAGAAAGCAGCAGGGCCAGCATAACACCCAATACTTTTCACAGATGAGAGAACTGTAGTGCCCTAGACAGTGGCCCCAGGGGTCTTACTTACCTCCTAAGCTCTGCAAGGTGTTACTGCTGAGGAAATAGGCTTTATAGAACTATGAGCTTCATTTCTATTCCTAGCTACAGACAGAGCTGCTCCCCACACTCCCCCAGTTGTTCTTATTTAGGGGCTGAAGTGCTGCTGAAACCATAAACATTCAAGGGTTCAGTTGCTTTGTTTGCCTGGGTGAGAACAGGTGGCAGCTTTTGCAGCCCCATTCTGGCTGTCCTCACAAATGCCAGCTGAGGTCTGGCACCTTGTTTTATTGTGTGAAGACTGCAAAGAGATTTCTCAATTAGCTTTAAATTAACTGCCTCTTGTTGTTAGGAGTTCCCTGAGGATGGGTGTGAGGTTGCTCTCAAAAAGGTTGTTAGGCAACCTGCCTGTATGTCCACTATCTGGGCACTCACCAGATTGTGCCTGCCATTTCTTATCTGCAGGTTTAAAGCTTTAATTAGGAACCTCCTGTCTGTCTGGTCTTCACAAGCACCATCTGGCATGCTGCAGAAAATATGCTCTGTTTTCATTACTGGCAAACCCTAGGAAAGTTGTTTCTGTCCATTAGAGGCAGGGACTGCAGGGGCAGAGGATGAGGGTAAAAACTTCCAGAGCATTTCATAGTGAAAAGAATCTGAAAAGAAAACGAAACCTGCATCCAAGCTTGAGTTTGCACTTAAAATATTCACAAGTATGAAGTCTTATGCAAAGGTTCTCATGATCAGGACTTCTATATATGGACTGTGCTGCAGCATCCTGGAGTATGATCATGTTTACCACTTCCCAAGCCAGAAATGGAAAATACGAGACTTTTTCTTACTTATGGTTTTCCTGTTCAGTGCATTGTCACCACGATTCAACATTTTGTTTCATCAAAATTCACAGCCACACAAAGGGTTTTGTTACAAGCTAGAGTGCATCTGGTTAAAAGCAAATCCTTGAACTGACTCTGCTTCAATTTTGTAATACCTTGTGCTCAGAACTGGCTGTTACTTTTTTATATTAATACATACATCTTCTCTTTCTATTTCTCTTTTCTATTTCTCTTTTTTCTATTTCTATTTTTCTATTTCTTTTCTATTTCTCTTTTTCTTTTTTTCACACTCTTCTTAGTAGATTGCTACACCATACTTTGTAATTCTAAGCACCCAACTGTAGTTACCTATTAATGAACGTGTGAATGAAGAATAGGCACCACGCTGCCCAGAATCTTGAAAGCCTATGACAGGATGGTTGCCTGTAGTTGTCTACAATATCGGTCCATCTAAGACAGAACACCGACAGAACATGCCATGCCTTGGCAGCATTACCAATGGGGAAATCCCACAAACAAGATTTCTACTTGTAATGCTCCTTCCTCTAATAGTCTCCAGTTGCTGGAGATCCACACAGCAATGGAACAAAATTGTACCCCAACCAGAGCTGGCTGCTGGGAGGCCAGATTTTTCAATGCCAAACTTGGACACAGCAGGTAGCACAATGAAAGCAACAACTTTACAGATCTTCTTCAGTGCTGTATATTACACAAGAAGAAAATCTGAAGTTTTTAACAACTCACTTCTCCTTCAACAAAAGAAGCATGAGTTCAACTAGCAAGGTAAAGAAAATACAAATAGTGAAGTTCAGTGTGTCTGTACCAACTGTAATTTTAAGAGATGAATTAAGGGATAGAATCTTGGAAAAGTAAATAGCACTTTCAAGGAGCAGTGGCAAAATATAGACACAGTTGGATTAGGTTTCTTACTGCAGGAAGCAGTTTAATAAGTATCTCTTCTTGAGGTTTATATTGAATCATTATCTCTGCATGGGGCTAGTGAAGACAGCTTTTGTGTATGTCGGTTTTCAGAAGAAGGTAGTACAAAAGTTCTATTTACCCAAATCTGTGTTGTGATGTACCTGCAGTGCAAGTAGACAGTGTTCAGGCCAAACTATAACCGAGCACCAGTTTCTTTCAACCTTCGTTTTGCCCTTGCATTTAGGCATGATGCGTTGTTGGGTTTTTTCTAAAATCAGGTGTGAATTTGCTGTAGTGGCATATTTTATGCTGGAAGTGGCTGTATTTGTGTGATGAATTTATTGTATATAGTAAAGGACTGCAGGGTCATTAGACTAATATATGCTAAAATATTACTAACATTCACTTTGGGTTAGAATTTTGGATGCAAATTCCGCTCAGCACTTATTCCATGGGAACCAGTGTTCTTAAGCCTCAGGATTTAAATCCCCAGGTGATTAGAAATGCCATATAAACTTATCACTGAGGAAACTGGAAGACACTGGGCCATTATTCTTTTTGGTTTCACACAAAGGAAAGCTATGCTTTTCACATCCTTCGTTTGGTTTCCTGAGATGCTCTGGGGAGCTGTGGAGGTCATCACAGGCACATGTGAGAATGGCAGTGGAGCTCTGGAACTCTAAAACTCATCTTCAGTGCCTGCTTGCCAAAGAGTTTCAAGGGAGACTTTTCAGAAACTCCTGCTGAGAGTGATCAGGAGGTGGTGGGTGCCTGCTCACTCTGTTGGAAACCAGTCCCTAACTGCAGGTGCTGAATTCTCTTGCAAATCTCTTCCCCTCTCCTCCCTGTGAAACTCATGCTTTTAACTCCCTGGACCCAATTATAGGTTAAAGTGTTTGTGACCAGTCCTGACATTGTGGTTTCAATGGTATTTTGCCTAGAGGCATTATCATGTCCTTCTCTCAAGCTAAGCTGAAATGATCTTTATTAGCTCATAACTGTTATTTTCTTAATCTTATGACCGGCTTTTTAAGAAACAATAGAGAAAATTCTTATTAATGATGAAAGCTTTATTCTTTGTAAAATGTCATGCCTCCAAGAGATAAGAAAATGATGAAATGTAGAAGGAAATTTAACATATCACAAGTTTTGTCAGATCCTTATTGAAGGTAAAGGCCTACATCTCACAAACCCATGGTAAAAAGCTGACAGTAAAACGGTTAATGATTTTTGTTACAAGGTAACAGTCACTGCTGTGTTTGGCGAGAATACAGCACTGCACAAATAAATTGTTCTCAATGAAAAGTGGGTAGAGAACTGGATTTTATGTCACTGCTGCTCTGAGATGTCTTAATTATTTCTTTAAAAACCTAAAATGTACCAATGTAACCTAAAAAAAAAAAATATCTTCAAATGCAAGATACTTCCATAGCTCAAGCAGGGCTACTAGCTGTTTGAATAGGAACAAATAAAAATAAAATCGCTCCTACCTTCTACCCCAATATATAGTTTTGCACAAGAATATCTGAATTATGACACCCTAACATAATGATTCAGCTACATTTTTCTTCATACACTGTTCTTCTCATCCTCGAGAGAAAGAGGAAGCAATGTACTTGCTGTGCAGACACCTCTTTCAGTTACAGCCACAGAACAATTAAATTACCTCATTAGCTTTTGTGGTTCCTTGAAAGCTGAAAAATCCAGATTTCCCTCTCTCCATCTGCCGCTATTATTCAGTATAGATGGTTGAGTGAGAAGCAAGTTGCTTTAATTTCAACAAAACCTTCAGGGCAGAAATCCATGACTGCTAAAAAGAAAGTCCAGACTATTTTGCTGCTCCCAAGTTGATTAACTTGGAAGTGAAAATCCATTTATCCACTGGTGATAAGACAGGGAACTATTGAGTTCCCTCTGGTTTTTTTTGCTTTGTTATTTTGTTGTTTGGTTTGGGGTTTTTTTTGCTTTTTTTTCTCTCTTTTTTAACATTGGCACAAGTAAAACACTTGTGTAAAACCCCAGAAGGGAAAAGGTACAGTTTGTATCGCAGATGGCTGGCAGGATGCATTACACTCCTCCAACTCATGAATCCTGAGCTACAGACCTTTGGTAGGTGGAAACAGGGGCATGCAGAGTATGCAGTGTCCCCAGTCAAAAAGCTGAGAATATTACCTTGATTGTTGTTAGGACACATATCACAGAGAATTGGGGACCTCTCTGAGTTTTCTGAGCAGCATGGCTTGCTAGCACCAGGGCTGAAAGTGGAGGTGCAGCATGTAAATACGTGGGGCTGAAGGAATAGCCAGGAACCAACCCGTGCATACTGACCATCACAGTAGATGCAGGGAATGACTGCACTGGACTAGGAGGTGGGATGCTAGGGCCTGGGGCTTTCTAGTGCCAGTACCCTGATAGCAGAGATTTAACAGACACCAATTCAATCTTAGAAACCCCTTCAAAATATGCTTCTGTATGGCACTTTGCTTTTATGGCCCTTCACCATATAAAATGTCTATGTCACTGTAAATGAAAACACAGACCATTACAATATATTTTGCTCTCTTTCTCCACATTTGTTGAATTACACTGAATTCACTCCAAGTAAGGTGTAGTAGTACTGTGAGTTAGGAAAACACTCAGTATATAAATTCCTAGATTAATTTATTATCAACACTCTCAATGGTCTCTGTGAAATTTCTCTGTCATTAGCTACATGTTTTCTCTGGAACATTGGGGAAAATGGTAACACTGTTCCTCAAATGAGGCATTTTATTACCAGTAAAGTTGATGCCTTTCTAACCTTGTTAGCAACAGAGCACAGCTGTTCAAATTAATCATTTAATTATCTAGATCTTTCCTTGCAAGCAAACATCCCAGTAGCATAAATGCCCTCAGTACAGTTAGGACTAATACCTGACTCTGTCAGTGTCAGTTTCTGGTGAGGAGTGGTCTTTTTGGGATTTACAGCTGTCCTCCAGTTTACTGTGCTCCTACAAAATCTACCTTTGGAGAATCTCATACCTACCCTTTTTCTCCAGTAGGTCTTTTACCATGATCAGCCTTATCTAGAACCTGCTTCAGTACAGTATATAAGCAACTACTTAATTTGAAGTGGATACGTATCATATTGCTTTTAAAGATTTACAGTAAAAGTCTGCTAAACTGGCCTAATGAAAATACTCCTTTTAAGAGATAACAGAATAATTATTCTAGAAAAAAATTAGACAAAGAACAACAAAAAAAGTGAAAGTCTAAATGGGGATCTATTTTACTCTTTAAGAGGGAATTATATTGTTGTATTTCTGGAATTAATAATTTGCAGAATTTTTCAGTAAAGACAGCTACTCTTGTTTGCAGAAGATTAGCAGAAAATTTAGCACAATGTTACTCTGTTGGCAACTGCTAAAAGAAACATTGTAAGAGTTAATTTTTAATAATGAACAAAACTTAACCTTGGTGGGAGCAGGAATAACCATAGTGACTTTAATCAATTACTCATGTTTTCAAGGCTGTAAGGATGACCTAGTGAGTGAGAACTGTCAGGGTCTTCATGCCCCCTTGCCATGCAACCTCCAGTACTTGCTGGCTGGCTGAAAGGGTAGTATGGAGTGATTAAAAAAAATAAATAATAATTTAATAATAAATACTTTAAAAAAAATTAATGAATACCTTTCTCAACCCTGATGTCTGTTGAGACGCTTTAAAGGATAATTATATACATTATTATATAGAAAGCACCTTTTAACCACTTAGCCAGTTGAAAGTCTTGAAATTTCTAAAAAGTATAGCAGGACACTAAGTATCAATTTCACTGAAGCAGCACAGCTCGTGTTTGTAATACTTAACTTATTTTCCCAATTAGAAGTTTGGATCTGAGTAAAAAAATATCAGCAGCAGAAATGCATTGCAGATGATGGCAGATATGCAATTAATGTGTCAGTCTGGAGCTAAGAGGATATCAGCAATTGCTAACAAAACCAGAATTCGCATGGAGATCATTACAATTAAAACAGCTATTTGACCTGACTTTTTAAAAGACCAGAATAAAGTACCTTGCTTGGATTCCCTAGGGAATCTAGTGTTCAGCTGGGAGAGGCTTTAGCTTCGTTAACTGTTTGAGCACTGGCAAGTGTTTAAACTGGAATAATAGGTTTGAATTCCCAGGATCAGCAGGCCAATGAAAAAAGTGTATTTTAAAAATAAATGCATGTTTTATAAAGCAATTAATAAAACTTGGATCCTAAGGTGGCATCTGTTCTATTTATTTCAAGAAAAGCATTGCAGAATATCAGAAAATTGCCTTATTTCTTTGTTTGAGTTCATTTGATAATGTATCTAGTTGTAAAAGAGCCCCTGAAGGACTGCCATTAGGTACAGCAGTCATACGTGATTCTCCTGGGCTCAACTTTGTATAGGAAGTGATAAGATGCATTTCACAGGAACTGAAAACCAAACGTGCCATATGAGTTTGACAGCCACACATTCCCACTTTGAGGTAAGTTGGTATTATTGGACAAAGCAAGCTCTTGTGTAGTCCTAATTTATAAGAAGAACCACTAAGTATTTTCTATTGTTATTTTCCTTTTCTTTCATTTTTAGTTATGGTGATTCGGTTAGTGAGCAGAGAACTACTGTTAGAGTTATTCTTTCAAGACATCTCAGTCTGGCAGGAACCATAATTAGACGGCTATTAAATTTCTTAATAAGCTATGTCTTTTCCTTCTGTCTTTGATACATTAGTCTGTGGCTTGTTTCAATATGAGTTGCACTTTAACTTTTTATGCAGTAACCTTTGTTTTGATCATGTAGATCCACTGTAAGTCAAAAGCAGCTTTAAGTTACCATGAAGCAAGCCTCGTCTTCTCACATGTGTTGTAAATATCACATAGTTTGTATAAATCAAATAAACTGCTGGACATTGTCAGGATTTAGGTTTGTACTGCTGCTTTCACTATTCCAGGCTTGCAAAGAGTGTTTCAGTCTCAAGGACTCAGTCAGCAGTTAAAATAAACAGCATTAACAAGTCACTACAAATTTGTAATGGAAAGTAAAAAGCAAAATAAATTCACATTTTCATTCTGGAAAACTGTCACCGTTTGACCCAGGTCTGACAACAATGCTCTCAATCCCCTCCCCCTCCCACC
>NW_009970722.1:387384-400673 GCF_000747805.2 Chaetura pelagica
GAGAGAGAGAAAAAGAGAGAGATCTGGCTGGATTGAAAACTAAACTACACAGCTTTAATTAAACACCAATGATAAAAGAAAATCTATACAATTCTATACAAATATGTTCATATATGTGCAGAAGCCTCTCAGGTCCCCCCATCCCCAGCAACTCCCACAGCACTCTCCTTAGCCTCAAACAGTCCCCAAAATTTCCAGAGCTGCTGGAGAGAGCACAGAGTGATGAGGGTCAGGAGAGCTTGAGCCTGGGGGTTGATGGTGATGGACACCTGCCATGGATGGAAGAGAAGGGAAGAAGAAGCAGGAAGGAAGTTGTCTTCTGTGATCTCTGACCCTCCTCTGAGCTTACATAGAGATATGGAATGGAATATCTCTGGCCAACTTTGCTGTCTGTCTAATTCAGCCTCCTACAGAGGGGTCATAGATCTCCCCGTAATGTCTGAGCCGGCAGAGTGAAGGTGCGACCTTGAAGACCCAGTTAGAGAAACATTCCACTGTTATCAGTCTTAGTTGGAACACTCTGCTGCTAGTTAAAAGAAAGCTTACTGAAGGAAAAGAAAAAAGTCAGTAAAAGGAAAAGTGGCTTCATTCTGGCTCAAACCATGACGAAAACTTTAGTTTAAACTTCCCAACAGTTGGGAACAGTGTATCCAACAGTTGGATACAGTGTGTTCACTTAAATAATTTTAGGCTCTGGTGCGTATTTACCAGTATTGCAGAGACTGTAGGAGTAAATGAACAACATGCATATAACCCTACCTCTAAGACAGAGCTTGTGGAAGCATCAGAACATCAGAAGTCTGCATGTGGGATCTGAGGGTCCGTGTGAGTGAAGACCAGATAATATTTTTTGAAGTATCCAATATGTTGCCTGCAGAATCTGGTTTTAAAATAGACCTAGGTACCTCTTTACTGTTCAGCTCCATGTAACAAAGTGCCAGAGTACCTTCTCACTTGTGCACCCGGTTCTTAGTGTGATAGTATAAGAACTAATTATAAAACAATTCACTTGAACTCACGTTAATGCGTTTCCCCTGTCCTCATGACTGAAACAGATCCTTAATGGGGCATGTGAGCAACTGAAAAGTGTTACCATGTCCATTCAAAACTTCTGCACAATAATTCATGCTAGTAACTCTGCAGAAAAGTGTACCATATGGAACAAACTATGCCTGAAAATACAAATCTAAGACCTTAATGTTGAGTTATTCTGTAAACTATAGCTGGAATTTATTTTTTTTTTAATAAAGGATTGCTTGTCAAAGCAATCTTGAGTCATAAAATCTTTCTCCAGCAAAAGTACTGCTCAAGACAGTTCTCTTTCTTGTTTACTCTTTGAAAGTGTTCTCTACTGTCTTGAAATGTGTCCACCTTAGGCATTATGGTAGTTCAGATGTGTATGAACCTGCTTGGAAGCTGCAGTATTTACCTGCAGTCATTACAGTCATAACAGTCTTGAAGAAAGCTGAAATCAAAACACAAAGAATAAAAATAACTTTTATTGCATTTTTTTGGAGGTGGGATAAATTAGACCCGAGGTGAGTAAAGCTCATTGGCTCTCCATTATTAACTTACTTTGTATCAATAGTTGTTTCTCTTGTTACTGATGGCTAATTCTGCAAGCGAAGCTCATGACTCATTATCAATAGCTAATTGTTCAGAAAATTACATTTAGAGAGTCAGTTTTGTTCAGCTATGTTTAAAATCTCTCCCTCTGGATTTAGTTGATCAACATTGCTTCTCAGTTATGGTCTGTGTTCCTAAGAAAATACAGAATCTCATGTAATAAAACACAAAAGTACTCAACGTTTCTCTTCCCTGGGGAAACAAACAGATTGTGCCTTTAGTGCAACCTAAAGCCTGAGGCAGTGAGAGGAACCTGGGTCCCTATAGTTACCATACTAACTGCACAACAGCCTCTTCATCTTCTAGATGCAGGAGAATGGGATGCTTTCCAGAGGTAGCTATGAAGGCTCCTACCCTTGCCTTTTGTCATCTCAACCAGAGTCATGAGGAGGTAAAGTGTAGGATGTTAGCATGACACAAAGAGCTATGATTTTCAATCTTTATCTTCAAAGCAGGCAGCATCTCTTCACCTGCTGTCTGTTTTACCTGCCAATTAAGGTTCGACACCTTCACTTTGATGTTTAAGGTTGGCCAGCAGCATAGCTTCTTCACAGCATTACTCACAGTATGAGGAAATATTTAATTCAAAGCTATTCAGTGTTTATTAATAGAATAAAAGAAAACACACCCATGCCTTACTTCTCCATGTACCTAAAGCATTACCATGGCGTTGCTGACCTGTAAGTTGGCTTTTAAATAGTATCAGTCACCTGACTTCAGGGATAAGGAAACTGCAACTTAGAAGAAATCTCCTCTCATGACCCTATTCCCTGACCCCACATGGAAATACTGGCACTTTAAGCATTAAAAGGAAGATGACCTCTCTGGACTTCTCCAAATACAGACACAAAATGGAAAAGCCAGTAGTAGTTTGTCCATGTGTGTTTTCCAGATGGTAACACAGCTGCAAGGTTACAATTGATTTCACAGCATGGATCAGATCACATCCCAGGTGATTTGCTGTTATCCCATGTGAGCTGCTGGTTGCTCAGCAGTTTCCCAGGCTGGTCAGTTATGCACCCATACAAGAATCTAGGAAAGCAATTTAAACTTAAAATTTTAAAGTAGTTTACTAATACTTCTTAGTGTTCTGAATCTTATTTATACTGGCTTCAGCAGAATGACTTATCCAAATGTGAAAAACTTTGATGAAAAACTAGAGCTGTCCCTTAAAGGCATGTCCCTACATAGAAGCAGCAGCTTGCACAGGATCTGCAGCACTCTCACAGGATTGAGCAATGGCATTAATAATGCAGCATTAAATGAGCTTCTGAACTGTCTTTTATATGCTGCCTTTTCTGCTAGCCACATCTTACAGCCAATGCAATAATTCCTGGGTATGTAATGGATATTTTTGTTTAGAGGACACCAAGGACGAACAGTGCTCAGTCTTGGGGTATACCAATGCTTCATCTGTGGCCAGACCTACAGATGTAAGCACAAGGAAAAAAATATTCCCATATTCACTTTCTCCTGCACACATATGCCAAAGTGAATTAATCCTAACCTTACAGGATTAGCTGATCATTGAAAAACAACAAGCATGAGGTAAATCTTTAGGTTCCAGTCTCACCATGATTACAGCCTTTAGGAGAGCAATTATCCATCCTTCTCTGTGTCCCACCTGGGAGAGAGAAAAGTCATGTTACTTTCTGGAATGAATCCTCCCCATATATGCTATAGCCTCTCTAGGAAAGTTCATGCTGAAATATTTACAACTTTGGTGTCATTGTCTTTTTAAATCTTCAAACTAAAGGAAAGAAATCGCTATTTCATGCACTTCAGCTCTAAACAACATATTTAGAAAATGGGTTCCAGTAAAACAGCCTGATAAAGAGAATTTTACAGGATTCATTACTTCTGCCACATCCTATTATTATTATCATAATGTGATGTGGTTGACTTGTAGTGGACCTTAGGGAGTCCAAATTTAGAGAAGGCACCCTGCTGGGCTCTGCAGAACTCATGGTTACATTACAAGTGTCTTTGCAACTCCTAATGTTCTATAATCTAAGTAATGTTTCAAAAACTAGTGTAAACTCTGCTGCTCAAAATAACGCTGTGCAATCAATGCCTACTGTAGTCCTCAACAGACAGTGTCTGTAAAGAAGGATTACACTTGATCCATTTGTACTCCTTCACTTCACTTCGCTTCACTTCACTTCGCTTCTTCACTTTGTTTCTCTACACTTCCCACTTTCAGGCCCTGAAGCCTTAGAGGAAGTAGCACACTTTTCCACAAACCTCCACTAACTTTCTGCATTGAATGACATACTAAGCTCTGCCATTAAAAATATTGTACATATCTCTCTTGTGTAAAAAATAATGGTAGTAGTTAAGTATTTCATATAGGGACATTGCACCTTGGTTACCAAAGGTTGCATAATATAAGGATGAATGAATCTTTACAATACTCATGAGGTAACTAGAGCAGGTAAATACTGTCACTTATTCAATTAAGAGAAAGAGAATTTACATACTGTTAGGTTAACACGAGTGATCTCAAACTCATCTGTAGAAGCACAGCTCTCGCAGTCTAATGATAAAACTATCTCATGATCTTGGAAATACCCTGATTGTTCATCCAGAAATTTTGGAGATCACTATGTTTTGACACTGTCCTGTAATTTCTTCTGTATTTCATTAAACACAGTTAACAGTCATGTTTGAGAGAAAGATCTGATTGTAATGAGAAGGTGTTTCAAAGAAAAGACAGCCTATGCCGAAGTGCTGTAGACAGTGCCATAAAGCAGTAGCTTGGGTTTATTCTTCACACTTTGTTGCTGCTGTGTGAGGACCTCTTCTGGGTTCTCCACAGAATGGAAGGCAGGTCTCCCTCATGGTGTTTGCTGTGCATTTCCCCATAATACAGGTACAAAAGGACAGATATTTTACCACATTAAAATTGTACCCCAGTCATTACAACAGGAGTTCATAAATATCTCTACAGGAAATTATATTAAATGTCATTAAAATCCCATCTTTATCTGCCTCCCTGCAGAGCATCCTGTGTTTTAATTCTAGGAATAAACTGGTTTCTCTGCAAGTAATTTGGATAGTGAATTTTACCTTTTCAATGTCATTCCACTCGTGAAAGTGCCACTGTTGTCATTATGACTTGTACTAGTTAGAAAGACTCCTCGCAGTCAAAAATAGCAAGCAGCTGTAAGATACCCTGGGAACTTCCATGCAAATGGATGGCCTGGAAGAAGTAGGAACTCTGAAACTCTCTTTTGCCATTGAGGCAAAAATGCTGGGTGGGAATGGACTGGAACAGACAACGTTCACTTTGGTCAAAATAGACTCTTTTGCTGAATGTAAAACCTCTCTCACTGGTGTGTCAGATCACTAGGCTGATTGCAAGGAAAGTTTCTGGCTTGAAAAAAACATAGAAAATTAATGTACCTATTCATCTAGGAGCTGCAGTCAGATTGTGGGTTTTTTCTGTCTGTAAGAAGGGAGATGGGTAGAAGGAGACTGCCTGCCTGTCTCTCAGGCAGCTATCCCTTCATTTCCTCAGATTTGTTGTTAGAGTTTTTTTAATTGCATTTTTATTTTCTTTTGAGGGAACGTAAATTGCAGTGAGAGCCCTCTCACTGGCCTTATATTTTAAGATGGCAACACAATAAGTCAGTATCTTCTCCTTCAATCGTTTACACAGTGTTGTGCTTCAAGAAAATGAGACAAAATGACAGCCAACTCCTGCGATTCCTCCTCCTGACAAACCACGTAAACCAACACTGAAGTCAATACAACCCATCATTTTCACTCAGTTTCTCTTTCAACCTGACCTGTTGCCTTTTTACTGTGGCTTCAAGAACCAAACCCCTTGGCCAATAAACAAAGGGAGGTCCTTAGTACTGTACCAGCAGCTCTTTCCCCAGAAACGATGTGACCTGCTGCCAGGAATGAAAGGCAGACAGGCTGCATGTGTGAGATCCCCACTTCAGGCTATGCCAGGACCCACCGTTCCGCTGTCTGTCCCCACCTCTGGTGGATGGCAGGACAGTGCAGAGCTGCCAGCACCTGCTCTGGAATGCTCACCCCAACTCTCAGGACACATATCCTGCTCTACCATATCCCCCTTTTCAAAGCCAGAGAGACATCAATTCACCACAGTGCTTGCAAGCATATTTAACTGTCTGATTTTTCACACTATACACCGTTGTTACCATCCCACAACCCCTCCAACATTTCTACTGACCCGTAGCATGTCAAGCCACTGCCTCTCACTGGCTACAAAAGCTGCAAAATGGGGAAGGCAGAAACCTTATGACTGGCAGCAGCTGCAGGGTTTTTAGCTCTCCTTTGTGCACCATCGCTGGCCCTGGCACGTGCTGGGACTTCCTCAGCCTCCCCTGGGATGGACACAGCGGAGTAAATGGTGTGTGCCCAATGTGGTGGGATGCCAGGTTTGAGGGTTAGAATAACTACTTTGTTTAGCAGTTTAGTGTTTAGTAATAGCAGTAACTGTTTAGTGATAAAGTATAAGGAGCTCAAGAGCACAATTCAGAAAAAAATGAACAGATTTTATAATAAGAACCTCAATCCTAAACCATACTACTGGGATAAAACAAGTCTCCGTTTTGAACTCCTGAAAAGAGTGTCATGGAAGCAGATTCTTCAGCTTAAATGACAGTCTCTGTCCCCCAGCAAAGCCAAGGGGAAAGACAGAATATTCAAAAACCCCTTTATGGACTTTATTCTGAAAACAGGCTATTTTGGCCAGAGCCCTAGAGAGTCCTAGAACAATCTAGAAGGTGATCTAATGTGTATCCACTGCTCAAGTTGATGGAAAAACTATTTGTGGGAGGCACATGTGGTGCTCCTAACGGCTTTACCAGCATCCCATGAATAGAGAGGTCCCTTCCCGCAGGGGAATGTCAGTGAGCAGCCACAGCTCTGCTGAGATGGAGGAGCTCCAGCTGAGTAAGCAATTACCTGGTATTTGCATTGGCCCTGGTTGTCTGAAAAGGGAAGGGAGCTCGGCATTTCTTTTTCTGGAATTTCTGGGGAGAAGAAATGAGAAAAAAATGTGCTCAGGCAGAACAAGGCTCGCCCTCAAAGCTCCGAGCTGTCAAATTTGACAGGATAGTTAAGGAAAGGGAAAAATTGATTAGAAACCTGGAATCCCTGGAGCAGAGTTATAAAATATCCGGAAAATATGCTGTCTTTGTCTGAAGTTCTCCTGTCTCCCATAGCAGGTGTAAAGGAGGGAAATTTTCCAGGAGATGTCTGCTCTGGAAGGGGTGAAGAAGGATTCAAGCTTAGCTCTTTGGTGATGGGTAAGAAATTCTGACTGTCGTAGAGCTGCTAGTTTTGAAGCAGGCTGTTCAGACAGCACTGCACCTGAACTTTCAGAGTCTCAGGTTTTGCCATTGTGACTTTGATCCTCTGTCATGTGCTCTCACACACATTTTCTCTCACTATCCATGTATTAATAAAATATGGGAAGGTGACTCCCATCTTCATGCAGCATTTCTTTGCTTGAGGTAAATACTTTGGCACGTGTGAAGGGTTTGGTCTGAAAGAACAAACCAGCAGGAAAGAAATAGGAGCCACAGAGTAGCATTTCCACAACTCACCATGCCAGTGGCCTTCAAAGTGTACATGAATGAGACTCAGAGATTTGCTGCCACACATTCACTCTTCTGCTAACTAGCATTATTCTGTTATCAATAGGTAGGCACCTTGCCCTCCACTTTTGTATGTGTGTGCCTGCATTGAACACCACCACTCCCTTGGTTAAAGATGTAGTCAAGCAGAATTATGCAAAAAACCCATGTCAACTCACACAACAGCAGTCTCTGCAAACTGAAATCCCTCTGCTTGCCTCTTAGCAGTAGGAAGATGGCAACTATTTGGTGTTTGATTCTTATCTCACTCTTGTGCCCTGCTAGCGGAATTTCCTTGACTTGAAAGTGAACACAATTTACACAGGACTGAGATCTCCATACGGTCTCGTTAGTGTAAACTGCCCTCAGACAGTCACACATACTGGTCCAGAAGAGTAGTAATCATTCCAGGACTGAGTTCTTCCACTCCTTCCATAGCCAACATCCCACTGGAGATTTGTTTGCAGCAGTCAGTTCATGTGATTCCTTCATTTTCCAGAATCTAACATTGCATCAGCACCAGCAAGGCGCAACCACAGCAAAAGGCACCATGATGTCAGATCGTAAGTCTCATCTCAATGCTGTGACCTGGAAGGACAAAAGCATTACAACAGTCTGAAAAGGGCTTAATCATCACTGATATTAATTGCAGTTTCCAACTTGGGAACTATGGATAAGGTTAAGCATTATTATGTACTTATTAAAAAAAAAAAAAAAAAAAAAAAAGCCCATATGAATAAACAATGGCAGAAAAGATTAGAAGTCCCTCCAGGTATGAGCAGAACAAAAAGTAAGCACAATTTTCTTTCCATGCACATCATTTACAATGCTGAAAGAAAATGGCTTACTGAAACAGCCAACATTTTCCAAGGGAAACCTTTTATTGCTTTAGGAATAGCCACAGGTGTGAGGGACCAGCCCTCAGGACTTATACTTGCTGAAATTGGTGTTGAAATCCTATTGTAATCCCTCAAACAAAGTCTTGTTTGCATCCCAAAAGGCCTGCCTGAGAGGAAGGTCTGGTCCTGCATGTACAGTGATTGAGATAAGGACAATGATTATGGGGCAGAGAAGGTTCATTTCAGCTATTCAGACTTATGATTCAATCACGTTTGCTCATTCTTGTGAAACAAGACAACTAGGCCTGTAAAACAGGGGGCTGCAACAGTGGGCTTTGGGAACCTCCCTGACACCAACTCTCCCCCATTGGCTGGCCTGATGATGGATCCAGGGCTTGGGATATTTCTTCATGTACCTCTTTATGCTTTGCTTCTCATCCTCTCTCTCTCTTCCTTCCCAAAATCATTAAATAATGCCAGGTCTAACTGTGACTTTTTTTCTCAGGTTGTGCAGCTTAACATGTATTGTACTTTCATAATCTAGATGTCAGCCTTTATGATCGTGCAGCCTAAGACAATAATTGAAATATCTGTATTCCTTCTATACTTTTAATGGAGTGTCACCTTAATCTGATCAAGAGGTATTGGAGCATTTCCTTGGACCTTGAGATTTTAATCACTCTCCCTGGAAGGGCCATGTCTGAGACAAAGGTTGGATCCAGCCACACCTCGGGTCTTCTCTGAGACGGAGTTTAGAAAGCAAGGAGGTCTAGTCTGAATCTCCTCGGGTTGCCCTACCCGGGTTGTGACACAAAGGGCCATTAAGGAGATGGATAGGAAAATAGGGTTTATTACTCCTTTCAGATTCTGTGTTTTCTACACTGGGAGTAGGCACATGGCAAATTTGACAGTATTGTAATACTCCTGCTTGTGAGGAAGAGGGACATAAAATATCAAGCCAAATCTTTATCAGTTAGAAGATTCTACAAGTGAATTAATGCCTCCCTCTAAATATTTTTTTGTTCTTTAATAAACCCCCTAGCAATAGATGCTGATTAAAATGAGGCACTGGAATATCTATTTGAGACAACCATCAAGATCAAGCCCAACAGTTGGACATTTCCTCAGTGAAGTTCACATTGTTTGTGTAAAAAGCAGCATGACTGCAACACAGCAAGCCATAGTAATAGGACAATAAAGGACATCAGAGTCAGACTGCAAGGCTTCAGACTGCCACTGTGGCCACATGAGCTTTCCAGACCCCACATCATGACATACAAAGAGAGAGAAGCACCCTGCCCTCCAAGGCAAGAAGCCATGTCCTGTTTTTGCAGAGAGCCACCAGGCAACAGCACACAGCTTTTCCCCTGCACTGCTCATGCACTGCCAGCTGCACCCTGCCTTATGCGGCAGTGACTGGTTCCCACGCCTGGAGCTACTTCTGACTGTGAACTGTAAAACTAGGAAGGCAGTTTGCTGACTGTGTGAGTAGCATACTAACATTTTCATGTCCTTGCAAATCGTAAGTAATCATTGAGAGGAACGGAGAGTTGGGAAGTTGGGCACGAGCAGGAGACGACAGGAGTGACCTAGCCAGGACTCATTGCACCCTCCACCCAGCCTCTGCTGAGAGAGCTGGCAGGCCCCATGGGTTTGCTGCCTCCCAAAGCTGGTGGGATGGGAAACCTTTCCCTAAAGCTTTTAGGGTAACATTGTCCAGCCGCTGTTACTTGATGAGCCTCCAGCCCAGGAGATGCACTTGTTCTTTTTGTGAGCTGCATGTTTCTCTGACACTGCAGCTGGCAACCATGTGGGGGAGGGGGGAAAATAAATAAAAAAGAATTGATGTATTTGTTCTGGCTGAAAAGCAGTGGGGAAAATGCATGATAGCTGAAGGGGGCAGCCAATACAGTATTAGCTTCAGTGTCTTCTCCTGGCCTTTCCAAACTTCACTAAGTGAAATGGCAGCAGAGCATCAGATTGAGCTCTATTCATACTACAGAATATACATAAATATTACGTGCATTAAGCTATATGCAGTTCATATGGCAGAGCAACAAAGAAACACAGGATCAATGCAAACATAGAAATAGCTAAGAGGCTCTTAAGTTCCCACTTTCACCTCTTACACACTAAAAGAATCCTAAATACCTCGAGTAGCCAAGCCCATAATCCCAACATATTAAGCATTAGATTTTGTCAAAATTTCCCACTATCCTTAATTATCTAGGTTTGATAAACCCTGGTGGTATCACTTTCTCCATTTTCCCATGGTGTCTCCTGGTGAAGAAAGGAAAAACCTTAATTTTCAACTACAATATTCTTCTCAGCTTTTAAATAAGGTTTCCTTCATGCAAAGAACATTCTAACATTGCTGCAAAAACAGTGTCAATAATCACAGTGCACCAAAGCCTCAGCTCTATGTTGCTGCATTGTGCAGTGGGTATTTTTCTTTTTACTAAGAACCCCAGAAACCCTAGGGATATCTGTAGGATACCTTTACAAATTCTGCAGCAGGAAAGTGAGAAAAGTAAAACCATGTCAGTATGCTATAAAACTATCTGTGCCTTCACAAAAAAAGGCAAAAAACCCCCAAGCAAACAAACAAACAAACAAACAAACAACCCCAACAAAACAAAACAAAACCAAAAACCAAACCACAATGAACCAACAACTGGAAATAACTGGTATAGCACAAATATAAACTATAAAGGCTTTTTGTCTTAGTGTGCATACAACTCAGAATTCAATTTTTCCTCCAAAGAGTAAACAATGTTTTGCAGGTTTTTTGGGTTTTTTTGCTCTTTAAGGATAATAATAACCTGCAGTCCATGTAAGAAATGAGTGCAGTATAAACTACAGAGGATCAAGAAGTGTTTGAGTTTTGGTGACACTCCTAATTATTTTGAGTGTTTTCCATGCTTAGAAAACTCTGTGTGACCTTGGAGAGACATTGTATGTTGAGGGGGCATGAACCAGTTACTCGATCACTGAGACTTTAGGTGGGTGTTGGAGTGGTCATAGTGGTTTGAGTTGCACTAGCCTAACATTAAGCTGTATTTGGTACCTTAAGAGAGGAATGATTTTGAGGGAAGAAAAAAGCAAAATGCACACATTTTTTTACTCATTTTGTGCTCATGCACTCATACTCAAGCACTTCTTCTCGTCTCAGCCCTGTTCATGCATGGCTACAGCAATGTTATTGTGAAGCATTAGCAGGCATCCACCACTGGAAGGGCTGCCCCTGCCTTTCAGGGACTCATCATCGTCTCTGTTCTCCTCTCTGCACTGATACCTCCAGCTCCCTCATCCTGCCTCACAGCAGTCAGAGGTGTGAGCACTCCCTCTCTCCATCATCACAGCATTCAGCAGTTGGGCTTGTAGTTACTCAAAAGTGGGCACTAAGTCGATCAGAGAGTTAAAAATAGAAAAGAGGCAGGTTTATTTTCCTCAGCAGTCTATAATACCTGTCAACAATGAAGTTGCTTGATCTAAGGCTAATGTTTGCCAATTTGTGTTCCTATACCGGGCAGATAATCATTGACATCTGTGTTTGCTCTCTTAGTCTATCTATTACAATGAACCAAGCAGCCTGTGTTAAGGTTGTTATGTATTTTAGAGCAAGTATGTGTTGGGAGATGCAGGAAGGATAAAACAAGTTGACTGCTGGAATTCATGCCTCCCTTTGTTTAAATCCCAGTACAGAGAAGTTACCCATGCAAATACTTTAAAGTATTGTCCTGGTTTGAGCCAGGATGAAGCCAATTTTTCTTTTTACTGATTTTTTTTTCCTTCAGTGAGCTTTCTTGTAACTAGCAACAGTGTGTTCTGCTAGGCTGATAAGACAGTGGAATGTTTTTCTAACTACTGAGGCTTCAAGGCTGCACCTGCACTCTGCCGGCTCAGACACTACGGGGAGATCTGTGACCCCCCCGTAGGAGGCTGAGTTTAGACAGACAGCAAAATTGGCCAAAGATATTCCATTCCATATATCTACGTAAGCTCAAAGGAAGGTCAGAGATCACAGAAGACAACTTCCTTCCTTCTTCTTCTCCCCTTCTCTTCGGTCCATGGCTGGCGTCCAGGGAGGACTCTGTTCATCCATCACCGTCGATCCTCAGGCTTGATCTCTCGTGACCCCCATAACTCTCTGCTCTGTTCCAGCAGCAGCTCCGGGATTCCTCGGGACTCTTCCCAGTTCAGGGAAGTGCTGTGGGAGTTGCTGGGGTGGGGGGACGCGAGAGGCTTTTGCCCATACCTGAATATATCTGTATATAATTGTATATATTTTCTTGTATGATTCATTAGTGTTTTAATTAAAGCTGTGTAGTTTAGTTTTCAATCCAGCCAAGTCTCTCTCTTTTTCTCTCTCTCCTTCCCTACCTGGGTTGGGGGGAGGGGGGATCGAGAGCATTGTTGTCGGACCTGAGTCAAACGGTGACAACAATTTATTGGCGCCCAACGTGGGGCTAGATTTTAAGCCCAGATTACAGATTTTCATCAATTGGGAGTGTCCAAAATTCCACCTCTGATGGGAGGAATCCCTCAGATAGCAATGAGAAACAATTCTGCTGAGTTTCCTGACGGATTGAAAACTGAACAGACACTTGCTGCAATGAATCTACTGGATCTTTTTCCAAATCTGCAATTGTACATGTGGCGTACAGCCAAGGGCATTTTGCTTTTTGTAGCTGCTCTTGTGATTTTTTTGTGGTTTATTGATAGAACTGTAGCTGTAATCAACCATATCATTACCAGCCTGGTGATCTTAGGGATGATGATACTGTTCTTTATAGGGGTACTGTATGTGTACAGTTACACTGCAAATCAGTGCAAAAATATAAATTGTTGTCACAGTTTGACTTAGGTCCGACAACAATGCTCTCAACCCCCCTCCCCCCAACCCAGGTAGGGAAGGAGAGAGAGAAAAAGAGAGAGACTTGGCTGGATTAAAACTAAACTATACAGCTTTAATTAAAACACTAATGAATCATACAAGAAAATATATACAATTATATACAGATATATTCAGGAATGGGCAAAAACCTCTTGCCTCCCCCCACCCCAGCAACTCCCACAGCACTTCCCTGAACTGGGAAGAGTCCCGAGGAATCCCGGAGCTGCTGCTGGAGAAAGCAGAGAGTTATGGGGGTCACGAGAGATCAAGCCTGAGGATCGACGGTGATGGATGAACAGAGTCCTCCCTGGA
>NW_009970722.1:400809-407854 GCF_000747805.2 Chaetura pelagica
TAGTGTCTGAGCCGGCAGAGTGCAGGTGCAGCCTTGAAGCCTCAGTAGTTAGAAAAACATTCCACTGTCTTATCAGCCTAGCAGAACACACTGTTGCTAGTTACAAGAAAGCTTACTGAAGGAAAAAAAAATCAGTAAAAAGAAAAATTGGCTTCATCCTGGCTCAAACCAGGACAAGTATGTCAAGTGTGAACAGGTACTCAGTATTATTACTGAATTGTAGAATCATAGAATCATAGACTATTCTGATTGGAAAAGACCCTTGGGATCACAGAGTCCAATCATCACCCCTACTCTACAATGTTCTCCCCTAAACCATATCCAGCAACATCACATCCAGGCAACCCTTAAACACATCCAGGGCTGGTGACTCAACTACCTCCCTGGGCAGCCTATTCCAGTGTCTGACCACTCCTTTTGTGATTTTTTTTTTCCTAATATCCTGTCTAAACCTCCCCTGTTGCAACTTGAAGCCATTCTCTCTTGTTCTGTGAAAAGAAACCAGCACCATCCTCTCTACAATGACCTTTGAAGTAGTTGTAGAGACTGATGAGGTCTCCCCTCAGCCTCCTCTTCCACAAACTAAATGTTCCCAGCTCCTTCAAGCATTCTTCATAAGATTTGTTCTCTAGCCCCTTCACCAGCTTCCTTGCCCTCCTCTGCACTCGCTCCAGCACCTCGATATCTCTCTTGAATTGAAGTGCCCAAGACTGGACACAACACTCCAAGTGTGACCTCACCAGCGCTGAGTACAGGGGGACAATGACCTCCCTACTTGTGCTGGTCACACTATATCTAATACAATCCAGGATGCCTGTAACAGCATGCTATCAGGCAATATTAACTTTGGGTAGTGGGTGGCAGAAAGCCTTTATGGGCTTTGTTATTAGTTTGCTTTGAACAATGTCAGCCTTAACTTTATGAAAATGTACTATTTTGCCCTAAGATATAAAATGCCCTCAGACACAACGGTCACATTTTACTTGTGCTATGGCCCTTCTGACTTCTCTACTCTCCTCTTATCTCCTCTGGCATGTCTTTAGACATGGTCAGCCATATGGATGTGGTAGAGCGCAATGAAGGGGAAGAAACTATGAGGATCGAACACTCTCAGACTGTGTAATCTTGCTGTCCAATTCAGTGTGCTACCAGTTAGTATAACTTTGATATGATAATTAGCCCCTGGCCCCTTTGTAGCCTGCTCTGTTTAACTCACTGGAGATTTTGAAGACTGGCTCTGGTGTCTCCCTCCCCATTACTGCTGCTGCTGTCTGAATACTAACCTGCAATCACTGCAAGTAGGAGAGTCTGGGCATGAAACATTAAATCAATTCAAAGGTTATTTGTATCACGTTAAATTTTCCCTGCCATTTGCTATATACAACAAGAGGCTCTCAAATGATGTAATGTACATGGAAGGCATTGATCATATATTATGACAGGTATAATAAATAAATCGAGAGACTACTATAAACAGTGTGAGAACATAGATTTTAGTCAGTTTCATCTGTGGAAAGATGGCAAAAGTATCTCTTTTCTTAATAATTTAAGAGTCTGTAGTTGCTTCCAAAATGCTTCAATGAAAACTTCAGCTTCTTAGACAAGGGAGGCTCCACTTCACTGGCCTGAGTCCAGCAGATCTTTAGCAATTTAAACCAGCTGAAACTGTGGCCCATAATACTGTGTTTACACCCTCAGCCCTGGAGAACATTTAAACAGGACAGATCCAAGTTTCTACAGCCAGTGAAAAGACTAATATTAACTTCAGAGCTAAACTGAGCCATTAGCCAAACTGACTTGATTTGTTTTAGATGAACCAGGGGTATATATTAAAATAAGTCAGATTTTCAGTTTTAAAAACACAGATTTCAGAAGGTGAACTGATTAGTGAGGCCAGTAAGGACAAAGAGTTTTAAAGTTCTTCAGCTAAGCTGCAAGGAGCTCTTTGGAATTCATTCCACAAGGAAAGGAAGAAAACTTTCAGGAAGAGGTTTCAGACCAAAATGGAAGAACAACCATAGAAAGTCCTGCTCAGCATCCATTTGGAAAGGAAGAAAGAGCTAATCAGCAAAGAAAATTTCATTTTGGAGGCCAGGAAGCACAGAGCTGGGGTAAACATTGCCAAAAGTTAAACCAAGTTAGAAGTTTGAAGAGGAAATTAAATAGTAATAATAAAAGGAAATAGTAAAAAGTGATTTAGCTATTGAAACACAAAAAATTTAAAGAAGAGATGTTTTTATACTGAAAGGATTAGAGCTGGCATAGGTGTGTGAAAACACTAAATGAAATTCAGCTTTTTTTTTTTTTTGTTAGAACATTAAAATCTGGAGAAAAGGAGGACAGATACAGGATGAGTGTCAGGAAATTGAAAATGTCTCCTTGGGGGACAAGAAAACTCTGAGAGCTGGATGTGTTCAGCCAGCAGGGAGCAGATTCCTCACCACAGAATACTTGGAGACCTGGCAGCCACCCCAAGTAATTTTGTCAAGCTGCAAAGGAGAGGGATCCACATGACTTGAGAACAGTAAATATAGTAACCATAATTAAGAAAGTGAACTTGCATCTAAAGGTACATTAGCTTGATTGTAATAGTATGCAAAAGTGTGGGGCAAATTTTAGAGGAAAGGAATAATTAAGAATGTGATGATTAATTTTAAAAAAAAACAAAAACAAAAACAAAACAAAACAAAAAACAAAGAAAGAACAACAGCCTGGGCTTGCCAGCTGCAGGGTACCAGGCCAGCCTAATACTTTTCCTTGCAAGTGAGCTTATCTATTGCACTAAAGAAGGTAATTTCAGCTGAGCAAAGCTGTCTAAACCTCAGAGAAGCACTCGTGATATGAGAAATCATTAGTTAAAACGGGAGGGGTCAGGTTGTGGAGAAATAGAAACACACAAATTGTAGCAAGAAAGTAATAAATGGCTTTGAAGGAGATGACAATTGTGCTGAAGGAGAACTTGTAGCATTCCCAGGGGAACAGAGATCTTGTCAGCTGTTTTTATCAAGGCCTATGGTTGAAAAAATAGGTGCACAGTAATTAAATTTGTTAAAGAAAGCCTTGCACAGAAAGGCATCTGAACATAGTACAGGTAGGAACAGATAACTTGTAAGTCTGGATTAATAGTAGTAGTGTGAAATTTAACACCCATTTCAAGATCATGTCTTTAGCATCTAACCAGATAGTAGTTTGGAGATTCACCCTGGGGATTCACTAATACATTTCAGCAGAATACTGGGAAAGTAACAAAGAAAGAGAAAGAGAGAAAGAGAAAGAAAGAGAAAGAATGGGGTATTTTATTCACTTGCAGGAGTTACTATAAGTCACCAGGGTGATATGTCTGTACAAAATGCAAATGTCATCCTTCCAGTAGACTCAGGGAAGAGTTCACAGCCTTGCACAGCACACTAGTCCAAGTGTTACCTGGAATATTGAGAACAAGGCCAATAACCCGCCTTCAAGAAAGAGAAATACATATGGAGAAGGTAAGATGAAAGAACCTACTGTGTGGCAAGAGACTGGGAGAGTCTGACTTGCTTAGCAAATCAAGGGCTTTAGCGTGCTTGAATACTGTCATCTTGGATAAGCAGATCACATAGCCCATTGTGCATTTTGAGTTCAAAAAACAAGTATCCTGGCATCTATATCTTCCTAGGGGTCAGCCCTGATCGTCCAATCCTAGTTTCCACAAAAGTCCCTGGGGTAGCACTGTTGCATGATCTTTGTTATAAACAGATGATATTTCCTTAGAAGACCTGGAAGAGAAATACATGTGTCCTTGTGCATAAGACCACATAGTGGAATGAGGTTTGGATCACATCCTTCAAAGGACCTACATGTAAATACACACAGCTAGCAAATCCCAGACATACAAGGGTATTGAAATGGATGCCCATCTGGCCATCTTATCTGTCAATCATCTGAGCTACCCCTCTGGGTGGAATTCATCTCACTTGATCAACATGGGGCATCAAGTGGAAGCTAGTTCTCCAGGTGCCCCCATGATCAGTGAAAGAAGACAAGTGGTTCAGCACCCCTACCCAGTGTGCTCATCCTACACAGAGCCAGAACAGTCTGCCATCTTCATTGGTGTCTGCTGGTTTCAGGGAGAGCTGAGCAGCCATCTTATGTGACATAAGCTGTATCTGAAAGCTAACACCAGGTGAGAGAAATCCCACCATGCAGACCAAGATCCAAGTCATGGTGACTTGGACACTTCAGGAGTTCAGATTATTTTGGGAATCACACCTGGCAAAAAGCAGGATGGAGAATGAAGATCAGCGTGCCTGTGAGAGACTTCAGGCCAAACAGCTGTGGATGAAAGAGTTTAATAGCTCAACTGGCAAAGATGATAGATTTTTGCATGTTCAGCAAACTTAATCTCTTCATTTAACTTAGAAAATTTAAAAGCTCTCCTGGAGCAGTTGGTGGAGCTTATAACATTTGTGATCAGGTGAAGCCAATGGAACATATGTGTTGTGAGTGCCAAGTAGTTTAGAGGTTCCTTTCTCTCTTTCTTCCTTTAAAACAGCAGAAAAATAAAAATAAACATCCACCACAAAGACTGAAAAATAAACCATTAAAATCCCAGGAAGTGTCCCAAATCAGAGATTCCACTGCAGAAATAATTCTGTCCCAATTACTTTTCTGCTTTCTGTGAGAAGTGTTTATCATCAACATGTAGCAAGACCTCAGAGATTATCATTGTACAGCTGGCAACACTCACTTCAGGAATATCCTTTCTGTTTCTGGACTTCATTTCTCAACCTGATTTTTTTCATTAACTATAATGCCTCACTTTTCAATATCTTCCCATTAGGAAATTACTTGACAAAATAATTAGGAATGCCAGTTTGATGCAGGAAATCACTTAACACACACCTACTCATTATCCTGTTTGAATTTGTGAAACAGGGCTCTGCATGTATAGGTAAACAAAGAGTCCTGCAGGTCCAGCAATAAGTTAAATACAAAGAAAGAAGCAGGTAAGCCAGACTACCTCATTACTGCCAAATAATTCTGAGCTCGTTAAACACATCAATGGTTTAGAAGAGGCTGAATTACATTAACAAGAAAAGTGCTAAGAGGGAGAATTATGGGGGGTTATGCCTACTCTGCATCCAGAATGCAGCCCTGGCTGCCCCAGGGTCTGCCAGACACAGCACAGATGCAGCAATCCTGGATGAAGGTCAAGCTAGAACCAACCTCCTGGGCATATGGGACCCCTTCACCCACACATCTCCGGCAAGTGAGTACATTGCCTACACATCTCTGTACAAGTTACTCATACACATTCTCTGCAGGCTGACACTGAGGTGGGCTGGGATAGGGCAGAAAGTGTGGCTTCTCTGGAGAGCATTTTCCAAGGCATTAGAGAGCTTTTGAGTACAGACTTTGATTGAAAATGGCCCACCTCAAAACATGTAAAAGGGAAAAGCATTAGCAAAGCTCCACAGTGAAATTCTGGTACCAGCTTCAGATGTTTCACACTATGGCAACTTTGACCCAGTGCCTAGGATGGGCAGAGATTAACCACAATCCTTTTTTGTGTGGCACAGATGTACCCTGATTTGCCACCAGGAAGGCGGAAGCATCTTTCACCTCTCCTCCTTCAACTTTTCACCCTGCAATACTTGCAAGGTTGTTTTAAGCAACAGAGCTCTTGTGCGTCTTCTGAGTCAATAGTTTGCTTAACTAAACAGGTCCCAGGACCACAGCAGTTCTACAAACAGCTGATTTTTTTCAGAAGGGATAATAAGTAATTGGTTCCTAGGAGCCAAGATCTTTGAATGCTTTCTGGAAGTGTGAGTGTGACTGTGAGACCAAGAAGATCATCAAAAGAAAGGAGCCACAGACTTAGTGCTGTGACTTTTAGTTTTTGTCTGGAACGAGACATGAGGTCTTATACACATCAGGGATGTCACGCTCTGTGAGCCACATGGAGTTTGTTACAGAATCAGGGCATTTGAATGTGGATCAAGAGTTGCCTCATCTTTTCCATGAAGTCCAGAAAAGATTCTAACTCAGACCTGGGTTTGATCTGGCTTCCAGAAATCTTGTTCTCTGTCTAAACCCAGTTTTGAAGTTATTCTGCAAATTTTTCCTATGTGCTTATGCATACACATGCATGTATATATATTTTTTTCCACATTTTTAAAGAACTGCCACCTTTTCATAACTAAAAATCAGGATGCATGCCTGCATTAGGTAGCTCACAACTCAAGACCAGTCAAACTGCTTATTTTTATTCCTATTTCACGAACCTCCTAGGAAAGCAAGATTTTACTGCCTTTCTCTTGAGCTATGTTTCCTCTGAACTTTTGAGCTTGCTGCCTTTTGTAATCACATTTAACAGAGAGACAGAAAATTTTAATTCCTAGTTCCGTTAAAATTACTTAGAGGAGAAGATTAATTTCTTCAGTGAAGGCAGGTTTTCAGGCCACCAGTTCATCCACCAGCCAGCACATCTCACCTGAACATGAAGTCCCCAGCTATCTAATGCTAGGGCACAGCAAGGGCTTGAGAAGGAAGGACTTGGGGGGGATGTGGAGGGCAGAGAAAGGAGCTGGAGCCTTTCTGGGGACCATGACTGTGGAGTACTGTTATTGTTGCTCTGGGTAGACTGTTCTCATATACTGCAACTAAGTTTTAGCCTATCCCACTTGATGAATTCAGTAGGAAACATGCAACAACCTAGCCACACTGTAAATGTGAAAAGAAAATCGTATAACTCTCTTTTCAAAGAGAGTGTTAGTGTACCTAAGCACTTGCCAGACACTCATTCTATTCTGCCAAACAAACTCCCATTTATCTCAGTATTCGTGGGTGCAGACCAAGAATGTACCACTTTGAACTGATTTTTCTGTTTCTGAATGGGGAGGAGTTTTGGCCCTTCTGCATCTTCCTGGTTGGTTGGATTCACATAAAAGTGCCTGATTCTTGTGGCTAAGCTTGGAACTAACTATAACTAACTATATGCAGGCCAGCAGTCTCTGTCTTTCTTATATATTTCTGCAGTGGAAGAAAAATAAAATTATCACTCTTT
>NW_009970722.1:408259-418360 GCF_000747805.2 Chaetura pelagica
CCCTGATTTTATCTATTTTTAGAATGAATTGTAGTGCTAGTGTCTTTTGTGCCCTTCTTTTGAAACAAGGGGCAGGAGGACATTGCTTACTTGTAGATCAGCTGCAGGTGAAGCCCTTTATGAACAGTACAACCTAATGTTAGCAAAATCAAAACTACTTTTTTCTTATTTGTGTGAAAGTGGGTGCATTCACAGTCCTTCTGATTGGTAGGCTCAAATCTTCACTGTTGTTGCTCATGATAAGCTCTAATACAGGTCCAGGCATCAGCTCCAGCACAAGTGTTTTGCCCGCTTCTGAACAGTTATTTTGTTCTCCATCATTTGGACCCTGAGCAATTTTGCTGTTAATGACATAGACTTCAGTGCAAGGTTGAGGGGTTTTTTTCTCCTAGCAGGACAGCATTTTTCTGTGGATGTATACGAACCTTTTGCAGAGCCACAGAGAAAACTCATGGCCAACCATAACATTGTATGCAGTGACATAGTTAATGCTGATGCTAGGTGACATGATTAAGCATCGAGCTGACACTACAGGTGACCTGCAGGGATTTGATCACAGTTGTGTTGCTATAATCCTGGTCCTCTCTCTCTGCTGCCTCTCCACTCTACTGCAGTTTCATTCCATTTTCATCACAGGCAAGTTTGTAGCCCATCTGTTTTGAATTAGTGTCAGCTATGTAACTTGTGTGAAAAATTTTTTTCCTTGGCAGTGGCTAAAATTCGCCCCTTTTGTTGCTAGCCATGTCCTCACATCCAGACAAACACCTTCCTGCAGCACCTCAGGGCACCCAGCACCCACCTGTCTCTGGCAGTTCCCTTACATGCTGCGTCCTGCCAAGCACAGTCATGAGTCAGACCTCAATGCTGTGTAAGAGTCTTCTAAAAAAAAAAGCAGACAGTAACTCTTGGTAATGATACTCTTCAGGAATTTTTTTTACAGCTTGTAACTTGTTTTACAGAAATGTAGGAAAGTTGTTCTTTTGTTCCTGTGAATCAGTTTGCCTTATCCCCATGAAAGAACAAGCATCCTGCTGTTTTCATTGCAGCCTGCTCTGGACTAGGTTGAAGGCAACAGAGAAGCACTGAAACCTCCCTTAGCGCTTTCTGTTCTGTGCTCCACTGAGGACAAAGGGAAGTGAGATGCTATTGCTAATCATTACCAGGGAAGGCTAGAAGAGGATCCTGAGCTATCTAGCTTCCAGCTAATGCTGCCTTGGCAACAGTTTAATGGGCAATGGCCTGTACTTGAATGACTTCAAGAAAAGATGTAATCAACCATTTGCTATCTTTCTTCTTTCCATTAAGTTCAAAGTACTATATAATCACTTCAGTTTTCTTTCAGCAGTGATAAGGCTCAAGTATAAACCACAAAGCCTGAACTCTCAGTCAGCCTCCATGTTTTATGCTGAATTTATCTTCAGCCATCATCAGGTGCTGTCTCTCTGCCTGACCTTGTATGGAAACCAGCCTCCAAGGAGGTTCAAGTTTTCACTTTCATACTCCTCTGTGCTGAAATGCTTTTTCTGGCAAGATTAGATAAACCAATTCCATTTCATTTCAGTCCATCCCAAGGAGATGCTTTATTAAAATATACTTTAAAGCAATACTTTTTCTTATTTGCTATAGGTTTATAGATCGAGATTATGGCCAGTCGATTTTTGTATTCATTGTGCCAGGAACAAAGCCCAGTAATTTACTCTGCTTGTAGAAAATAATTTATTTTTATCTTAAAAAGTCATTTAGAGGATATTGTCATACACCCTTCTCCCACTCACTATCTGGTCAGAACGTGCAATATGGCTCAGAACCAGAGCAGTAAAAAAAAATTAGAGGCACAGTTTAATTAAGTACAAATTAAACAATATTTCCATTATTCCTGCATTTTGCATTGAATAGTCATTGAAACATAGAAACAGTGTTGGCAACAGACGCTGGGACTTCCTTTCCCTGAGTCTTTACCATGTGGCCCTTCTGTTGCTCACCAGGCGAAGCTTGATTTCTTTGCCTTGCAGCAGTACCAGGCACAGGGTAGAGGGAAGTGTCACAAGTTTTCCTATGGCTTAGAGCAGGGACATCCTCTTGGACAGTCTCCTGAGATGTGGGAAATTAGGATTCCTACCTCTGTGAAGAAAATATTAAACATCTTATTTCCTGTGTGAATGCCCATGCCACACAGCTCTTGGCAAGTTTGTCATTTAAAGGTGGGATCACACTTTCACATGGTTTCTACAATGTGCCTAAAAATCTGGGACACTGCCACATTGTAGGCATTCATTCACACAGTGATGCTCTCCCTGCCCAGCCACTCCTCAGCCCCTCCAAGCTGTGGCTGCTGGATTTATTCAATCAAATCAGAATATGGTAATAAGAAACAAAAAACAAACAAAGTAAAAAACAAACAGGTTTTAAGACACCTTTACCCAACTCCTCCCTTCTTCCTGGGCTCAGCTCCATTCTACCTCCAACCCCTGCCTGACATAAGGGGACAGGGACTGGGGGTTACAGTCAGTCCTTCACACATTGTCTCTGCTGCTTCTTCTTCCTCATGGGGAGAACTCCTCCCACTCTTTTTCTGCTCCAGAGCAGATCATCTGTAGGGGAGCTCCACTGCTTATCCTCCCACAGGAGACAGTCCTCCACTAGTTTTTCCAACATGGACCCTTCTCATGGTCTGGTGATTTTAATGAACTGTGCCAGCATGGGTCCCTTCCATGGGGTTCAGTCCTTCAGGAACAGCTTGATCCAGCACGGATCCCCCATGGCGTCAAATGTCCTACCAGCAACCTGCTCCAGTGTGGGCTCCTCTCTCCCTGAGGCCACTGGTCCTTCCAGGAGCCTGCTCTAGCCCAGGGTTTACATGGAGTCACAGCCTCCTTTGGGTGTAACCACCTGCTCCAGTGTCAGGTCCTCCCTGGGCTGCAGATGGGTATCTGCTCCACCACGGATGTCCATGGGTTGCAGGAGCACAGCCTGCCTCACCACGGTCTTCACCATGGGCTGCAGGGGAATATCTCCACTGCCACCTCTCCTTCCTTCTCCACTAATCTTGGTGTCTGCAGGGCTGTTTCTCCCGCATATTCTATATAATCTCTTCTGGCGGATGTTACATAGTACACTTTTTTTTCCCCTTCTCAAATACACTCTCCCAGAGCTGCTACCACCATCACTGATGGGCTTGGCCCTGGCCAGCAGTAGGTCCATCTTAGAGACAGCTGGTACTGGCTTTGCCGGACATGGGGAATCCTTCTGGTATCTTCTCACAGAAGTTACCCCTGTAGCTTCCCCAATACCAAAACCTTGCCACACAAGCCAAATACACTCAGCGACTGTACAAACAAGAACCTGATGATGTACATAGCTCATGTCCTCAGCTTGGCAGTAATCCTGCACCACTTCTAATGCTGCTGCTGTCCTGCCTTTCTTTGCTGCAGCTCATAGGAGATTTTTCCACGTCTGCATCTCTGATGCTGGGGTTGTGATGCCAAAATGTTGTTCAGCTGCCCTTCTTCCTTGGTAAAGCTCTCCACACTGTCTGGACAGTAGTTGGAGATGGGCTCTGTTTCACACAGTGCACTGCTGGTTTGGCCATACTGTGCCTCTTTACCTGGGAAAAATGTCTAGACCTCAAGGCTGAGTCCTAGCCTTTGGTGTGGGGGGCACTGTAATCTCTAGGATCATTGCATATGTGCATGCATGCACACACATGCCCACATGTACCTGCATTGCCACACAAACACATTTCCTTCTGTACACATACAGGTACTATCCAGTGCACAGCCAGTGAACCCCAGTAGTCAGACCACATCCCAAAAAATGAAATACAGGTATATATCCCTGTTTCAGTGTCTTGATAATATAGAAGATGAGGGAGCTTCCTGGTGTGCAACTACATGACAGGACATGCAGAAAGGACACAAAACACTTGCAACATTCTTCAGACCAGTGAAATTAAATATTACAGGTGGGGCTGGTAGCCCCACCTGTTCCTACGGTTACCAGACACTTCCCATTGTAGGACCTAGTTTTCAGCTCGAGATGAGCTGAAATGTTGCTTGCCTGGACTGATGTTAATGTTTGCCAGATGTTTGCATCAGGTGTCTGCAGTATTGGTTTCTGCAGTTGTAGAAATTGCAGAAAGTTGTAGTTCAGACGCTTAAAATTACAGAACTATGGAAGACATGTAGCTTTACATTGGTCAGAAAAATATTATTGAGGCCTTTGCTCTGAACATTTTGAGGTGTCCTTTCATCTTCAGGAAAGATTTGATAAACTGAAGAAGATTGCTTTCAGCCTATTCATCTGCCTTCTGCCATGCTGGGAAAGACTTCACAAATTTGTCCAGCTTGTAAGTTTAAGAAATCACCTCTATTGAGTGGAGACTTGTTTTATCACTTGAAAACCTGAAGAGTATTGAACCAACACCTGCTCTGTACACATCATAGTGTGTTCACACCTGCAGAGCTCTTGGTTCCCCTGCCCATCCACTTTCAGTGGCTCAGTGACCAAGTCTGGCTGGAGAACAAAGCTCTCCCTTTTGCCTGCCATGACCAGGGACTCCAAGCCCTGAACCCTAGATATAAGCCAAAAATAACAATCACCATCCAACAGCTCTACACAAAATTCAGCGCTTTCCCTCATGCTCCTTGGAACAGAAAGGATCTGATGAGACCTAGTAACCTGCTTCAGCTGAGGCAGGAGCAAGGGACGAGAATCCATGGGAGTGTAAGTGATCACAGCTCTTAGAGGCACCACATGTATGTTACTCATCTGGGATTTCACCTGCATCTTAAAAGCACCTTCATTTGCCCACTCTATGAGTAGAAGGCCACTGCATTTTTCTCTGGTGTTCAACCATCTTCCTTTAAATTACAGCCTAAATGTCTTTGTGGGAAGTTTGCAAATATTTGTTCTCATGCCAATGCTGCCTTTTATCAGTGGTTTTCCTGCTTAGGTATTTTTTTTCTTGGCTATGTTTGTAGGCTGCAGCAATATTGGTAGACTGAGCAAAGACAGAGAGAGCATAAGGAGATCAAAAAAAGAGACTGGAGTTTCAGTATGGGGAAAAAGCCCTGACTTCAAAGTGGAGAAGGGATGAGTGGCTCAGGGTCTAAACCCTAAGCTGAGTTTGTTTGTCCTCTACTAGTTTTAAACAATTTTATCTTTTGCCTAAGGGGACCATAAAACCTCCAAATCCAAGAGCAGCATATTGTAAAGAACACCTTGTTGTCATTTGGAGAGTAACAATAGCATAGTATGAACTTTGGGTGCACAGTCGCGATCTGTTGTTTTCAACAGCATCTAGTGTTCAAGATAGACCAACCTCAAGGGTGAAACAAATGTTCTTCCAGTAACAAAATAAGATGTGGGGCTTTAAATAGTCTAGCATCCCATATACTCTAAACAATGATCTAAACTTAGAAAATACTTCTGAACCTAGTAATTCTGTACTTCAACTTACCAGCTTGAAAGTGGAGATAGCATTCACCATCATCCTACAGAGCTAGTGGGAGGATATATTCATTATTGTTTGTGAAACATTCAGGCTTCATAATGGTAAGTACCACAGAAAAGCCTATAAAGCATTTAATAACTTCATCCTCACAGCAGCATTTATGGGCATGAGTAATAAACAAGGTATGAAACCTCATATTAAATAGCAAGGGTGGAATGAAACATTGAATTGCTCACCAAGGGGATTCATCTGCCTTGTACACTTAATGAGGCATAGGTATATGAGAAAATTAATGTGATCTTCTTTAAACTGTACATGGTACACAAGGTATAACAGCAACAGAGGTAAGAACATACAGGCAATTTTCATTCTGGCATTTCCTACATTATGATTAATTGATGTAGCAACCTTAATAATGTGTTTTAGCACAGCTACTTGTCTGTGGACATGTTGTGATACAAACACAGAGGGAAAAAGGTACCCATGCATACATCATATTATTTGTACAACCTCACCATTGCTGCCCTTACATTCTTCTGGAAAGCATTATACAGAGTTTTCGTATACACAGCTCAGGTTTCCAAAACAATATCCAGGGTTTAGGTGCTTATCCCACAGAAAGAAACGTGCCAGACTGGGTCTCAATCTGCTCAGCAAAGCAGAGAGGGAGAGCCTGCAATGCTTTAGCCTTTATTAAAACCCTCTCACATGAATGAGACATCTGCCCACAACAGTTTTCAAATGCTTAAAAAAAAAGGATGAACTGTTAAAATTAGCATTTTGTAACTAGCCATTGAACCAGCAATGTTCCCAACACTGCACGTGGTGGATTTCCTGGCAGTGACAATAACATGTGTGCACCTCAACTGTGAAATGCATTATTTTTTCCCATCTGATTATGAAATAATCAGACATTGGAAAATATGATGTCTGACCTGGGAAAGGGCTTTTCAGATGCTCGGTTTGGGTGAAAAACCTACAAAGGAGTGAGTGATGGAGGCAACTGAGCTCTCTTCTCTGCTGTGTCCAGGCACTGATGGGCCCCAATGCCACATTGCTGGAGTGTAGCTTTCCCTCCAGCTAGCAACATCACTGGCAGGAGTCTGAATCAGGGCTGCAAGAAGGCATGCTCTGATGGCTGCTGACACTTGCAGTATTGAGTAGATGTCCTGTAGCTGTCTGGTGTCTTCAGGGTAATGCTCATCTTGAGATAGCTACTAAGTTTAAAATAAATATTAATATGGACTATACAATTTGATTTTCCGTTAATACAAAAAACTTGCTTCAAGCACCAAGAAGGCCAAAAATACAACACTCCATCCATTCATTGCATTCATATATATACATATAAACATACACACACACATGCAAACATATTTATGTATGTCTCTGTGTGTTTCATGTACAGCATATATCTTGTTACAGAGATGGCACAATGTGCACACAGTCACACAACAGGCCAAGGGCATGCCGCGGTAGAGCGGGCAGATTCCCTGCTTCCTAGGTCACCCCAGTCCTCAGAACTACCCTGTTTAGTATTACAGGAATCCAGCATTTATTGATACTGGCAATCTGCAACTCAAGCAGCCCACTATAATTAAATGATGACTGTCTCCTCTGCTGCAAACAAGGAATGTGAACTTCAGCAGTGCACAAAGGGGAAAATGTTCACCCTCTTGCTAGCACACACTGGACCTCAGGAGCAATAATGTGGACACGGCTGCCCAAAGTACACAATGCTAGCTCAGGTTTCCAATGCAATATCCGGAGTTTAATGTGCTGGTGTCTCAAAATACAGGTCCCAAGCAACCTAATGTAGTGATATAGATTCAACCTTATTGTTAGGACCATTTTTAATATAACTTCTTTATGGTTGTTCTTTTGCTTTTTATTTCTTCTTCTGTATCAGAATAGGTATTTCATGCGGTTTCTTTGTTTTCATTCCAAATTTCGTACTTGAAGCTTCCTTTTTTTTTTTCTTTCTCTTTTTTAAATTTTGTTTCTATTTTTAGTTATTTTTTTAACCTCCTGCTCTGTTGTAATACATTAATTTAAAAAAAAAAAAATTACAGGTTATTTTGCATAATTTTCTCTGTCTCTCTCTGGAGATCAGGGTTTCAATAAATATGTTACCCATTTCTCTACAGTGTTTCCCCTTTTTTATTTTCTACCCAGGAGATAAATAAAAACAAAGCTCCCTTTTAAAACTGCTCAAAGCTTCTACTTAGGATTGCCAGCCATATCAGGATGCACTCCAGAAGTTTGTGCTTTTGTCAGCCTCTCTTTAGTTCTTCTTTATTACTATATTCATCTTGGTAAGAAGAGCTGACCATTGCCAATACAACATGTCTTCCCATTGTCTCCCTTTCCGTCATGCTCAGACACAGGTGAAGCTGTTCTTGGCAGCTGCCAATTCAGATGATAAAGCCTCCCTGACACAACGTAATACATCATCTTTGCAACACAAAAGTTATGACAGAAATAAATCTTTGCCTCAACTGATTCAATCAGGTATACAAGAGAGATACATAGAGATATGGCAGGCTTCATATGAGAACATATTGCATACAGTGTCTAATAAAATATGAAACACTTAATTACAGTGAGTGATTACTCTCTCTTCTTCAGGACCCCTACAGTTGTGGTAATTTGATGAGGGAAGATTTGAAAAATTATTCATGAGACAAAAAATGATGAAACACACTGCATGAAAAAGCTGTTACCTAAACAAGGGCACCACAGTACTTTTAAAAGAAAGCTCTGAGTTTTGATCCAAAACAAGGCATCTACTTTAGAAATAAAGACATGCTTCTGGACCAAGATACAACAAAGGGCACTGGTTACACTCTACAGCTTCTTTATGGATTTATTACTTTTCAGGATTAAAACAGACTTGGTAGTAAAATCCAGGGGGATGTGGTCTCTGTGTTTAACCAGTTATTATCCACTTGAAAGTCTCCTAGAAAGCAGCCCCACTGCATTATTTCTTCTAGGCCCTGCTTGTGTCTTTAGACCATCAAGCTTACAACGAATGTGTGAGTTACTATTCTATCACCCCTGAATGTATTTTACAAGGGGTTTAAGAGAGAATAAGCTAAACTAACCAACATGTTTGACTATTTTGTGGAACAGCTGCCTCCCTCCTCAGGGCTCCAAGAAGGGTATGAAGGGCTACAAGCTGGGAAGGAATGGAAATCCACCTTATAGTCCTTTGCAGAGCAACCACACTGATGTGGCAGCTCTGAGGAGATGGACTCAGGAGGAAGGCCAGGAAAGGGAGTCATGGAGGATGCTAATGCCACATTCACCTCTCTTCTTTGCTGTCCTTGTCTTTTCAGTCTCCTCTCTTTTGCAAGATAACACTAACTGATGACAGCTGCTGAACAGCAGCACAGTTTGTTTCTTCAGAAGTAGCCTCTTGACTGGTGCACATTAATCTACTGCTGTTTACACAGTGGTGCAGCAGGCCAAGAACACAAGCAGCTACAATTGCTTTCAAATGCCAGTTTACTTATTTAAATGGAGTAAAGCTGTGCATTCTCCTGAAGTAGCCACTTCCATAAATGATACTGGTAATTATTCAGCTTTGCAAGGAATGATGCAGATGTCATGGCAGCTGTCCAAATGTCTTTAATAGTCATCACCTAGCTCTTAAGAGGTCCAACCCCTGTTTCCTAGAGGATCCCACCTGGTATCTAACTCATGCCTAGGCACCTGCCTTTTAACCCCAAGTCCTCTGGCAATTGACCACAGTGCAACATCTTCCCAGCACCCCCTTCCAGGCTCCCTGTTCCTCAGGTGCAGTCCTGATTCTTGACTGTTAAGTGCATCCTCACCCCAAAAAAGCTGAACCTTCTGTCCCCCAAAATATGCTTGTGAAGTCTTAGACAGAGGGGAGCAAGCAGACATGCGGATATAAGTAGTCTTGCAGAGACAGTGTGAAGACACTCTTGTGTTTCCTTACAAAATAAAGCACAAGAGATCAGCTGTCATTAGACAAACATAACATACCTCTTAAATTTAAAATATCCCAACCCAGCTACCCTCACCTCAGAGACCCCTGGGACTCTACCAGAGTGTGACTTCCCCAGCTTAGGATGATATCCTAAGCCAAGTCTGCATGGTCACCAAGCCCACTCTTGCCTGTGTCATTAGCTTTCCCTGTTTCCCTTCCAGTGATATTTTTTAGCTTGCCTTTCTTTGTCGAAAGGTTGGTAATTTTTCATTTTCTCCAGTCCTTCAAGATAAATGGAAGCATTGTCATATAAAAGGGTATACAAGTCTGCAAGGTGGCTGGGGAAGGCCCTCCTGTTGAGTCACAAGGTTCAGAAGGACTTTCTTACTCTCTGAACTCTTTCTCAGAGAGGAGTCTAGGTGCAGCTGGATCCATTTCTACTCCCAGACTTGATCAGTGGTTTAGGTCTAAAGGACTATGTGTGCTGCCACTATCAAAGTCAACATTTGCCTGTTTCAAAGCCCCACTAAGGCCTTTCACCGAGATAGTTTCACAATGTTGTAAAGATAAGCAATTTATTTAGGCAACAGATATGACAAGTTCAGGAACTGACACTGATAAATACACCTACTGCACAGAACTGAGCTTGAGTTAGTAATTCCTGGGTAACATCTGGCAAAGTCAGAGGAAAAAG
>NW_009970722.1:418377-449401 GCF_000747805.2 Chaetura pelagica
TGTTTGGTGAGGAGAGAAGTCCAGGCCCATCAGCCCATCCAGAAATAGTTGGGATTCTCTTTCTCAAAACTAGAGGATTCTAAAGGCTAATTTATACTTCTTGATGAGGTGAGACCAAGTTATATCTTGTGTGCTGATTAGCTCCTAGCAGACTAATGGTGCTATTAATTAAGAAAGGTGGGAAGAAAGTAGAATCAACATTTGCTACAGATATGGGCCTTCTCAGTTACATTGGTACAACTCAGTCTTTGCCTCCAACTACTGTTGGAACAACCACCTGGCTACAGGATGTCCACACTATCCCAGCGGTCACATTAATTGCCAGGCTTGTAAAAACTTCAAAACTGCCAGGTTGCAAAGAATTTCCAACATCTGGACTGGGTCTTGGCTTAGATAAGCAACTGGTTCATCCCTCACTCCTGATCTTCCTGCTAGGAAGCAGTATGTTACTCGGCTCTCCTACCCCAAAGCTGATATAAGATAAGCACACCAGTGTGGGACAACATTGGTCAACCTTCTCACAAGAACCACCTCTCCCCAGCTTTGATCAAAGCACTGTCCCCAAACCCTTCATCATCTCTAAGTTATGACAGACTTCACACCATTACCTCTGGCTTGGTGCAGACCTGGCCCAGCTTGCCTGTCTTGTGCAGGTTACTTGTGCAATGACCAGTAGACCAATTTCTGGGGCAAAAGATCTCATTGTACCTGCCAGGATTCAATAGCTGTATAAAGGAGTTCCCCTGCTTGCCACTGCAGTCCTTGCATATTAACTGCATCTTTGCCTAAAAGACTCAGGACATGGGTGATATTTCTTAATCTGACTTACTCATTTGCCTCTTGAGTGAGACTTACCTAGTTAACTATGTAAACATGGTATAATCAGAAGGAAAGTAAATAAATACAAAGATAGCACAGCTCCACACCACAGACAGTTCAATATCTAGCTGATCAAAAGATGCTACTGCAGGAATTTGAGTCTGTAGTCTGTTATCAGTGAAAAATACTGAAGCCACTGCAATGTCTATATCAGCTACTTGTGTGGGATTTTTTTTTATTTTTATGAGAAAAAAAACATTTCTAAAATATGACTTACAGATTGTATCAGGTGTATTTTTGACTTGTGAGTATATATCCTTTTTTTTATTGCAAACGAGAAAAGACAAAGGGAAAATATTTAGCTTTGCTCTTGCATTAAGATGAAGCATTTTAGACCATATGTGAGCATAATATAGCACTGTATACACAAGGCTTTTCAGGACTGAGTTTCTGTGAAAATCACCTTGTCTTTTAGACAAATATAGCTCAACAAGCTTTCTCAGTGTGAGTTTGACATACAAATTGATACACATGCTTCAATTGTGTTGTTATTATTTCTCTATGGTTATTTGTTTTTTTGTGCACTGTAGCACTTGAAAACTGCAATCCTGAAACAAGAGCCATTTGATGAGCACAGCTAGCACAGACCAGCTTTGTCTCAAAGACCTAGCAAGCCAAATTTAAAACCAAGAGACAACAGACATCAAAATATGTGCTGGGTACAGAGAAACAAGAGTACAGTATTGGTCAACATCACATACACTGGTTGTGGCCCTGTGGCAACCAGCAGGTGCCATGTCTTTGCAGGAAAACATGTTAAAAAAAAAAAAAAAAAAAAAAAAAAGGGGAGTTTTAAAGAAGAATTCTAGCAAAAATTTTAGCTTGGACTGGAGGAGTTGGTTCTGCATCACAGATGTAGCTCGGAAAATACTTCAGAGCTGAAAGAGTTAAATTTCTGTTCCTGGCTAGAACCATTCAGAGGTAGAGAGAGACAATTAAGCAGCCAACAGCAGAGCTGTACAAGGTACCACAGAAAGTTGACAAAGCATCAGGAGCATCCCCTGAAAGATGTACATTGCTGGATAATTAGGCAATCATAAATTACAAGGGAATCAGAGGAGGGTGTTCTAGTTCCATCATTAGTGTTAAGAATTTTTCTTAAATTGAAAAAAAAAATAGCTTACTGATCTATAAGGTAGTTTGTTCTGAGCATGCTCTCCTCCTGCAGCTCCATGCCACCGTGTGCTACCATCAGTCTCACGTCAGTTTCAGAGTAATTACAAAACAGAGAATAACCTGCAGAGAGAGACTAGTTACTTATTTTTAGCATTATTACTCAGACTGGTTAGAATGGCAGAACATGCTCACTCTCTAAGAGATATTTGCTACGGCTTAAACAGAACATCCCAAAACAAAACATCAGTGGCACATCCAAGAAATTTTCTGAGCCCTACAATGCTATCTTTTCATTCAAACTTTATAAGCTTTGTAAAAGCTTATCAACATGTTTTGAGGTGTTATGATTTCATAATTTAAGATCTTGAATGCTTGGTACTTATTAGTTATGGGCTTCACTGAGCAAAATTTGCCTTGCCACAAGGAATGTACATACCCAGATGATTTCCTCCCACCTTTCCATCACACGCCTAGGCAGGCACCCAGTTTTGAGAGATGCTGAATTAGTTGTGTGATGCTGCCTGTGGCTATTAGGAAATTAGTCTCACATCTGTTTTCTTGGCATCAGACAAAAAATGCACTTACACATCTGAAACCTGGTTCTTAGGAACATTAAAGGTGTGCACAGTGTTTAAATCTAACCACTGTTGCTGAGGCAGATTTTGATGCTTCTCTCTCTTGGATTTCGCATTCCAGCTGTGTTTTTCCTTTTATGAAAGGAAGCCTCACTCCTAGCACCAGTGTCTCTCCTATTGAAGTCAGAAGGGAACATGCCCATTACCTTGGGCTAGTGTCTCAAAGAGACAAATCAACATAATGTATGTCTCCACTATATGGGAGATATGCCAATGCACACTGGTTGCAGATCTGCCCTTTCAGGTTCGTACATCATCTACTCTGCAGTTTGCAGTTTTCCAGGATTAAGAATGGGAAGATGGGGAGACACTCTTAGAGGCAATGGACACAGTCCTAGCACTGCATGGCTATGTTTACCTTGCAGTGCTAGACAAGCTGCAAGTTGTCAAAGAGAAATTGATACCACCTGGGAATAAAAATCCGTAGAAACTTGCCAGCTTTCTACTATATCAGAAGTCAGGGCTTGCACTTCTCTTTCAGGTTAATTCACTCCATGACATGCCGATGTTGGTAGACTTCAAAGTCATCCCTTTTTTTTCTGTGGGGATCAGCAGTATTTCAGCTCAGGGTGAGATGAGTAATCAAAGCTTTGTATGCATGCCATAGCATTTACAGAGTATATAATTCATACAGAAAGAATATATGTAGTCATGGAGTTGATTTCTAAGCTTTCTGCAGTCCATATGCGATGAAAAAAGAAAGAATTACTGACTCTTCCCAAAAGTGTAAATAGCTCTGTATAATACAACCAGGTGAACGAATCAGATATAAATATCTGAAAATTTCTACTGCAGACCTAAGTCTTAATGAATGCCCCATGAATGAAACAAACTGTAGAGCTGACTTCAAACAACTTTATTACCTGCTTCAGAAACCTTTGCAATATAATTTCTAATTTTAAAATGCCATGCAGTAAGACTCTAGGGTAAATTAATATGGAACAACTGAGATACATGGTGTGTTGGCCACACCTTTACCTCAGACCCAATGCTTGGAAGTTTTTTCCCTTCTTTACATTTCCCTTGTAACAGTCCTCACTTTTCCACAGCAGTACACATCAGTACTGGCAAGAAAGAACATGTTGCCCTTGCAATAGCCCCTCTTTCAGTATATTTCTCCAATTCAAGATGACCCATCCAGTAACTGAATAATAGTCAGGCTTTACAGACTTACTTCATTTTCTTCCTAGAGCAGAATATAGGTGATAACAACTAATTTCCTTCAGACTGGCCCTAAGAAAACTAAGTAGTGTTCTGGTAAAAGTATGGGTTCAGATCACTAATCAGAGGTTTTTGCCCCAAATGTGCCTCTTTCCAGTTTTCCAGAGGGATATCTCAAGCTATCCACCTGCAAGTTCCTCTTGCTGCTCTAATTCAGTCCCAGCTCCCAAAGTAGCACAGAGAGGGACACTTAATTCCTTGAGCTACAGCAAACCTTGGCTTGAAGGGCTGGAAGATGGTTTGCACAACCAGGAGCCAACTAGACCCGGCTGAAAGCTTTATCATTCTCTTTCAGCCATGGCATAGACTTGGTCCCCACAGAAATGAGAGGCAGTATTTCTGTTGACAGTCTGAGGCCACAGTTTAAACCTGCAGCATCAAACCAGTCACTCATTTTCTAGCCCAGCAATGAAATACAAATGTTAAGCCATGAGAGAGAAGAAGTCAATAAATGGATTTAAAGAGCAATCATCTATACGGAAAGAAAATGTCATGGTGGACAGGCATGTATGCTGCAAGGAGATGGGTCAAAAAATGTCCTAGCCCTGCCAGTACCTCCCAGCACTTTTGACTTGGCTCCTGGTGTGTGGAAAATCTTTGTTAAGTATTGAGGGGAATTGATTTCTGGACAAAAGGGGCTTCTGGATCATAGGGGACCTTTTGTAACACTCTCACAAGATACTGTCTCCCACGGGGGTATAAAGAAAATAATGTATCAACAAAGTAAGGGTAGAAGATGAGATGGCCCTATGATCAACAAATTACAGTTAGCATTTTTCAGGATTTTTTAGTCTCTTAAGTTAGCCTGGTGAGGAGAACAAACTGGTGCTAGGCTTCTTAGCTCCCATGGTGCTTGTTTGTAGGACTGTACCAAGCCCTGCTTTGGCAAACAGAAATGATCCCACAGCCGAGGTCCCAGACTTAAGCATAAACACAGTCTAATCTCCTGGTGACCAAGGACCATGAGCTTACTCTTCTCCTCCATGAACCCACTTAGATTTATAGCCCTTGATCTAAGCCTCCTCTCCTTCCTTTCAACTGAGTTGGAATAGCCAAGAACACTCTCCTCTCTGTGCAGATAGGATTTTTTAGCTCCTTTTTCACTTCCTTGTGGCTAGGCTGCTGCAAAGTGCCTGGCACACCCTCCCCTGGACATTAGTTATGCATCCACACCTCCAAGTCTGCAAGGCAAAGAAGTGTCCAGGTGGCAAATCTGCAAAAGATGATTGAGGGGGTGGGACCCAAACAGGTCAGTAGTTGCCTATTTGCAGTATCACAGCTTAGAACTTGGGGTGGTATAGAGCAGGATGGCACAGGAGGCTTGATGTTGGCTGCAAGTCTGCTTTTTTTCTGATTTTTTTTTGTTTGTTTATATGTATTCCCTCTATATAAGTAAAAGGCACTCGGTTTTCTGAAAGGACACAGCTGTACTTTCTTAGTCTGGACTTTAAATTCATCGTTTCCCAGGGTGTACCTTATCTCTGCACTTCCTGAAAAATTGCTGCAGTCTGACATATCAAAGAGCTAGGCTGTGATCAGGCAGTTAGGAGAGTCTTGGGAAATCACATTGAAGAATTCCTGGCTGTTAGCCCTCCTGTGGCCTCAGGAATACCATTATAACTTTCCAGAGCCTTTGTTTTTCTAGCATACAGCATTCATGGCCTCCCAAAGGCTCTGTGCTTGAGAAAGGTTGGCTGCTTAGCTATACGATGAATATGACCAGAGCTCTGAAACTGATCGTGGGTCCCACTGAAAACTTTTTCATTGCTTATTTTAGTAAATCAGTGCTTCCTCAACTGCCACCTATAAAATGGAAATGAGCTTCCTTGCCCCTGCAGTTGCACCCGGTTTGGCTCTGCAGCAAGACATCTGGGTAACTCTGCAATGTAAAGGGAGATTGATGATACCCCCTGTTTCCTGCAGGCAGCCAGCAATAGTGGTGGGAGAAAGGTCACACAAGGAATGGATAGGGTTAGTCAGGAATGTCACAGACACCTGCCTTCTTGCCCTTTTGCAACCACAGAAAGTCTGAAACCTTGAGGTCCCTTGTTTCCCTTTAGCACATGGAGGGCTGAATGACAGCCCATCACTAAATCAGCGTACCATATTTTTCCCTGTCTCACATGTTTAGTCCACTTGAGTTAGAGAGGAGAGGCATGCAGCTATGCTGGCCAGTCTCCCATGAATCTTTAAAGTTTGTTATTTGGTTTTGTTTCCAAATAATTTTTCCTGGCTGTCATCAAGTCATTCAGATCCTGATAATAGGATAGCAAAAGAAGCAGTGAGATTTAAGATATTGAACAAATGGGTACACCATCCTCAGATGTGACAGACGTCAACCATTCTTCCCTTAGCTCTTGCTCTTTCCTTTAGTAAGGCTGAAAACACTCTAATTTTCATGATTAATGAGAAAAAAATATATTGAAGATATCAAATGACACATTAACTCAGGTCACTGCATCCCTGACATTCTGCTCTTCATACCAAGGAATATCAGAGGTGATTTGATTTTCTAAGAAATGTTAATGGTTGCTCTCAGTCTGTCAGAAAGCTTGTGACCTCCTCTCTGCCATAATTTACTAACCAGCTGCATCTGTTCCTACAGCCTATACTTAAGCCATCAGCCAAGAAGAGCGCAGTACTCAAATGCTGGAGTCCTGCATGTTTGCCTTGACCCTTAGCAGTATCTCCCAGTGCCCATGTGCTAACTCTCAGGGTAGAAGGTGCACACTGTGGCAGAAGGAGTCTGAAAAATTTCTCCCCAGAAGCTCTCTTAACACTCAGCACGTGGGATCTGGCATTCCTCTTGTGGCACAGTGCTAGGACCCAGCTCTCAGGCTCTGCCTTTCTGAACTGGCTCCAGAAGCAGTGGTCAAATGCTCTGACCTCCTTCAGCAAGGAACACTTCTCCTGCTGCCTGGCTGTTCATTAAATAACACAATTCCACCCCCTTCCGCCAGCTCCAAACAGGACCTGGGATTCATTGTGCTGCTCCTGGCAGGCAGATGCTCACCTCCCCCCAAGCAGTGGCTGTGGGCAGCCATCCCAGGCAGCCCCACAGAGGTCAATGGAGTAAGGATCAAATGTTTCTACCCCCCTTGCGACCCCCATGGGTGACAAGCCATGTGGTTTGTCAAAGGCTTTTGCACCACTAGTGCTTCTGTCTCTGGTAAACGAAGCGACACCTGCGTGTCTGGCTGGCATCTTTCCCAAACACTCAGAAGGATATTTGTCCCTGTCCCGTAAAGCCAATATGAGTTTTCCACTTAATTTCAATTGGTTTCTTACAAAGCTTAAAGAAAAGCCACATGACCTTGAACAATGCATCATTGCAAGTGAAAGAACTTGAAATCCAGCCTTTTGCGTTTTAAAAATAATTAGTAGGATTAAATTATTAAGAGACACTAATTGCTTTGAATACATATCACACCTTGTGTGCAGAAATATCTCTTAAGATCACAGGTCTTCAGCATCAAATTCTGTATTAGCTAAGATTTTTTTCCGTAGCTTTGATTAACAATGGAGACAATACAGAACGCTGCTCATAATGTTTCAGATCCTCTGTTGCCTAAGGTGTTATTTCTAGACAGTATGTGAAGCCAAGGCTTGTGTTCTTCAGTCCAAGAAGTTATTTTAAGAAAAGATACGAGTGCTCACAGAAGATCAGCTACATTGAAGTTGAAACTAAACAAATAATCCAGAGAAATAAAACTTCTTTTCTGTGTTACACTTAAGGTAACAGTTACATGATACAGTTACATATCATCCCCTACAGAGACCAGTGAGTGTGTAATAGACTCTATGGTAAAGAATGGTGATCACTAGAACTGTAGTGGTAGAAAATTATCCGTGTAATTGCAGAGTATGGAACTTGAAATAACAGTAGAAGCTTGTTCACAGCAGTAAATGTCTGTTATATGCCCTCTTCAGAATGAAAGTGAAAAAACCCAAATGGAACACAAGGCTCTAGTCAAGTGATGCAGACAATGAAGCTTTCATATGCTAGTAGATGGGATGGGACAGGTTAGATTTAATACTAATTCTCACAAAATCAGAGAGTAATTTAAGTTGAAGAAGATCCCTACAAGTGGTTTGTCCAACCTTCTTCTCAAACAGGGCTAACTCCAGGTTAAATCAAGTTGTTCAAGGTCTTGTCTAGACACCTTTGGAAAATACACAAGGACAGAGATGCCACAGACACTCTGCAAAACTTATCACAGCTTGTGTCCCCACACCATGGTTAAGAGTTTTTCCTTTAAATGCAGTAGGAATTCCCCTTGCCCTTATTCACAAATGCTGCCTCCTGTCTTCTCACTGGGAAACTGAGAGAGGGATAGCTCCACCTCCTCTGCCTCCTCACCCCATCAGGCAGGTGAAACCAGTAAGATTCCAGCTTAGCTCTCTCTCCCATGGACTGAGGCATCGTGGTTGCCTTAGGCTTTCTTTGTATAGCATCCACTCCATCCTCCTCCAGATTCCCAAACCCCGGTTTCCAATAACTGCCTCTTACTGGGTCCCCAAGGTGGACATGGTATCCTTGAAACAGCCTCACAAGTACCCAGTGGAGGGAAATAACTGGTTCCCTTAGCCTTGCTAAGGAGATCAAGTCAAGAGGTCAGTAGTAAGTGCTAGCAAAAGAGATTAAAATATAAATGCAGAACACAAATGCCTATCCCTGTGTTATTCAATAGTTCTAGCACCAAACAACCGAGAAAGCCCTGAGCTTTTTTGACATAGAAGATGCAAAATGCCTTAGCAATTTCTAAGCTCTCTTTCAGCTTCAGTCTCACCATCAACACTTCCGATGCAGCTGTATCGTCATTCTCCCTGCCAAGGAGTTCAGCGCTTGTGAGGCTTGAGGTTGTCACAGCTGCAATTTGTCTACGTTGCAGATAGCTGAAAGCTTTTCATTGTGTTGGTTGGAAATATTCGAGGTCAGGCTTGACCAGGCTCTGAGCAATCTGATCCAGTAAAAAAGGTCCCAGCACACTGCAGGGGGGACTAGACTAGATGGCTTTTAAAGATCCCTTCCAACCCCACACATTCTATGATTTTAAGCATATTCCAAGAATCTTCAGATACAAAATATCAAGAGTTATAACACAGTTTTTGTTTTATTAAGGAAGACAGACAATTAAGGACTTTGGGTGAAAATGAAGATTAATTTGAAGACAAGGAAGAAAGAATGGTATGTGAAGGTGATATAATATGGAATTCCAGGAAGGCTTTCATGTGCGTATTACAAAAATGTAGCAGCTTTTCACTGTGTATTATTAAGGAAAGGGGAAAATTATTCTTGATAGAAAAGGACAGCTGTAAGATAAGACAACAACATACAAAACCCCAGAGACAAGGAGCACGGACCAGAGCCAAAATGTTATTTGGGTTTCTACCTAAAACTGAGAAAGCATCTGTAATGCCATTAAAATCAGGTAGCTGGTAACTAAATAAATGTGTTTAGATTCTATTTACATAAGGGTAGTCTGGAGTAGTGTATTAGGAAAGTGTGTTCCAGATGAAACTATCCTATCTGTCTAAAGAGACAAGTCTACATGTACTTGTAGAAATGGTACACATTTCATTTGCTTAAAGGTTCAAAATAGAGAGGAAATTTACTTGAACTAAATTTGACTGAATTTCATCACAAATCTGGGGACATTGCTGCTAGATGTTTAATTTAATTTCTGACCTTTTCTAGTGGCATGGTAGCTGAATCATTACCGCCAGTTTATTTCAATAATTTCTATTTGAAAAATCATCTATGTTTAATTTAAGCATATTCATTTGATCAGAACAATTCAGCCATTTCAGTTACTTTTCAACTTTCTCTCAAAGATTTATTTTTTCACATTTTGGTATAGACTGCATTTTTTTCTTCTAAAAAAAAAAATAAAAATCAAAGAACAAGCAAGCCTCTCATTAGCAACAAGAATAACAGAAATAAATCTAGACTCATGCAAAAAGCAGGCTGTAATGTTTTCTAATTATTTCCATAACTCTAAGGAAGCCAAATTTCCCAAGAAAGCATCTGAGATAATCTTTGAATATTAAGAAACCACTGGAAAATACAGCAGATCTAGCAGGCAAATTGGAGAGAGAAAGAGGATTGAGCGCCTAGGAAAGAGAGATGCCTTAGCATTCATTCAACTGGCTGTTATTTCTCACTATCTGGAAAAAACATCCATCACTTTTCATTCCTCAGCCACACAGATGATTCAGAGAGCTTTACACCACAAATACTTCTATTTAAAAAATAAATATTTCAAGCGATTGTTATATGAGCAGCAGACTTGGGTATGTAAATTTGCTAAAGTTCATAGAAAGTAATTTTTTAAAATAGGATCCAGGATTAAAATTGTGCCACAGAAGTATTTTGTAATAGCTCTCAGCAAGTTAATCCTAGCTTTTGCCCTCTGCCTCTTTAGATGAAAATGCTTATTTTTTTCTTGCTGCTAGCAGTACCAGGAACACATTTTCTAATCAAGAAATGTTGGACACTTGTCCTTATAAAACATGGAGCTGTTGGGCTTTTGCAAAATTTCACTTGGAAACACTGCAAATATTTTTCCTCCGCTGAAGAAAATGCATACAGTTCTGAGAAGCTGAATTCTTTTCAATTAAATACTCTTAGAAAACCCTGTGAACACTTTTAAAATTTCTTTTTCAAGCACCTGCAGTCCCAATGCAACCAGTTATTCCCAAATCAACTGTAACCGCTCCAGAGTACTGTATTCCCACTTCCTAAAAGTTCAAAAGACCAAGTCCAGGTGATGTTTTTTCCATGGGATAGCTTATTACTTTTTTCCTCCCTCTTGCTTTTGAATGAGAATTTGAAAATTTGGGACTGTTCATTTCTCCATGGAGTGGCACTGGAAAAGCAGAGGCCCACCACCACGTCCACCTTCCTCTTTGGAGAGTGCTGCTCCTATATGGGATTCCTTATGCCCAAAAAACCTTCCCTGTGAAGCTCAGGGCACGTGTTGAAGCACCGGTAGAGAACTGGGCTCTAGTCCCTCACTGTTAAGCAAAGAGGAAAGAATTTAAAGTTGCCGTAAAGATCTCAAGCCCTGCCATAGCAATAGAGCAAATGCTCACAGGGCACAGGGAAAGGAACGGGTGTTGAAATTATGTTTCACTGCTTCCTTTGACCTCAGCAGTACCCAACAGACTTCAGTAAAACAGCAAGGAGACCCAAACTTTACATACACATGTATGTGTATAAGCCATCCCCTCTCTCTTTGCTTGCATAAATATATGTATGCATAGAAATGCCCCCAAAAGCTGCAATATGTTTGAGTTTTCTAGACTAATATTAAATGCCACTCTTCTGAATTCCTGAATTGTGTAGAAAGAAGAAGAGAAGTTTTTATCTTTGATTCTGGCATTTTCACATGACACATGATGACCTGGCTAGATGCTGATTGTGATAGGTCCTTTTTTCTTTCTCTTTTAACATGTATTTTTAGCATGGTTAGGGATATCACTTTTCATATACCAATAATTAAATTTACCTTAAAAGCTGTTGCACACAAATTAAGTCAGGTATCTCTCTATTCCATTGCTTTTCAACCCCCATACATGCACATTAATTACAAGCAGAAAGCACAAATGAGACTACATACTCCACAGCATCTGCTCAGGCCTTAATTAATCCAACATTCACAGAGTCCCCATGGCAACAATGCTCAGTAGTCTCCCCTGACTTGGAATATTCAATAGAGCATCTTACACTACATATTTTATTCAAATCATGGCCATAGAATTACTTCTGTGTTAGCAATGTTAGCACTGATGGGAATAGAACAAGTCCTTGCCATAATTGACCCCTCCTCATGCATTACATGATTAAAATGTATAGTGGCATTCAAGCTAAGTCACATTAAAGCAGACCTATCTTTTTCAAAGCCTAGAAAGAAGCCTGTCACCACTATTTTATGTTTAAAAGAAACTCTTGGTCTTCAGAAAATGAATAGGAATATTTTGCAGTGCTGCACCTGAAACTCATACCATAAAGTCAATTATGGAAATCTCAATAGCAAAAAGTTATTTCCTCTCTCTAGTCCTGCCATCTTATCAGCTGAGGCTCCAAGCACAGTTTTGGCAAGGTGTGATCCCCATCATTTAAATCTTAATGGAGGCTGGAGTAACAGCAGCTGTTACAGCTAATGAAAGAGCTGCTTATTTCAGGGTCAACAATTCTCAGCTTTCAACCACACACTTTCTACTGATGTTGAACAAGGCACCGGACTGGGTGTGTCCACTACAATGGTGTGAGGCTGCTCTGCCAGCCAAGTGGCAAGATTCCCTGCTTCCAAGGAATAGAAGCCTATCTCAACTCCCTGCTGAAGGCACTCCTGATGGCCACAGGCCAGGAAAAACCTGTTGCCAACCCGCCTCTCCCACAGCCAGCATGGCACTATAAGGCTGTTTGGATAAAACCCCTTAGACCAGTCTCAAAGAGGGCAGCACAAGCTTCTCTCTTGTTTTCCACCTCACATGCCCAGTAAGCCCCTTCCCCAGAACAGTTGTAGGAAGGGGCTTGCCCAGTACACCCAGGCCAGGATCCTGTGGTGAGGCTGGGGCAGAGGACTGCATGGGGCCAGAATCACACCTACCACTTACAATTCTGTAAAGCCACAAATTAACCCTGTGTAAAGAGAAATTAAAAAAAAAAATTAAAAAAAAAAATCATAATGGAAGTGACTTGGGTCTAACAGCAGATGGGGAGAAGGCAGGTAAAGGCAGGTTGTGGCCAACAAGTGGATGGAGGGCATGTTGGCTTGGAAAACCTCTTGAGTGTTTGCATTTCATATACTGCCATATCTCTCCTCTAGGTACTAAATTACAGCTTTAAACACTGACAACATACACATAGAGTTGAAGAGAATTATTTTTCTATTGTATGCAGGCAACTATGTTGCTCTGAAAGTATGTACAAATTCAAAGTTAATCTAAGTCCAAGGATAATCTAATTATTGCTTCCTTTTGAAGTAAGAAGAACAATATTTACTGAGTAAATTATGGACCTCTAAAGGTAAAACTTGCTTTGAAGATTAAACAACACACATGTTGTTAGTTATACCTGACCCTTGTTTCTTTGTAAAAATTTAAATTAATTTTCAGTTTTCACAGAGATATTGCATTTCAGAAGGCACTACTTCTTATCCTTGTCAGATGTCTTTTAACAGTAGCTGAAATGGCAACATAACAAAGGGCATCAAATATAGGAGCAGCTGCCTGTGTGATGTGTGTAGTGCACAGCCACTCTGCAATACAGAGGAAATGGCTGTTTTAGCATAGAGGGAACAATGGCAGCATGGGAGAACTGTCCTCACCACCATGCACCAGGCTTGTGGGCCAGTTCCCCACATGCTCACACTTCAGTCCTCAAGAAGAAATGCCCTGGCCAGGTACATGCTGGAAAGAGCCCAGAGCATCCTGGCCTTTTGCTGGGAGGTGATCATAGCGTAGTGACTGATCTAGAGACAAGACATTCCACCTCCAGGAGAGTTTAGCAGCTCCAATGGAGCCAGACAGTGCAACCTCACAATCCTCCTCTGCCAGTTGTGGATCCTCTGTCCATGAAAAGCCTTCCCATGGATGGAAATAATCCTCCCTGCTACCTGTGGATTTTTGTGCCACACACATTCCATCATATTCGGCTTTATTTTCAGCACTAGAGTTATCCAGTAGTTTAATTATATACTAAACCCTAGTTAACAAAACCCCCAAACAAGTAATAACAAAATATTGTTATATTAAATTAATACTCTAGAACATCTACATGGATTATTTATTTTTTTTTATCAGTAACTCCCTGAACACTGTACGGAAGAAGTGGTTTCCACTGTTTTTTGTATTTCTGCATTTTATTTCCCCAATCACTTATTTTTTAGTTTGTATCACGTCATCTGACAGTTCATAAGCTGAGTTTGAAAAACATCATGTTGAAGTGGAGAGTTTTCTCTGAGTCTTTGAAGCTTGAATTCAGGTCTGCATGTTCCAAATATCTGGCAGCCTTCAGATCTTTTTTTATGTTCAAGTCCACCTCTGCAATTACTCCGGAATCACTGACAGAAGTTACAGAAATAATAGCTTGGAAGCATCTGAGCAATGTTTAGGGACACGTTTCTGCTTATCAGAGGGCAATTGGGAAATTAAGTAGTGAGTACTAATTGAGTTACATTTAATTTACATTTTAGATGGAAGGGTGCATTCTGGGGAATTTTCATTGCTCAGATGTTCCAAGCTCCCAGTTCTCCAGAAGGAAGAATATTCTGAGTTTGGTGTCTGTGAACGGTATGTTAGTCATGTTCAGAATATCTGAGCAGCATGTCAGAGTACCAGCCACCTCATGGTTTTAGTTCATAGCACTCCAAAGCAGTCCTGCCCAGAGGAGAAGCAGAATAGATCAACCCCTTATAAATAAGCTAAGTTGCTCCACGTCTTTTTGGTAGTCTCAAGCAATGTTGATATATTGTCCTTGAAAGTTGTTATCCTGATCTCTTTGAAGAGTTATGCTGTAAATCACTGAGATCAGCTGGAGTCAGAATTAGAAATGGAACTGTTTCTGCTGTGCAAACTGAGATTTCCAGTAAAAGTTTGTCAATAACTACTTCATGTTGAGAAATACCCTTCAGCATTCATTTTACATGCTAAGCACCGTCTCCCAGTGCAGTAACCCACCTTCCACTACCTGCACACAGACATTCAACCTCGAGAGGGGTACCAGAGGGATGAGACCCAGACAAGGGGGTGACTTAGCCAACACAAAGCTCCCCTGGAGTCCCACCACTCCACTCTGCAGCAGGGTTGAACATGCAGGTAGCTCCCAGCACAACCTGTGCCATCAGTTTCAGCCACACTGAACAGTTTAGTCCTCCCACAGCAAGGTTTTCTGGATTACCCAGCTGCCAGCACTGACCATCTAACAGTCATGTACCAACCTCACAGCTGGAACCCTGCCCTCTGCACCCACTGTTCCTCTTAAGGGCCATGTGGAGGAACATGCCTCATAACTCACCTGCAACATTACTGAGCACCTGCATTCTCTCTGGGAATCCCCTCCCCATCCATGGACCAGCCACAGCAACCTCTGTCTCCTGTACCCTGAGTTTCACCTGATTGTAAAAAAGTTCTGCTTTGCCAGACATAGAAAAATATTAAACATACCCTCTAGTCTGGAGCTTGAGATGTTTACTGAGGAAGTAAACCTAAAGAAAATTATCTTCATAAATCTTCCAACAGAAAGCCTGGGCAGTAACTAGAAGGTAGTGTGAGGCACTTAAGACATGTTCCACAGCATTCAGTGGCAGCATCAGGATTTCCTAGTCTGATGACTTACTATCCAGACATTGTGCATGGCTGTAGTCTACTGTCACCCTTTAACTGAGGCCCTACAACAACACTCTTAATCCCCTCCCCCTCCCACCCAGATAGGGAAGGAGAGAGAGAAAAAGAGAGAGACTTGGCTGGATTGAAAATTAAACTACACAGCTTTAATTAAACACTAATTATATAAGAAAATATATACACAATTATATACAAATACATTTAGGGAATGTGCAAAAGCCTCTCACCTCCCCCTACCCCCAGCAACTCCCACAGCATCTCCTGAGCTGCAAACAGTCCCCAAAAATCCCAGAGCTGCTGGAGAGAGCACAGAGTGATGAAGGTCAGGAGAGCTCGAGCCTGGGGGTCGACGGTGATGGATGGACGGCGTCCTCCCTGGACACCAGCCAAGGACGGAAGAGAAGGGAAGAAGAAGCAGGAAGGAAGTTGTCTTCTGTGATCTCTGACCTTCCTCTGAGCTTACATAGATATATGGAATGGAATATCTCTTGCCAGCAAAACAGATAGTTTTGCTGTCAGCCTAATTCAGCCTCCTACGGGGGGGTCATAGATCTCCCCGTAGTGTCTGAGCCGGCAGAGTGAAGGTGGGACCTTGAAGATCCAGCAGTTAGAAAACCATTCTGTTCTTATCAGTCTTAGTTAGAACAGACTGTTGCTAGTTAAAAGAAATTATTCCTGCCTTCTCTATTTGCAGGGTTCCTGTTTTAATGTTTCTTTTTCTCCTCCTGATCTCCACCCCAGGCATTTGAAGACCCAGCCTCAGAATCTGGTGGGTGCTGCAGACCTCCCCGTGTCAGAGTCCTTGCATGTAAAGGGTGGAAACATCCTTATCTGAGAATGAGCAAGCAAGGAGAAAGGAAAAAACTTGTACATAACTGATTTCCAGGATAGGAAACAGCTGTCTGGGAATTCAAGTCAGCTACTGACCTTGAGAGAGCTGCTACCAACATTGCTATGCATGCCAGTGAAAAACACTGACTTTCCCAGATTACTTCTCTGGACCATTTCACCTTCAATGCCCATAAAACAGTTGCAGCTTGTTCCACAGTCCTCTTAGTCTTTGGTGATCTCCTGATACAAGACTAAGAGGCCTAGTAGTCTATTGTCTGATGCACTACTATAGAGCAAAGGTCTGTATTAATGAGAACTCTTTAGATCAATGTCAGCAAGACTATCCTTTGCAGTTTTTCCTTTATACTAAAGAAATTAAACACTCTGGTTTCACATCAGCCTGCAAAATTCAAGCCATTGAATTCAGGCCATCCTCACAGCCTTATCTCAGAAGCTGGCAGTGAATGAGACAGGAGAACCTTTTTGGAGATTAACATGTAGCTGCCCATATGACTAAGATTACCAAGAATATTCACAGCTACTTCTTCAGTGCTTCTACATCCAGATTTGTAATAGGGGTGATAAAACAAAAAACATGTCCATTTACCTTGGCAAAAATAAGTCACAGTGTGACTGCAATTCCATAAGAAAGAGCAGACATCCAACCTGTTATAGTATAGACATGTTATAGTATGCTGATACCCTACAAACTATGCTGTTTCTACCTCTCTAATACAAACTGGGCACAGTTCGCCTTTGGATAAGAAGGTCTTGGGATTGGAATTATTTTAATACAGAAAATTCATTAGAAGGCGTCCAAGTAGTCATGCTATTTCCCCATTTGTCAAGGAAACTGCCTCATCTGCAACTCCTCCTTCACTCTCAAAATTCAGCTACAGCAAGTTGTACAGGCTACTTACTACAGTAGGGTCTCCTTGCTTTTCTCTGAATGAACAACACCAAGACTCATTTTAGCATTAATGGCACATTTAGTACAGAATTTGCACCTACTTGATTAAAAAACAGTGAAAAATTGTACTCATTTTTCAACCAAAATGGGTGGCATATAAATGAATGCAACCCACAGGACAATTATTCATATTCTTTCCATAGCAAACATTAACAGATTTTTTATTATATATTTTTTCTTTTTATCACTTCAGTAAACAATCGTCAGGGAGTTTTGCTGGAAGCTTGATCTCTATCTAATTTAGTAATTTAAAAATTACCTGGATGAGCTTTCGGAAAAATCTCTTTAAAATGCAGCTAAATACATTTTTTACCTGAATACTCAAAAAACAGCCAAGTGAAGCATTTGTTCTATTCTGGTCTTATTCTGTACATGACTGAATGCATAAATCCAAGGTTCTGGATCCAGCACACAAACCTTGAACCCTTCAGAAATTCCTTCTTCACAGTTTTCATAGATCTGCTGGAAAAAAAATCTTAGTTGTGAGTTTCCTTTTAAAACCTCTCAAAGCTGTTACATATGACAGCTTTGCTATGTTACAACAACATTAAGGGGAAAATCCTGGACAAAGTCTAGGAATTACAGCATAGAAACTCCCCCTTTCTTAGATGATGGAACAAAGTTTAAAAAATAAAAAACAAAGAGAAAATGCAGCCCAGTGCAATGGAGATTTGTGGTACAGCAACTGCTCTTTTAATTTAAACACTGACATGAATGACTAAATTTGATTTTAAGCTTTTAGAGGCAAAATGCTTTGAGAAGCATGGCAAAAGGAAAACACAATATATAGGATGAGTTAAAAACAAAAGGAACAGGCCTTGTAAATAAGCCCCCTTCAAAATAATGTAATAAAGGTGAAAGGAAGAACTTCTGAATATATTTTTCTAATTAAAAAGAAGAAAGATAATCATTAATTTATGCATGACAATGACACAAAATGCAGCCTGCTAAAATGGCTGAGTCTCACTGGGGCTGCATTTATGTTCTTCCATGTATTAAGAAATGCCTCAGTAATCGACAGAGTTCAGGGGTGCATAATATGTCTTACTGTAAAGAGCACCTGCTGAGACCATACTGGCCTCTAGTTTAAACATTTTCTACAATTAAAATACCTAAATCCAGAGGCCACCTGTTTCCTGCCTTAGCCTTCCTTGAATGCCAGAAGTTTTACTGTAAACACAGGTGAGCAAAATAAGATGCTGCCTGATATTAGGGGGCCTGAGGAATTTGCGCAACAGCTGAAGTGCCGGCAAGCTGCTTCTAGACTCCCAGTCCCTCAATTAAAACTGATGAGAAAAGCAGTATCCTCCCTTCCTCTTCCAGTGGCAAGCTGCTTACATGGGAATTCCCACACCAGGCTGGGACAGCAGCTATCCATCCAGCAGCTTGGTTTTGACAATAACCAGTACCAGATGTTCCAGCAAAGGCATAATAAAATGCAGAGAGAGCAATTGTGGAGAAAGCTACTCAGTTTTTCCCAATTTCCTCCTGGTCCATGGGCAATGTGCATATCCTGGGACATACTGCATCCCACAAAATTGGTCTGTCTATTCAGAAATTTGCCAAAAAGCTGTCCAGATAGCAACCCTGAATTCACTGCTGACTGGTAAAATAAAGAGACTGTGGACTGTCCTTATACTGTAGGACCCTTAAGAGAGGTTGGATTCCCATTTCAATTTCAGTCTAACTGTGAAACGTACAGAAGGTAAAACATTTCCAGAAATCCTAGAAAGGTTTTTTCTCATATAAGGAGACATACGAAGAAGTGCTGTCAGGTTAGTAGGAGTCTTAAAGGCTGGAAATAGAAACTGGAAAACACATCTGCAGGCCCAGTATTTCCCTCATAACATTGACACACCAACTAATACCAGCTGGAAATCAAGTCCTGATCATCAAGACAGTCAGTTGCTCAGATGTTGGCGGAAGATACCAACAGAGCAGCCAGTCTGGTAGCCCAGAAAGCTCTGCTTTTGAATATTCCCAATAGCCCACCAGTCCCTGGAGGAGAATCCTCCATGTCAGGAAATCCTTTCTGACATCTTTTCTACTATCTGAATCACTGCCCCCTGCAAGAGATTTTGCACAACACAAGTCTTAGGGTAAAATGGAAATCATATGAGGCTTGGGACCCCGTACAAACAGGCAGGGGAATTCCTGTGCTCTCCTTTCCCACAGGGTGGGCAGATGTGAGGCAGCTCTGATGCTGGAGCTGTGCAGCTCCATCCCTGCTGTACTGCTGCTGGTCCTTGTCAACCACTCTCAGCAGCACCTGTTCAGTCCAGAGGACTGTCCATGCCTGCTTGAATAGGCAAGACCTTGCAAACCAGGTAAAGATATTTTCTTTTTTTTCCTTCTGTTTTTTTTTCTTTAGAGGGCCTCACAATGAATCAAAATTACACCTTTTCAGAAATGCATAGAACATTTATTCAATACAACAGAAGTGTACAAATATTCTGAAAGACAAAAAGGCAAGAAATAAGTCCTGATTTCTTACTGCCTAATGCACTGTTGATGCTGTGCACCTGGTATCAGGAAGCTAGCTCCTACGTGGGAAAGCAGTGAGGTTTCAGAATGGTTCAGTTATCTAAAAGCCTACTATTTTTCATCCCCTTTTGTTTTTTTGACCTGTGAGATTTTTTCAGCTGGTAAATTTTAATGTGTAAGGGCACTTACTGAAATGAGGTACAGTTATAATACAATAACAAACTGATTTACAGCATCTCTGCACAGAAACTGACAGTAGTACCAAAATTATTATAAGCTTTGGGACATGAACAAACACTTACAATTATGCAATTATGTTGAGACCATAAAAAAAGTTCTCTTCTGAGCAGTTCCTGAGCCAGGGGATAAGGAAAATGACCTGATAGTTAAAAGAGTATACAGCATATTTCAGCAAAGACTATAGCCACCATTTTTACATTGCTTTCTTTTCATATTATCAAAACTGTTACAAGGTACTGATCCATGCTCTGAAATTTCAAATAGCCCCTTTAAAAGAGGACTAAAGAGAAAATTAACAGTAGCTTTCACAGCTCTTGGTTGCACTTTTACAATTCAAAAATGTTACATCTCCCCTGCTACCATTGCTTCTTGCAAAGTATTTGAATTCATGTCATAAATTAAAGATAATAAAACAAAGGCTTCAAAATAATTTAATTGTTATATTTATTGTGGGAGAAATCTTGAATTTAATATTAAATACTACCCTTAAAGCCATTTGGTCATGCAGACAGCAACTACAGACATTTAGAAAATAAACCACAATTATATTTCCAAAGTGCTAATGAAAGTAGAAAATGAGACATCAGAGGTAAACAATCTTTTCCTCTCCTCTGACTCTACATTCTGCATCCTGCAGGTTCTCAGGCTGGTTGTTCAGCAGCTCTGTATCTACCTGTGGCAGCTGGATGAATCCCTGGTTTGGAATGTTTGTCTGGGGACTCTGGGTCTGTGATGCATTCAGATCTGTAATGAACAAGAGAAGAACATGTGACAATGCATCTTGTGTCATGCCTGTATCATCATAAATAGCAAATTCTGGCTTTGTCATTAGCACCATTTTCTGATTTGCTGCTTATGTCTAGAAAGGAAAACACTGCTGTATTACAAATTATACTACAGCCTGGTGAGAAGTACTTTACCCAAATTTACTGAAATCTCTTCAAGTCTGTCCACTGTCATCCAAGGGGTGATCACTGTCATTACTTTTAAAATATAAGAAATGTAGGTCCATACTTCATTAACCAGAAGTAATAATGTAAGAGTTGGGCTGCAGGGAAACATACACTACATAATTACTACTTTCACTAGTTAATAATTGTAAAATTAATACAGTTTCCATTGCTACACAGAATTTTATTTGCAAGTCTTCCTTTTATGGATGAAAAATAATCAACCAAGGATACGCAGGCAAAACTCTGCTTCACTGGCACTAGCAGCCTGTAACAGATGTATACTCATCAAACTTTTCCTGCCACGTTTATCTGTGTTTATTCATACAAACTACCTACTCTTTTCTTGTCTCAATATTTAAGGTGGGATATGGAAATACTACTTGCACCAAACACTAAGAAATTATTTTACAAGGATCTTCATTTTTTTATCTTTCCTATTTTCTCCTGCAAATGCAGACAATCAGGTACTTGTTTTCCAGCATTGAGCTCTGAAGGCTTTTGTGATGATCAATGCACTACTTAATAAATAAATAAATAAATAAAAAAATAAAAGCACCCCAACCCATGGTTTTCTCCTGAGTCAGCTTTCTCTACCACTTCAGAGCCTCAGGAACTACACCTCAGTAGCTGGCTTTTCTACATCTTTGCTTCTGCAAAGCAATTTTACCCTGAAAAGCTGCATAACAAGGAAGCATGTAACCTCATACCTAGGCATGAGAAAAGTCTGCAATGAACAGGAAGCAATACTTTTCATGTAATCTTGGCCCCACCAACTTCTGCTGTTCCATCAGAAGGGTTAACTTTTCATTCTTCCTGCTGCAAAAAGGACTCTGCAGGAAGAATGGGAGCTTAGCACCCCTCCAAGGCTTGGGTTAACACCAGAAGCAAGTAAACACAGCACAGGGGTCCTTTGAGCCTTGGTCATTCATGCAGAGAGCTAAAACAACATTTCATGCCTGCTCCTATCCCTAACACATCTAACATGAATGTGCAATGAAAATCTATTATAAAGGAGATATCTGGGTTTTTACACACTGTGCCACTGTAACTGGTGGCAATTTGATTTGACACCTGCCCACACTTGGCATTCCCCCAACACATATGGCTTCCACCAGTCTTGTTCACTGAGGCAGGACTTGAAGGCAAAATGAGTTTGTTGGCACCCTGCAAAGCCCAGGCTGGCCGCTGCTCCCTGTCACATATTGTGTGGAGCAGTGGGAGATGATTATGCGATGGGCATGTGGAAACACATCATATCACTGCTTCTGCCTTCAGCATCTTCTCACCTTTGATATTCACAAAGCTGGGGGTAGAAAACAGGCTTTGGCTCCCAGAATAAGCCACATGTATGCTATACCTCCTGCTGAGACTGCACAGTTGCTGGCAGGGGCAAGGTACGGATATGCAAGCAGTGCTTGGTCATAGTGGGATGACACAGGATGTTAAGAAAATTAATCCCAAATTCTCTTTCTGTTTAACACTGGATTTAAAGGATGAGGTTTCAGGCTTGGTGAATCTCCAGAGTAAATCTTGATTGCAGGTGAGTTATTTGCAATCTGTAATACAGCAGGATTTGACTTTCTAACTTAATTGAACAGCCCCATTTTGTTAAAAATGAGTTTTGCATTTATTTCTTTTTGATAGCCATATTAGAAAAATATTAAATTTGCAGCAAGAGAAGAAACCAGAAATATCTTGTATCTGTTTTTCTTTACGGAAACTGGATGCTTCAGTTTTATTTATTTATTAAAAAGAACCCTACCAGTTAAAGGTCCTCAGCCTCTAAACACTTGTATTTTGGGCTAATTTTACCCACGTTAATATTCCTTTTAAGTCCTGTGAGTCTATTCACCCAAAGTTATGTGCATAAGAATACCAGGCAACAAGAACTTACTTGAAAGATCTGCTTCCAAAGTTTATGAAGTACATAATTGGAGAGGCCTAATTACAAATTTGAAAAAACCCAGAAAAGAAAGAGAAACACCTTACGTGCAGTTATTTTCCACCATCAAACCTAAACAGTAATTGCTTCACCAATTAAAACAGTAGCTGTTTCCAAACCATTTCTCATTAACTGTTACAACTCAAAGCAACAGAGCTGAGCAGTGGAAACTACCAGCATTTAGGAAAAATAAATCCAATTCACTATTGAGACAAATGACTTATTGCTTGTTCAGCTGGGCTTTTTCTTTCAGTTTTCTGTTTTTGGTTTGGTTTGGTTTTGGTTTGGCTTTGGTTTGGGGGGGCTTTTTTGAGAGGATGGTTTTGTCTGTTTGTTAATTCTGTTGTGTCCTGAGAATGTGAACAGCAAGAGAGCACCCAGGAGGTGAGAACCCAGCTACCACTGGGTGACAAATGACCTGGAAAGGTTGTGGTTAATCCAGTAGAGTAGGGAAGGGGCTGGTTTTGGCTGTGCTTTGGGTGGCACTCAGCACAGGCTCTGCTTAATAAAAGCACAATATGCCCCTGGGCAGACACACTCAGCTTGCTGGCAGGGAGGGTGCCTGCTGTGTCCCTGCCCTGTGCCATGATGGAAGCAGCAGAGCCAGGAGACCAGCTGGTATCACAGGCAGCAGTGCAATGCACCCCAAGAGCAGCTGCTCAGGGAAGGAGGAACTGCCAGAACTGGTAATAACAGGTGAAGGGAGAGTGAGGAAAGGGGACCAATCCACCAGCAGCACAGGTTCTTGTTACGCACAGCAGCAAGAGCTACTAAGAACCCTCCTCCAAGCTCTATGGTGCAGTACTGGGCCTTAGCCCCCAAGAGAAGAATGGTTGTTGAAATCCTCCTCCTTACTCTCCCAAAACAGGGAAGAAACTTTTGGAACCAACCTTGAAAGCATCTGCTGCTACCTACTAAAGACCTCTGAGAGATTAGGATGTTAAAAAAAAAAAAAAAAAAAGCAAACAAACCAATTATCTGTGCAGACAGAAAAGCAGAAGAGCAGTGGCAAAGGGGGCTGTTACTGGAAAACGATGGCTAAGAAGTTGTCCCGGGCTCCCCAGGCAGCCGGGGCACCCACAGGAATCTCCCCAGGACCGTTCTCTGCAGCGCTACAGCTGATAGACAGAAGTTGGTACGGCTGAAGAGTCAGGCAAATAAGGACAATCCGCCTTTTAAAAGCCTCCTTCATTGTGACTGCAACTCACCTGCCCACCAACATCAGCCGCAAAATGAGTTTTATATTATCTCCTTTCTTTAAATTCAGCATTTACTTATCGGTTCCCCGGCTCCCCTCGGTCCTGCCGAGCGATGATCGGGCAGGCTGTGTTCAGCTCAACAGCGCGCCCACCAGACCAGCACCCAGATCACCAGCACCCAGACCACCAGCACCCAGACCACCAGCACCCAGACCACCAGCACCCAGACCACCAGCACCCAGATCACCAGCACCCAGATCACCAGCACCCAGACCACCAGCACCCAGATCACCAGCACCCAGCCACTCCCCCAGGCTGGGCTGGGCTCTCTCCTCTGCTTCCCTCCTGCACCCCTGAAACAGAAAGGACACGCAAAGCTGACTGTACCCAGCCACAGCCTTCCTCTTAAATCACTAACACCTAGGGAATACCTTTTTTCCTTCATGTTTATGTAAGTGCAGAAAACATTCCCACATTTCCAAGGCTTTAATGAAGCTGAGCTGTAGCTCAGATCCTCCCACAGGGTCTCCTGTGAGACTCCCAGGTCACTGCTCCCCCCTACTTCTGCAGCGGCCAAGGGCTGTTAGCACCTCACTGCATCCTAGAACCTGGAGTTTATGGGCAAACTGAAACACCCTTTAGATGCTTCTCAGTTATGCAAAATTTGTTTCTTCTACAACACTCCAAGTAACACTTTCCTGAAGAGCCAGACCCAGATCTTCAGCTGCACTATGTGTACCTTAGACAAAACTGAACAGCAGACCAGGAAAATCCACTCTTTCAACATTGGGCTGGTCAAACTCCCGAGCAAATGGGGTTGTGCTTGAGGGTGGAGGGGAGGTATTATATGATCTGTGACAACACTTCAACATTTTAGAGCAGTCCATAGCACAAAATTCCACTTAAGTCGACCTTTTCCTCCTCTTTACCAGCCGACACCATTATCATCAAACAAACAAAACCCAGGGATTCTCTGTTGTCTCCCCTGTCAATCTTCTCAAAAGAAGTTAGAGGCTGCTTCCACTAAACTCTGGGGGGAAAAAAAAAATAAATCACAAATTGTCTCATGTACACAGGGACATACTGCCAAATCCAACACTAAAAACAAATCAATTTTTTCCCTTGTTTTCCATTAGTTTAGCTCTGGTAGCATAAGGATAGGTAAACTGCAGAGAGACACTCTACTCCCCCAGAATAAAAATACTTTTGTTGGCCACCTGGATGCAACAACAACAGCAAACCACAGGCCTGCAGTGCGTTGGTGCAGCCTGAGTTTCTACAGGGACCTCAGTCCTCCAAATGGGGTCTCCAAGCTCAAACACGGCTAAAAACATGCTAGTGTTGTACGGGAAACAGAAAAAGTGGCACTTTGCATACTGACTACCATATCTTACTCTTCCTGTAGCACTAAGAGACAGGATTAGTGGCATGACATAAACTGCTGGGAAGATGAAGGACAAAGCAACAGCATTTGCAGGAATCTGAGATCAATACATACCAAAACAAACACAGCTCATGCTCCTCGGAGGGGGATGGGGGGATAGAAAAGCCAAATAAACAACTCGTTAGTCACACTGATTCTAACCTTTCTTCTGTTGTTACAGCACTTCCACATCAAATACACGCCGCTGATTTTCTCCTTCACCCCTTCTCTTCTCTCCCCTGTGGATCAGAGCTCTTCAGGTAACCCTGGAGTGCCCAATGATTATGGGAAGGATAGGAAGACATTATCAAGGCACTAGGGAACGCTCCAGGAAAGAAAAAAAAAACCTCTCAACTCTCTGTGCTTTTAATAGAAAGGCTTCCGTTTTTCTCTTCTGGCTTTGACCCTAATTTCACAGCATTACAGGATTATATCTCAGGAGGCCCCTGGTTCAAACTCCTCCTCAAAGCTAGGTCAGCTCTAAGGTTCATTCATGTTTTTTCCTTCCTAGCTGTTTCATTGATAGAAAGAGAGAGAGAGAGAGAAAGAGAGAGATAATAAGGGGAGGGCAGGTTTGGAGGCAATTTACCACACAGATTTTGTAGAAATCATATACATACACCGAATTCATTTGTTGTGACTTTCGGAGATCAGTGTCACATGTTGATCCTCTTTAAAAAATAAAATATCTATGCCACTATTAACACCAAATATGTTAAAGATTCTGAAAACCATTACACCTCTGAAAAGAATATATAGAGTTAGGTTTTGTTTTTACCTTTTATTTACAATAACTGGTGTCTGTTTTAACACCAAATTCATCTGGACTGACAGCTGACACATCAACTTCAGGCTGAAGTAATTTGAAATGGCAGAGCTGCTGTAGTTAATCCCCCCACTGGCACTCATGCATAATGCAAAGCACAAGCAGACACCTAAAAACCAGTGCTAAGTCTACTGGGTCTGGGATATTCAAAGGAATTCAATGGTAACAAGCTCTCATCTGCCATTAGAGTTCAATAGCAAATGGCAGCCTAACTCCCATGAGCTCCACTGAAAAGTCCCCACCGGCAAATCCCACAGCATCTCTTTATCTCTTGTCTCCAGTGATGCTCCCAGTGGTTTCCATGCAGATTTATTAGCAACAGCTGATTCCCCAGGAAACTCCAGGCACCTCAGCCTCTTCCTTTCCTCCTAGTGAAAGGCACTATGATTGATTTTAATTGGTTTTTTTCATTGTCTACTAAAATGTTCCCAGTTTGCAATGTATATTCCATACCAAAGGTTCAGTTGTATATAGAGCTGATGGTTGGTGGGAGAACAGGGAATGCCACTTGGCAGCACCAGAGCTGCCAGGGCAGTGCAGCCCTCCGTCCTGGAACAGCCAGGTCATGGCTGCTGCTGCATGGGTTCAAGTCACTTGGTATAAAAATGGCATCTATAAGCTTTGAGGGCCTGAAGCCTATTCCCAGAAGTTTCCCTGAGAGTTGATTTCTCAAATACCATTGAGAAACCAGGCTCTCACACCTCAGTAAATCTGATTTCACAGTGGGAACTGAATTAGGTTCCAGATCTCAAAGAACACTGAGAAAAAAAAATTGACCCTGAAGCTACCAAGGAAAGAGAAGCCTAATCCATTTCCCAGCCGACTGAATGAGGCAGGAAATCAATCTGAGAATTTTAATGCTGCTATTTACTTTTAACTAGCTAAACCCTATGAAAAAGCAGCAGCTGCAAATGTTAAGCAAACAAGCACCTTCATGAATTAGAGGTCTTTTCACAAAAAGCAGATGAGCAAATAGATCATAATAGATCCTATGTTAATTAGGCTTATCAGCTTCTTGACAATTTTTGTTTATTTTTTTTATAAGACAGAAAGAATTCAAAGTCTATGATGAGTAAGGTCTTCAGCCTAACACTTCTTCACAACTGTGTTTTGGATTTTTGAACATGCTAAAATTACTGGAAATGCCATTATTCAATATGTTTCTGGTCTTTGTTGGCTTATGAAAAAATGCAATTCATTTTTTAGGTTTTGCCCAGTAAGTCTTTAAAGAAGTTTGGTCTAGAGAACTTGGACCAAATTCTTCACCAAGACAAGATGTAAATTTATTCTACCAAAACTGCTTTATCATAAAGCTCCATAATGATTCAAACTCATTTATTTGATACTTGTCCTAGAGGTCCAGGTTTTGGAGTCATGCAATGATGCAGCTGTCTTGTCTTTTACTAAGGCTCACTAAACATACTATTTCTAACACTGGTGTTATCAAAGAAAAGATATTTAGAACATCTCAGGCTCAGACACTGCCATTGATACCACTGCGACATCAAGCTCATAGCATGCACCTAGGCTGAAGTAATTAAAAAATTTATCTTACTTACATAGCTATATTATCAGTTGTGTTGGCTTTAATCCACACGGCTTCTGAACTATTTTTGCCATCTTGTTTTTTCATGCATATCAACAACAGAGCCTTAAGAATAGTTCTGACTTCAAATCATAACTAGTCTGTGCATTAAACACCCACAGTTTCACCTTAGCAGGGCACACAGCCTGCCAGCTGTCTGCTTCTGCTTAATATTAATTTATTTAGGTATGAATTCCCTATTAAATTGTCTTTGTGCTAAGCTTTGAAGCTTTAGATGGTCAATTACAGACACACACGTGGTCCAACAGGTATTTTGCTAACAACGAACACATGTTTTATTGACCTACTTCTTTTCCAACTCATTAAACACAGCTGCACTCAAATGATCAAGAGAAAATAACCATAAAACCCCATGAACACCCTTCCTACAAAGCATCACAAGGAATGTGACCAGCTGCCGATGCGGGGCCACTACTGCAACCAGCACAAGGTACAGGGCACCTCTCCTAGGCAGGGGCCATTTGTCTGCCCACTAACTACAGTAGGGAAGCACATGAAAACTCCAGTAGCCCTTTTCTTTGGGTGTCTAATGTGGGTGCATCTGAAGTGGGCTGCAAAACTGTTTCCCTCTGCTCCATAATCTACAGAAGACATTTGGCCAGCAAGCTGAAGTCAAAACCAACTGCAGTCAGTGGGTAACGCTCCTGCTTGACAATTAGCTGGAGAAACAGAAATCCCATAAAGTTACAGACCCAAGCAGTGTTACCAAAGACTCAGCAGATGATGAAACCAGCCCCACTTTTGCTGCCAGCCAGCATATCCACACCCCTCCCTAGACTGCTGTCCCAGTTTGCACCCCACAAGTAAAACACACTGCAGTGAAACTTCCTCTCTATCCCTTCAGAGGAGAGAAACAGCATCAACTCTGAAAAAAAACAATCTGACACATGACTTAACTCCTTTTGAAACAAAAGGGGACATTTACACATCAAAACTCTTCTTTTGAGCTCTCTGTTACCACAGGCAGACATTATTGTGCTGATTAACTTTGCTTCATATTTTATGGATTGTTGTTGGGGTTTTTTTCAACTACAATTTTGCTTTGAAATAAACATTAAATCAAAGAACTTGGCAAACCACCAGTTTAGTCCCCAGCTTTTGGCCAGTCTTTCAGGCACAACACAAAGGAGCACGCTGTGGACTTCGGCAAACATTTTCTTGAGTAGCAGAAGGGCACAACTCCTGTTACGAAAGCTAAAAGAGGGAGGTCATGTATAAAACACTCTGAAGTCTCCTCCTAGGCACCTTGGTTTTACATGGTAGTTCCCCAACAACAGACCAGATCCATTGCTTCTTACTCATAAAAGCTGATGAAATCAAAACTCTAAGTGGTAGAGGGATACTGAGCCAATATATAGCATTGCTGCATAAGGAAAAATAAGGCAAAACACCTGTTTCAAATGAATTACATGCTAATCTTACACTTTATTAGAAGCTGCTGCTTGTTAACTAATGCAGGAAGAAATACGGGTGTTACTCTAAGTGTGACCATCTGAGACCTCCTATCTGATGGTCACAGACATACTTGTTCTCCCCTGACTCTCTAACACAGGGAAACAGCTGCTAACTTTGACTGCAGGTTAGGTATTAACACAGCCATTTTTTCCAGTTTTTTTAGTCTGGTTGGCAGGAAGCATATGCACTAATTATTTTTTTCTTGCAGTCATTGAAAAAAACAACAAAATCTGAAAAGTTGCTCTTTGCCCAAGTTTTGCATTGTAAATATAGGAAGTTTCAGGGTGTGATTAAATATTTTTAAATGGGTGCCCTATTTAATTGTTCAGTAAATGATCTGTGAACATAAAACTGCTGTGAAAACAGTCTGCATAAAAGCTAAAGGGGAAACTGTACATCAAAGGCAGAAAACAAATAAGCATGTGCCTCCATCCCTTCAGCCAAGTGCTTTCCTGGAGTGCACAGAACATACTTGGATCCACTTTCCTTTCTTCTGCTCCTACTTCTCATCACTATGGGCAACACTTGCCTTAACCTTAAACCTGAATTCATCACCACATCCTTCTAACTTGTTTTTCAGTTGTCTTTGCCTCTGGTCCCACAGCTGCACCTCTGTAGACCACGACTCCACTTTGGTCCAGCTCCTTCCGATGCCGTGCCAGACCCTCACTTTAGGCAGTGCAGTACTACACTGGTCTTATCCCACCACTCCAGAGAGTGAGCCACTTGCCCACAGCAGAAAAAAAAAAGTGATGCCATCTTTTAAAACAACCTTCTGCAGTAATTTTCACCTTCAGTTCAAAACTGTCTATGTTTAATGCAGAAGCTTTTCTTAGGCCCTTCCTGCTGCTGCTGTGCTGTAATGACAAGTTCTGCATAGGAGACAGCTTCGCTGCAGTTCTTGCTGTCAGCAGAAACCACCCTACAATTCTCAACCCCAATTAAAAAAATAAATAAATCTCTTTTCATTCTTGCCAAACACACAAGCTTTTCTGTCTGTCATGTGATCTTTAACATGGCATTTATTCAATGACTAGGCACATGAGTTTCTTTGACTTTCCTACAGCAGACTCTACACAAATACAGCCAAAGTACATTTATTTTTCCATCATTTATGTTCCAGCTCTAGAACAAACTTCCAAAGAACACTCAAGGAATCTCAGCAGGTGTCTGCTGCAAGTGTTCCTTTTTGATTAAACTAAAAACAATTTCCATAACAGCACCAAGGCTCCTCCTCTCTACAGCCCCACTAAAAATTTACACCTAAAGGAAAGTTTTTTATAGCATCTGGGGAGGCAGAACAAGATACTCTTTGAAATCTCCTCTAGCAGTTTGGCTACAGTAAATATAATTTACATGGAAGACAATCCGGTACACCTGTGATGAATGCCAGTAAAAGACAGACAGACATCTTCCCCAGTTTCTCAATAAATATTTAATAGCAGATGCTGCTGAGGAGGCTTCATATTACTAAGAATTCATTACTTTTACACAACACACTGCAGGTCATTTCCTGGAATAAGTATTATAATAAATAATTAAAATGACATTGTACTGTTCAAAATAAGCCAGACAGATAGGCTTGGTGATTCAGCTACATTATTTTACAGGGTGTGTTTGCATACTCAGTATCTTGCAAAATTTGACTGTCCGTAAACAGCTTCTCCCAGCCATTAGGATGCATTACTTACTCATACTTACGCATCTGTTTGAGGCTCGGACTTCATTACAAAAAATATACAAAACATTTTTAATGTACTAAAGCAGGGCACAAAACCAGGTCTCCACCCACAGATCATATTAACCAAGTAAAACACACAGACCTCCCAAGGTATCTTCCTGACATCAAACAACAATTAGCAAGACTGCTTTTCCTGAGAGATCACCTCTTT
>NW_009970722.1:449645-459534 GCF_000747805.2 Chaetura pelagica
TCTTTCCCTGCAAACTTGCTGCTAAAGTCACAGCCCTGCACAACCATGAGCTGGAGCTGCTTCACTAAAAAACAGTTGACTGGGGAAAGACCCCTTACCCACTGCCTTCTTCAAAATGTGCTGCTTCTCTTCCTTTTACTTCCCCAAAATCCGTATCTATTGGAATAACCTTACCTAAAGTAAAGAATAAATCTGTGTGTGAGAGATATGGTCCAAACCATTCCAGATTCATTGATGCCAGTAACTCCACTGACTTCAAAAAAACACTGCACTGAAGTTGCTGGAACTGTAAATAGGAGGAAAATGAGAAAGATTTGGGCATCATCCTGTTGTTTAAGAATTCTGCATGCAATAAAACCGTGAGTATGGTGTGCAGACTTAAATCAAAACCAGTACGACATCAAAAGACAAAGATGGACAATCTCTTTACTCCATTAATCATCTTAAAGATGCGCACTATTTTTAACTTCCCTCCTAGTGAATGAGGTCTAAATGAGAATATACTAGAAAGACATACAGCAATATATAGGAAATTCTGTACTTACAGTAGCATACAGCACAACATTGTTAACTGACTTAATTAAAATGTTATGTAATACTTCTGCATCCACTGTGGTGATGTTAAGAAATAAGAAAAAGTATTTTGAGATGAGAAAATTAGTAACAGAACTACAAAACCCTAGCACTGCAAAGCTGTAAAAGCAAGTGTTACTTGAAATATAGTAACTGCAGACATATAATGACACATTTTTCACTTTGGTATCACAATGCCAGGTGATTTAATGCCCTCTGTCATCTGCTTTAAAAAAATGGCAGTGCTATTCCCAAGAGGAAAAAAAATGCTTCCCATGATTCACTTCCACCAAGTATCCCCACTGACACTATCTTACAGCAGAGCATGAAACCTGGTGATCTGCAGTATGGAGAGGAAGCAAATTCATTGTTATCTGTCGCAAAATTAAAAGTAAGATCTTACTTGTTCTAATAAATAGATGTGATTCTGAATTTGGAAAATGTGGGTGCTGATGTTAATTAACTTCTTATTTGTACATCCTTCAATTTAATTTTATTCTCATTACCACTTACATTGAGCACCAAATGGGCTCTGCACTCACCTATGCAGCCATCTGTCTAGGAGCAGAAGGGATATATCGAACATGGAAAGGGCAATTTGGAATTAACTGCATGTTCTCAATTTGGCATCTACTTAATTAAAAAAAGACCAGAACTTTAAAGTAGCTCAAAATATCTTATCTGCTCAGGAAGCTCCCTGACAAGTTGGGAGTTCCATGGTCATTTCACCCATTACTTTTAAAATATTTCCCTCCTTCCCTCTTCTCAAGTGAATGGACAACAGAAAGAATTCTCTCACTGTGCATGGCAAACAGTGAAAAAACAGCACTATTAAAAACATTGTGAAATGCACCAGAAAAACTCGAAACGGGCAGAAAAGCATATTCACATTCACAACCATTCTGCGGGTGGTAAGGGTTGACCTGCCATCACCTATGAAAGGTGCTGTTTAAACTGGAGATGTGTAAAGTTTGTGCTGTACAGGGCATGATCCTATTCCAGCTCAGAAGATGAGGGGGTCCAATGTACTCAAAAGGAGTACATACAGCAGCAATCATAGAGAAACCAACTCACAACAGTCACATATGAAGAACCGTGGTGACTTGTTTCATGGCAGTTAGTAATTATTTAACAGTTTCCAAGTGATGAAAGTGATCTTATTCAACACAGTCCTCAATATCAGATCCCACTATCCACCTCCAAAGCTGGCAGAAGTAGCTATGCTTATTTGAACAAGGTCCTTAGCCACTGAGTTTTGCCCCTTACCAAAATCTTGTGCTGACTTGGAACCATGGGGAAAAAAACTTGAACACCTTCAGATGTTTTTTTAGCACCATCATGCAAAGCATATTTCACCTGTTTTTTATCATGCTTGCACCAGCTTTAAATTGAATACACATTCTGACTGCAACAAATTCACCTTATACAAATATGGGAAAAGAGCCAGGCCCTCTACAGCACTGCTCTCTGCCTCTCTGATCCAAGCATAAGCAGGTACTTTTATTTTATGACATGAGGCCATAACCAATTTTAAGGTAGCCAAAAAAGAACATGTTGTTCTAAACTTCATCTCAATTACCAATGGGAAAAGAAAACAAATAAATCTGATACAGTTTCAAGAACAGGTTCACTAGAACAATCTCCATTAGCATCATCTGCTAAGAAACAGGAAAGGAAATTCCTATGAAGAACAAGGGGGAAAAATGGAGTTGCAGGATACTACGAATTGTTTATGAGACTTTTGCTTTTTCTATAGCAAATTAAATATTTTATATCTCTAGAAGCCACTTCCTTTGATGAAAACCACTATAAATGCCTTATTTTGCCAAAAATCAAACTATCTCATTTTCCTAGATGCATATATGTACTAATTTCTGTCCTTTACAAAATATTAACATCACAAGAGTCAAATAGAGCCCTATTTTTACTCCCTGCTTTTGTATTTAGCTGTTTACAGAGATCAAAGGTTTTTCTGATTTCCCCATAAAGATTTAAACTATATTTTTTCACTATAAAATCCTTCATGCTAACACTGCAAGTATTTGGTGAAAAGTCCTCTCACAGGCAAGTTTCAGTGCAATTTTCCAGGTTTATCACTTTTCAACTCTATTCCTGTGGCTACAACATCTGAATAAAAAAATGAAAGGCAGTACAAGTGAACAATGCTGTTCACTTCAAAGCTAAAAAAATAAAATTGCACTGATTCTTCAAATCAAAGAGGTGAATCCACAGGTAAACCCTTAAGTATCACTTTGACTAGTTAACCTGACATGTCAATTAAATGCAAGAGTAATTTATTCAATTCTCAGTCTAGTCTGACACAAATCCTATACTTGCCCAGATTCCTAATTAGCCACAGTACTTGTCTTCTTTCATGCAGATAATTTCATAACCACTAGTGTAAAGCATTAACACATTTTTCTTTCAATCATGTTTTCCTCACATTGACTGACACACCTTTTCTAGCGAGTGTACTCGTGCCAGTTTCAGCTTTGTGGGAACTTGCCCCCAGGCCTTCAGTAAAGTTCCCTCCATACACATAAAATTATGATATATAATCATGATACTAGCTATGTGAAGAGACATATGTCTTACCTTAGAAAATATGAATGGAAATTTATGCACTGGAGGAATGTGGCCATTTCCATTTGAGCATAATTATGAAGCTAAATTGCACAGCACTTTACATACAGTAGAGTGCAGTGTGATTAACTCCTTGACAATGTGTTCAGGTGGTGCTTCTCATTAAATAGGTTTTTTTTTGACAGAACAGACTTCTTTCAGGATGCTTAATAATTCTGAAGAAATTAACCAAACCCAAGACATTCCTTTTGTGTACACATAAAAATTGCTATATGCAAGATCTGACCATCTATCTATCTGGTACATGGCTATTTCCAGTAAACCATACTCAGTGTCTGTTTCTATTTTTACTTAGTATTAGAAATTCTTTTGAAAGATGATTTTGAGACTTTATATATAGAGATGGTTGAAAAATGCAGGTCAATGCCATGAAACATTCATCTTCAAGAAAATACTAAAAGTTTCAGCTAACTTTCAAATTCTTTCTACTCTTCCTCTCGCTGCATCTCTGTTGGTTTTCTGTCACAATGATTGGAACTGACTACACCCTGCAGAGGTGTCAGGAAATGGAAGCAACCAAAAGTCATGTATCTTCTTACACTCTGCTAAGCTCTTTGGGGGAAAAGTACAGCCAAAAAAAAACCAAAAACCAAACCACAACAACAACCACCACCAAAAAGTAAATTGGCTTCCTTGTATGAAATGTTCATACTGCTCAACTTGATCCACATTGCTTTGGAACAAGTGGTTTACTTCATTTCCATGTGCAGAGCTATGTGCTGGGATTTTGGATGCCATGTGTCTTTCAGGTGGAAGCTTAGCATCCTTCTCATCCCTCACTCCATGAATGGTGGCTCCTGATGCATGACAGAAGCAAGTCTGAATTGTGCAGACTCATGCACTCCATAATCAGAGCATTAAATACTCATCAGCCTCCCAGTCATAAATGCAACTGTGGAATGTGATGGTACATCTCTCCGGGGAGGAGGTTCCCAGCCCTGTCTGCTCTAATAACATGACAGGGACTTTGCAGCACCATCTGCACCATCAGGATGCTGCAAGGATCTGTTGCAGTGCTTTGCCAAAGGTGCCTTGTGAGTTGATCAAGTCAGTAACTGCAGGTTTTACAAACATGACTTAGCCAAGAGATACTTATACGAGCCTCTTACTTACTCTACCTCTTGGGCAGACTTTGTAGCCACTGCTGGTCCACAGGCTGCTGGGATTGCACTAGTGCTCTCTTACCAGGGCAAGATAAGGATGTCTACACAAGATAGTGACAGTAGCTGAATACAAAGCTGGCCCATTGTAGGTGAAGGGCATCTATACATACAAAAGTTCCATCAGCTTATCTGAAAATCAGTGCAATTAAACTAGTACAAGCCAGTTTAATTAATCCAGATGCTCTCATGTGGGCTCAACAGAAAGTATCCTGGTTAGTTTGCACTGAACATTCGCCAGTGCAAGCTAATCCACTTATGAGAGGTTTAAACCCACGTATGTGTTCCTTTTCAAATTTGTGCTATCTTAGCTAGCCTGTTACTAAAATGACAACTTCAGTCAAACTAAAACAAGTTTCACCAGGCTAATTATTCAGGCATTTTTAGAAATGCTAATCTCTTTCACTAATCAGCTTGGTTTGCTGATTGTGGTGATGAGACCAGCCTGCCCTCCCTTTGATTACAAAATGCTATTTCAGCAATCTATGTACTAAGCACTAGTAAGGATGTAGTGGATGCCTGCCTAACACGTTGCAAGGAGTACTAAGCAGCGTATTCCTTAATCAAGGACTTCTTTGTACTACTTTGTTGTACATAAAACATGTTTGACATAAAACAAAAACCATTGTACCTATGTATGTTTCTAACTCCTGATCCTGCTGCCCACTGGTCTTTGCTGGGACCTGACATGCATGCAGCTGGTGTGAGAACAGAAGTCACCCTACACTGCCAGCTGCACAAAAATGAGAGCTCGTGCACTGCTGCAGTGATGACTTCCAATGTCTCACCTGAATTTCACAACTGTGTAGGAAACTCCCCCCAGATTACTTAATCTATTACAGCAAAAGGGCACTGTTGTCCTTTAAGACTTTCAGTTGTGTTTTCACATGCTCCTCTACAACTCTCACATTAATGAAAGAATGAAGACACCAAGTCAGATCAGAAATAGCATTGTGCAGCATAAGAAGTAAAACCAGAAGTTTAGTTTCTCATTAGAGTGTTTTTAAGCTCCTCAGGGAATTTTTAATGCAATGCAGTGCTAAAATAGGTGCCTTCTTCCACTTACTTTGGTAGCTACCATCAATAATTGCCATGCAATCTCATTAGAGTCATAGAATAGTTTTGCTTAGAAAAGATCTGTAAGATCACGAAGTCCAACTGTTAACCTAGCACTGCGAGGTCCACTACTAAATCATGTCCCTAAGAACCATGTCTACACATCTTTTAAATACGTCCACTAATGCTGACATCACCACTTCCCTGGACAGGCTGTTAAAATGCTTGACAACATTTTCAGTAACGAAAATTTTCCTAGTGTTCCAACTAAACCTCCTCTGGTACAACTTCAGGCCATTTCCTCTTGTTCTATCACTTGGTTCTTTATCTTTGGGGTAATGCAATAAGAGCTATTTTTGCTGACATCGAAATTCACTGTCAAAGATTTTATTATCCCTTAGAAGTGATGTAATTTTCCTTCCACAACTACAGAGTCTTTCAAAATATTTTAATTTCATCCTCAATGAAGAAAGAGGGTGTTTGACTGTTGATTATTATTTTAATACAATAAATTGAGCTATTCAAATTTGAAATCAAGTTATGCATTTATGTTTTAAAACAGTCAATAAAATGCCCTTGAACAGCAAGAGTGACTTAGGCTCAAAAAAACAAACAAAAAAACCCCAAAAAACAACTAAACAAAAAAAAAAACACAAACCAAAACCAAACCAAAACCAAACCAAACAAATGAAAAAAATAACAACAAAAACAAAAAACACCAAGACAAAAGGCACTGGGAAAGGATTTGGAAAGAACAACATTCTGAGTACTGTTATGCAGACACAAACAGGGGGGTTGTGGGGTTTTTTTCAATAGTTTTTAGTATTTCTATTCTGCTCATTTCCTGACCTACCCTCAATAGGCTTGCAAAATAGCATCCAATTGTTTCAGCAAAATCTATTGCTTCCACCACTACCAAGCTGTCTTCATTCCTAGGACTACTCATCCTGAGAGGTGGCAAACTGCCAGTACCACCTGTTAATTAAATTAAGTATTAATTACCATTATTAAAAGCATCCTTGTTGCTTTCGCAGGAAAAAGACATCTGCTGGTAAGGACCAGTGGATTTCCACAGTGCATTGGCTAACGTTGGCTGACAAGAAGTGTCCATTTTGAAGTCCACTTGATTTTTGCTAGTCCTTGCTACATCAGAATTTGAGATGTTCAGCCCATAAACACCATCCTCAAAAACAAGAGAAGAATCTGATCTGTTGAGACTGCTTAGAGACAAACACACTACAGCTTCATTTAAGTAGAATGTATTTTCGCCGCATATGCTGTCTGATTGATTGTGTCCCACTATCTGCAGAAGGAGAAAAAGAACAGAAAACAGCATTTTCACCCTTATCCAGCACCAGAACCATAGAATCATATAATATCTCAAGTTGGAGGGGACCCATAAGAATCAAGAAGCCAAATTCTCTACTCCTCATATGTCTACCTAAAACTAAACTGTGTGACTATGAACATTGTCCTGAAGAATCCTTTAGAAGAATCCTATATATCAGGATACATAAATTAAATGCAAGACAGAATGAGGATTCATAGCAAATAGTTATCTAATTTCCATAAGTTAATGTCAAAACATGTTAAACTGGATGTACCTTCAGGAATAAACAGTGATTACCCAGTACATTTTGCCTTAGCTCCCCTCAAACTAAAGGAAAGCTCAGTAATAATTGCAAAATAGCAAATAACCAAGGGCCACTACCTGAGATACACTGAGCACTGCTGACTGCTTTCAGAGGGTTAATATTTTGCCCCATGGCTCCAGGAGGTACCCCTTCACATATGTAAATCTTTGTGCACTGCAATCCAAAAATAACACTGTACCTCATACAGGTAGGTAATCAGAGAGAAGAGGACTGCAGCAGTCAAACTGGGGATGGCAAACAGCATTCAGCAAGCAGCCTTGGTTCCCAGGGGCTGAAAGTGCAGCTTCTGCTAAGGCTCCCTGCCTGCTGGTGGTTAACAAGGCTGAGTCCACATGAAAGCAGAAGTAGCAGCGTGAGTTACTGCAATACTTGGTCATTCAAAATTAGCTACGTTCAGTGTCATGGCAAAAACACTGGGCTGGAAATATTGGCTGACTAGCAACTACTCAGCCAGCTCTGCTGCTGCAAGGAGAATAGTAGTGGAAAATGCAGGATAAAGACAATCCCAAGGCCTGGAATGCACCAAAGCCATGTAGTTTACTTGAAATAAAAATACAAGTACCCTTCGCATTACATACTCAATTAAGAACTACTACTCTCTTTGACACTCAGCGTATTTTGCCTCTCCATCTGTAAAATCCTGGCCATCCCTGGGTCAGGCACTCATCCTTCAACTTCCTCTCCTCAAACAACTTCAGAAGTCCCATCCACCAAAATGGACAAGAAAGTCCAGTTTTGGTTTTATCGTCTACTTCTTAAGCACTGCCTAACCAGTCAAAATTGTGCCATAAGCTACGCTAGTAAGAAGTACCTTCGTTGTTTGGGCTGGGCAAGCATATATGGATAAGACATGTTCACATGGTGTTCACAAAAGCTGATGAAAAGGAGGAGGTCAGAGGCCAATCCTGCGCTCCTGCATGCAGGAACAGGCTTAGACGCCAAATGGTCACTGCTTATTATGGGTCAGTTGCCAGGTGAAAAACTAAAGAAGTGATGGCCTGTGGAAAGGCTCTACAGATTTTCTTGTGAAAACAATAACCTGAGGGGAAAAAAAACCTCTTTGGGTCAGTAAGCTTACAATACATGCAAAAGCCAGGCAAAATATTTTGAATTTCATGTGCTTTAGAGAACAGTAAGAGAAATCAAGACCGTACTCTCCAAGGCAGAGACTAGAAGCCAAGTCCCACCTGGGAAGTGAGCACCCAGACAGCTGTGTTCAGAGTTAGCCTCTACACTTCACTCTCAAGAAAAATTTAATCACTTTTAGTACTAAATACTTAAGCAGCTTCAGAGCTCCTTTAAATTGCATCCCATAATAATGACGCTCTTAAAGAAATTATACTGTCAGGGATGGAGCCACACACCAGCCTCTTCCCATAAGGGTCTGATTGTTTTAGGGGAGCAGGACAGCAGGTCCTGACATGTAGGGATCATGGGAAGCTGGCATTTCCCACTCCTAGAGCTGCCACTGCTCCTCACTAGAGACAGTGCAGTAGTCCAGGAATGAGGACAGCAGCCAAAGACTTCACTAAAAGCTTTATATGCCTCAAGCACTATAATAATTTAGCTTTCCTACAAGAAGTGGAAGACGCAATGTATTTTGCAAACACAGCAGCAAAACAGAAGAAAACACTGATTCTCACACAAAACATTTCCATCTCCTCAAGTTAATACCCATCAGTCTGAGTATGGCTTCTGTAGGGTACATAGCTTAAGATCACAGAATGGTTGAAATTGAGATTGAAAGGGACCTCTGGAGGTCATCTGGTCCAACTCCCCTGCTCAAGCAGGGGCAGCCAGAGCAAGATGCTAAGGCCATGTTCAGATGGTTTTGTGCCAGTGCTTGGACACCCTTGTGGGAGAAAACTGTTTCGTGATGTTCAGAGGGAACCTCCTGTGTTTCTGTATATGACCGCTGCTTCTGCTGCTGCCACTGAGCATCCCTGGAAAGAGCCTGACTCCATCCCCTTTACACTCACCCGTCAAGTATTTGTATACATTAATAAGATCCCCCCTCAGCCTTCTCTTCTCCAGGCTGAACAGTGTCAATCTTTCCTCAAAGGAGAGATGCCCCAGCTCCTCACACATCTTTGTGGCCCTTCACTGGACCACTATTCTTCCCACCTCCATGCTCCCCACCCTCTAGCTCTATGTCTCTCTCTTGAACTGCAGAGCCAGAATTGGACACAGTACTCCCAGTGTGGCTGGAACAGAGGAGAAAGATCACTTCCCTTGACCTACTAGCAATACTTCGCCCAATGCAGCCCAGGAGGCCATCAGTTCTCTTTGTGGTCAGGGCACACTGTTGGCTTATGTTTAACTTGGTGTCCACCAGGACCCATAGATGTTTTTCTGCAAAGCTGCTCTCCAGCTGGGTGGCCCCCAGCAAATACTGATGCACGGGGTTGTTACTTCCCAGGGGCAGGACTTTGCACTTAAAATTAATGAGGTTCAACCAAAGTCCTTGGATATGCATGAACTTCAGCTTCCTACATTTTCTGTCACTATGTTACCAACAACAAAACTCAGATGTACTAGTTTACTCATCAAGGAAAGTCTCTCTAGGTCTGCATTTGGGGATATAACCACAGAGGGGAACCACACACCTCATAGCTACCGCTGGATGACAACAGGTTACTGCGTTGACCATGCTTCCAGTGCCAGAGAAGCTGCATTTTCACTCTGTCTCGTTCTCTCTCCACCATTTTCTGGCCATCCTGGAGCCTCTCCAGGCTCTGCTGGTACTCCTGCAGCTGCAGCGCCAGTGCCTGCCGGCTCCTCTCCAGCCGCTCCTCCTGGCAC
>NW_009970722.1:459552-474890 GCF_000747805.2 Chaetura pelagica
ACTGCTGCTTCAGTTTGTGTGTGTTGGCCAGCTCCACCTTTTGTTTTTCCAGATTCCGGTATTTTTCTTGTTCCAGAAGGAGGTTTAGCCGAGAACCGTGGCCCCGACCAGCCTTCTCACTCTCTTGCAGGAGTAGCCTATGGAGCTCCCTATGGCTGTCCTGGATAGCTAATGCTGCCTAGACACCACAACAAAATCAGACACACATGTTTAAATATTAGCACTAATCCATTCCTATACTTTTTACATGGAAGCATTATATAAAAATGCTTCAACTTTCCATAATAGCCACACTTAATGCTTTTTGGGATGTTACTGCTCACGCAAGTGAAGAAAATTCTGTGTTCATGCTTTTATCAAGAGCTGTTTCTGAAAGCACCCAACCATTTCAAGCACTTTTAACATGGCTACTGATTTGCACTTAGTATTACTATATGTCTATGTTAAAGATGTGCATATGCACTTCAATTACAGCTGGTGTCCTGTTCTGTCAGAAGATGTTAAGACACATAGGAAAAAATATTTTTCATTGTTAAAGAGGCATTAAAACACTGGGAATGCTACATGTGAAGTACTCCTAACACAGATGTGGCTTATCCAGATAAAACTGTACTGTTTCCAGCATAGCTACCTTCAGCCCTAAAGCTCTCCTCACTAACTTGCAACAGTGCAGTCCTACTAACATCAGTCCCAAAGGCACCTGCTGCCACAGCCACATGCACCTGACTGAGATATCTGCGCTGGCAGAAATCTGCACTACAGTAATAATTTCAGTTTGGGTATTTAATTAGTTTATTTTACTACTTAGAGCCCTATATTCTGTCTTTCACAAGGATGTTGTGACACACTTTGCGTTAAAGATTGTGACATCCTTCAATAGCACAAAAAATAAATAATAATAAATTAAGAAGAAAGAAACAAGGAAGCCCTAGATCTGCTGAGGCACTTACTGCACAGCCAGTCTTCAAGAGCTGACATGAACATCTACTTCAGTAGACAGTCCCAGAGACCTCTCACAGCCCTGTTACCCCATGCCATACACCCCAGAAAAGGTTTTTAACTTTATGCAATGTGCAATTCCCACTTTTCTTGGCTCTTCCTCCTGTATGGGGTCAGTTCCAGTGATCTGTAAACAAAGCAAGGACTGGAACCTCTGCTTGTTTTTCTGCACCTATAATGCCAGTTGTCTGAATTAGCAAGGCATGATCACAGTCTTTACTGCCCCTCTAATGTTCAGCTACCCATTTTTCAGGTTTTAAAAATTTTTCTCTGAAATACAAGCTTTTTAGTAGGCTTTTGCATTACTTCAATCCACTTACTTCTAAGCCCAGAGTTTCCAGTTTTATTATGAAATATGCTAATGTCAAGAGGGTCCAAAATTTAAACATACTCAGATGAAACATTTTTAAACAAAACTATACAGCTGCACCTAGATAAGAAAAAACAAGTGAAAACATTCAAACTTAACATGAAAGAGGGAAAATCCTCAGACTAAGGCCCTACAGAATACTTGCAATAATTGAGATTGCAATACCTAAATGGGGTTGAGTTCACTACCTAAGCAGCAAAGGCACTGTTTACTAGTAGCCCGGAGAATATTCTAGACAAAATTCTAAATTTTTTCAATATTTTAAAATAAAAATTCCAAAATCTGTACATGAAATAACATAATTCCATTTAAAGCCATCACTTTACTTTCTCCTAGATTTTTGGATTGTATACATATCCTTTTTTGAGGGAAGACTGATCTCCAAGCAAGCAAACATTCTTCAGTTCTTAAAAGAAACCTATCACTGATAGTGATAGCAAGTCAGTAGACATAAGTATCCACTGGCACAATGTCTAAAAGTAGGGCAAGATGCAAACAAACCTTAATAAATAAATTATTAAGACTAATTACAAACTTAGCAGTGGAGTAGTCACCTGTATGCTGTACAAGAGACGGGTTAAGTTCTGGATTGCTTGCACAATCTAGAAAATAAAAGAGAAGGATTTTCAAAGATTTGACCACCATTAACTAAATAATTACTGCATTCTGTCTGGGGTTTAAATAAACTCACCTCTGTACCTGTAGATCCTAGGAAATGCATACTTCCTCCCTAAAATAAACACATGTTGCTTTAAAAAGTATTTTGCTTTAAAATTGCATATTATATTTTATTTTACTTTATTTTAAACTAGTGGAGACATTCGTATTGCTAATAGATGCAGTGCTGAGTCAAACCTTTTTGTGGGCATGTGAAAAAAGACAGAAGCAATAACCTATGAAGACTAATAATTCATCAACACTGGAGTTTCCGTGGAAATCACTGGAAAGTCTAAGCACAACTGTAAAAACAAAAATATTTCATCCACAATTTTAATCCTCTTGTGACTTATGCTACACAGAAAAGACATTTCCATTCATTCTTTGTTTACGCGATGGTTTTGAAATACAGAAACCAGACTTCTGTATATACAGCATAGTAGCTTTAGATTACTTATAGTAGGATGAAACAGCACAACACTTTTCAAAAACAGAAATATTAATGTAGCAAGCCTATAGCAGAAGCGGCATTAGTGGGTTAATGCAAATGCCTTAGATGTGCTGTGAGGCACTGGGCAGAGGCTGCATGCCCACTGTACCCTGCAAAAGGCATCAGCATAGTTACTACTGTCCACTGCAGCAAGGCTCAGCTGCTTCACACTTTCCACCCTGCTCTCTTTTCCTAAGAAGCTTTTTAAATTTATGGGGTGAAGCCACCCATAACCCCTTCAGCATGAAGAACAGCTCCTCTGAGAAAGATAAAGTGAAACAGTGGAGAAATAAAACACAATCCCTTCTGAGGCTATGCTGAAAAGACTTCCTGTATGAGTTTTCTCTTTTCTTTTTTTCCAGAGGAGGACTTGGGGAATATTTGCTCTCTCTCTCTGATTCTCCTAAATTCTCTACTGAGACTCATTTTCCATTACAGAAAGCAAAGCAGGTGCTCCATTTAGCTGTGATAACTGAAGATGAAAAAGGCCAGGCCCTGAAACACAACTCAACACAGACAAACCTGGGGGGGGGTCGTGGGGAAGGGAGCACCAGCTGTGGCTTTTCCTCCCCTTTTCTCTCTCATCAGCTCCAGTATTTCACTGCCTTCCCTCCCCACATCCTCACTTCCTTCTCCACTTCTCACTGCACCCAGGAGCCATATAACTCCTGAGCTCTGCTGTGAGAAACAGAGGATTTTACATGGGTGCCTCTGCAAAGCACAAGGACAGACACAATGGAGCTCTGCTTTCCCTTGGCTGGGCGGCCAATATAAGCAGCAAGCAAGGAGGAAGAGCTGGGCCAAGAGTAAGAGAGAAGAGAAGAGGAGGAGATGCTAGCAGCATGAGGTGAGGAAGAGTGAGTGTACAAAGAAGAGCTCACATGCTGAACAAGAGTGAGGTCTCTTTCAGTTTTTTAAGCCCTTTTTAATACAGTAAAGGGAAGGGTACAGGGGTAATAAAGGTTTAACTGGCTTTGGCACAGCCACAGACTAGCAAGTGGCCAGCCCAAGCGCCTGTGGTCTGCTCTCTGCAGGACTACTGGAGCGCTGGAGGATGAGCCCAAGGCAGGCTTAGTCAAGCTAGTTTGGGTGACAGCAGTATCACCACTGCACTGGTACAGCTTCAGCACAAGCCCTCTAGTTCCAGCTAAGTCTGAAGCCACACGTTCAGCTCTTCAACCTGTGCTGTGAGCCATCGTCACCTCTCTGCCACTCTTCCCCAGCACCTTGTGTCAGAGAGATGAGCAGCAGTGGAGCTGAGGATGGGCAGACTGCAGGGCAGGCTGTGTGCTCCCTGCCTCAGAGGTGTGATTACAAGGCAGAAGCAGGGGCGACAAGATAAGGACATTCCATCACAGCTGACTACTTGGGACCTCATGTGTTGTACAGGGTCTTCCTTCTGATGCTTGGTCAGCATCGAACCCCTCAGCTAGGGTCTTTTGCTTCGGCTGTCTGGCCCTTGGTTTCCCAGGCCAGCTGACCTGAGTTCAGTGCTGCCATCCCACAAACTCAGGACTGCACAACCAGAGACCAAAGGCAGGCATCAGAACAGCCTCCGTCCTGGAAAGCCCTGGCCTTGAGCGTTTTGTTTGGTCGTTCTGCCACCTCCTGGCAAGTCTGATTCTGACATGTTAAGATGTGACAGAGTCTTGCCCAAGGGCCAGCCCAGAACAATAACAGGGTGGAAGAACTTGCTGTGGACACATATTCCAACTACAGCTCAAAGCAGGGCTATCTTCAAAGTTAGATGAGGTTGCTCAGGGCACTGCCGAGACAAATCCCACAAACCTCAAGGATGGAGACCCCACAGTCTGTCCAAACAACCTGTTCCTGCTTGGTTACTCATGTGGTGTGGGGTTTTTTTTCCATATATACCACCAGGATTTCCCTTGCTGCAACTTGTAACCTTGAATGTCAATCCTTTTGCTTTGCAATTCTGACAAACGTCTGGCTCTGTCTTCTCTATATACCCAATGGCAACGTTTTCATGTGGAGCTACTGGAATTTTTAAGGGGCTAGAACTGAGCCCTCTACTAGGTTACTTCATTTCCCCTCTGCTAGCTTCTGTTTTCCCTCACTTGGACTTTTGTTTTTATCCCATTTTTTCCACACACACTCTTCTTCCTACTCCCTTCTAACACAGCAATCTGGCAAATAAGATGACCTAGAGCTGAACACAAGGTGAGGCTATAGTGAGATTAGTGTATTAGCAGAAATCATTCAGAAATAGCTATGGAAAAAAAATACCAAGGTTTCAGGGACACAAGCCCTCTTTCAGATCTGATGCTAAAACAGCATCCTAACACTAAGTATCTCATTTTACTAGAAAACTTTGTGTTCCATTTCAAGTCATGTATCCTCTAATTTTGTCTGTCCCCATTATTCCTTTCATGGTCCTGCTTCTCCACCTAAGAACTCAACAATTATAGTTCACTTTATTTCCACACAGTAATTATTCTGCTCTTACTCTAACACTCTGCTACTACATTAAATTTGCCACTCTTAATTTTGCCCAGAACTGACTTATGATTCTTCTTGTTCCCCAGACTTGCTTATCAGTTACAGGACTTTAAAAAAAAAGGCAGTTTCTCTAACTGCTGCATTTTGTTTTAATTCAAAATTCTGAAAAAAAGCTGGTGTAAAACAATCCATCCTATTTTATGTGCTTGTTCTCATGGACCAGTTCTTCCAATGCATAAGTCTTCCTTGCATTAGTTGAGGTCTCTGTCATTGCAGGCAACTTTCATCATCCTGTGATTAGGAGAAGGGAGCAGAGGGAATTCTATTGTCAGCTCCACAGAGGTGGATGTATTGAATGATGACAACAGAGAACCAAGCTGACAGGTGGACAAGAACACTGTGGCTTTTTTTACAACCCACTGATCTGCCAGCCCCGCAGGAAAGTTGTTCTGCACTTGGATTGCTTACGATTGCTCTTTAAAATTCCATTATTAGTTGCAGTGACCTCTGTTACACTGAATTATCTGGATTTGGGTGAAATGTGCCTATCTCATGCTTTGTGTTTTGAAACAGTCTTTATATACCCCATAAAATTTTGAATACCATTACTGATCTGCCAGCCCCGCAGGAAAGTTGTTCTGCACTTGGATTGCTTACGATTGCTCTTTAAAATTCCATTATTAGTTGCAGTGACCTCTGTTACACTGAATTATCTGGATTTGGGTGAAATGTGCCTATCTCATGCTTTGTGTTTTGAAACAGTCTTTATATACCCCATAAAATTTTGAATACCATTTACATTCCCAGTGCTCAGAGTGCTACAGGCAACACAGAAAGAAAAAATTGTTTACAATACCTTAGCCTCTAGATTGGCACCTGCCATTTCCTTCTCAACACTGACATCGACTTCAGATGATTCTTCAACTTCTTTTATTTCTGCATCTAACAAATAAAGCCCCAATAAAATATGAGAAAAAGAAACAAAGGGGATACTTTCTAATGGCCATTCACAGAATGCTGAAAATAGAGATTCGTGTAATTTGATGTTACATAATGGATTCTAGGCTGAGACAAAAACAAGTTTGGAAGCCAGGATGGCACAGGTGGAACAATCCAGTCTTCCCACCTTAAAAATTAGTAGTATTTCACTTACAAAAGTTTGGAGATAAGTAAAATCATATAACTAAAAATGCTCTACAGCAATGTTTTTACAGGACTTTATTTTCATCTTTGTTGCAAGAAATTCACGCTACCCTTTATAGCTGAAATTAATGTCAATCCTGGCTTTCAGGCCTTTTGATAAATTAAAATTGTCCACTTACTTCAGTGAAGTTATATCACTGTGTGAGCATTTGCCCAAAGACAACTTTTATTACATTATTTTCTATTGATTCTGCCGTGAACTGAGAAAGCTTTCCAAAAAAACCAACCCAGTATCAATTATTTTAGCTCTATGAATATGTAAAATCATCGAATTTTACTCACCACCAGGAACAGATTCCAAGAGTTCATTGGCACTAAATCTCTGTTTCACACTTAATTCTTCAATACTTTCCTCTGGTGATTGGTCTGTTTCGCTCACTTGTGATGTTGTTACAGCAACATGGAGACTTTCAACTAGAGAAGAAAACATGTAGAACTACAGAGGCCCCTTAAATAGCTCCTTAAAGCAGAAATCACTGACAGAATCATAGAATCATTTAGGTTGGAAGAGACTTTTCAGAGATCATCTTATCCAACATCCTACTCAAAGTTGGTCAAACTAAATAGGGTTGCTCAGAGCTTTGCACAGGCAAGCTTTTAACATCTTCAAAGACGGAGATTTCACAGCCTCTCTTGGCTGTGTTTTTGACTGTCCTTATGGTATATAATTTTTCCTTTATTTAATTAGAATTGCCCATGTTCCAACTTGTGCCTTTTGTCTCTTGTCCTATCAGCTCGTTCCTCCACAAAATCTCTGGCTTCTCTCTAGCTTCCCCCTATTAAGCAGCTGAGGACAGCAATGAGATCCCACCAAGCCACCTTCTCTCAAAGATCAACAGTCTCAGTCTTTCCTCAGACATCATGTCCCCTAGTAATCTTGGCATCCTTTGCTGGATTTGCTCCAGATTGTCAATGTCTCTTTTGTCCAGCACAACCCAGCATTGCTCACAGCACTTATACAACTCACTAGGGGTGAGTAGAGGAAGGATTACCTCCCTTAACTTGCTGGCAACTCTCCTTCTAAAGCAGCAGCTGGGGAGGCAGTTGACCCTCTCTGCCACAAGGGCAAATTGCTGTCTCATGGTCAACTTGCTGTCAAGCAGAACTCCTAGGTCCATATCTGCAAAGCTATTTTCTATCTAGTCAGTGTCCAGTACGAACACATGGCACTACCTCAGCTCAGATGTAGGACTTTGCTCTCGTATTGTCAAACTTCTAAGGGTTCGTCTTAGTCCATTTTCCCGATCTGTAGAAGTCTCTCTAGCACACTGATCACTTTGCATCATTTTGTGACCATGAATTTGCTAAGAGTTTACTCAACCCATTGGTTAACTTCATTAATAAATACGTTGAACAGCATTAGTCTCAGGATCCATCCTTAAGGGAATCCTCTAATAACATGTTGCTAGCTGGACATCCTATCAGTGCTCACAATCCTATCAGCCCAGCAATCCAGCTGGTTTTCCATTCAGTTATGCAGTCCAAATCTCACCAATTCAGCTGTAAGGATACTACAGCTACTGCAGACAGTGTTGAAGGCTTTGCAGAAATCAAGGTAAACATGCATTGCTCTCCTCTCATCATAAAACCCCTTAGGTTGCTCAGACATAATTTGTCCTTGATGAATCCATGCTGGTTGTTTCCAGTTACCTTCTTGTTCTTCATGCTCTTGTAAATGGCTTTCAAGAGTATTTGCTCTATCACTGCCTGAGAGATGGCAGCGAGGCTGACTATTTTGTAGTTCCCTATATATTCCTTCTTGAAGACGGTGTGATGCTTGCCTTCTCAAAGTCATCAGGAACCTTTCCTGATCACTGTGACCTTTAAAGGATCATAGAAAGCAGCCCCACAGTGACACTGGCCAGCTCCCTGAGCAGCCTTGGATTCATCCCGTCCCATCTGATGGATTTGTGTATATCCAATTTGTTTAAGCACTCTCTAATTCTATCCTTCCCTACTGTGAGCAATGCCTTATTCCTATATAGTTTGCTGTTAGCTCAGGGACTTAGTATTTCTGTTCTGGAAAATGATCCCCACAAATTGCCTACAGAGGAAACAACTGTAAATTCCTTACAGTTTCCTGAGGAGTCCTGAAATCCAATACATCATCAGCATCAACATCAGCATGACAGAGAGTGAAAATTAGAAGTGGGCAGAATAAGGTGTATAAGTATAGGCTTTCATTTTAGATAAAATGGCATTTACTATTGCATCACTGATCTGCTGCGATCATCTGCAGTTGGGTCTGTATTTGATCCTACAAGATTTTGATCTATCACCAAATCAAGCAAGGTAAGTGAATGTTGGGGAGCAGATGTAATGTCATCCTGCATCCTGTGATCTGCTTCACAGGGTTGTACTAGGAGGATGACAAATACAGAAACAATCCTCAGGTGCAACCTAACACCATTTCCCTGCCTGCTTATATATGATATTATGCGCTGAACGTATTTCTTATCTTACAAGTTATCAGGTGCCATCTCTTGCATCTGACAGTTAAAAACCTGAAATACGTCTCTTACATGCAAAGTTTTGACACTGCCAGTTCTTCAGACCTTACAGAAGTGCAGCACAATGCAACATGGCTGCACTTTTTTACCTTGAATTATCTGCCCACGTAAAGAGCCACCAGCCCACTCTTCCCATGCAAACTCACCTTCTCTGAGTGCTGCTGCCAGCAGTGAAGCTGCCTGTGGAGTTTCTCCAGAATCAGGTTTGATAAGGAGACGAGGTTCTACATGAACATCTGCAAACCCACTCATATCTCCCAGTTCTGCATAGATACACAACTTCTCTTCCAGATAACTACAGATCTGCTGATCCTGGTTACTCAATGATTCTGTCAATCAAAATTGAACACTATATTTTGATCCTGCAGGCAAAGCACGTTCCTCATTCACCCTTCTAACCCATATGCCACATAGACATTGCTAACTCAAGCTAGCCTTTTTTAAGTGGCAGGAACCAAATTCATGCCATTGTTTGCTCTAATGAAGTCTGGCACAGACCCTGGCAGAAGGTCAGGCCAGTGCCTTACCCTGATGAGGTGGACTTATAAAAAATTCTTAGGTCTGGGGCCCTCAACTACCTCCTGTTGCATTCACAATGATCAATGCCAGAAAAGCATTTGGCTCAGGCAGCCAGAAGGTATACTAGTTCAGTACCTCAACATCAAAGATCATCATCTGCTCCCAGCAGATGGATGCCCTTCCCTGTGGCTCTGTACAGGAAGGACATGGCTGAAATTTCTCTCCTCCTCACAGCAGTATAAAGATGTGGAGGTTAGGTGTAGAAAAACAAAGAAGCATAATTTCTCTCCATCAGCTACATTTTCAGACAAAAATAATAATAGCAAAGGATGAAATGCCATAAACAAGCACAAAGTCACAAAATTGCTGAAGATTTGAGGTATCTCCACAAACATGGAGTTACCTGGCCCTGATGCTAATCTGGGAAAATCAGTGTTTATTCTGAAAGTATCCCTTTTTCTTTTTTACTCATGGTAATGTAGCAAAAATATAAAGTGTTTCGAAAAAAATAAATTAAAAATTTTTCTTTTTCAATAATCTCAGACTAAACCATCAGAACACCTCAGCTTTCTCTGCTGTGATTCTGCCTATCAAGCTACTCTGAACCCACAAGCCAGTAAAGGCACATGACTCATTCACCCTGAACTCTAAGGATGCAGGAGCTCTCAAGGTGTCAGGAAAGGTATCATACCTTGATATTTCTGAATTCTGGATGCTTTGGCTTCAGTGACATGTCTGTCCTCATCAGATTCATTCATTTTTCTTTCTTCTTCTTCCTCTGGACAACTTCAAAGATGAAAAGCAAAGGTGGATAAAGAAAAATCTGCATACCCTATATTCATCTTCAGTACAGTGTTGCATTCATAAGAAATGGAAAACAACATCAGCACCAACTTCTACTACAATCCAGAAGAATGTCACTTGTCTGCTTCTTTAAAAAGCAGTAACTGGAGACAAACCAGACAGAAGGACATATTTTAATTCTGTTAAGGCTGCATTCATGCGGATTAACTGTGCTAAGCATAAGTTTAAGCCCCACGAGGAGCATTGCTTTCCTTGCCATTCTTAAAGAGCTGACACCATAATAACAGGCATGATTGGGGATTTCCCCAAAATGGTTGCATGGACTCTGGAAAGCATCCAGTGCCAAAGGCAAAGGTGAGGGAAGCTTACAAGGGCTGCTAGGGACATCTAATGGAGAGTGGGATGGGTCTGCTGATTTAGTGGGAAACCAGAAGGGAGATGGGAAGTTCAGCAGAAGTGATGGTAGAGTTTTGGAGTCTGTGAAGCCTGAACTCAGAGTTAAAAGACAACCTCATAGCAAGGATCCAGTGCAATGCAGAACAGCAAGCATACTGCCACAATATCCAACCAACCTCCTCTCTACTTTGGACTGACAGGATGAAAAACAAAAGCTTTTTCCTCTACCTTTCCACTGCATCTTGAATATGCCTCATCCAGTTGTTACGTTCCTCTTTAGAGTTGGTATGAACTTCATACATCTCAGGCCCTGCAGATGAAGCACTAATCAGAAACATCCCCCTTTCTTCGTTGGCTACTTCTCTTACTATGAGCCTCTGAAGAGAGATAACAGAAGGCTTCTGGTCCTGGAGGAAACACACAGAGCACTTGTAAATAATAAATTACTCTCTTTTAATACATCACACTTTTAGAAGAGCACAGTTTTTCAATTAATTGGACTAGTTCTAGGCCTGGTGCACTCAAGACTACACATGTTCTTGCCAAGTGTAAGAGGCTGCAAATTTTGAGTATTCAGACATCTTTTTAAACTATTCTTAGAAACACCTTACAGTATTTCCAAACAAGTAAGGCACCGGGTTATGTGTTAGCAAGTAAAACTCAGAAGGTCAATGATACTGAGCCACAGTATTCATATAATGTTCATGTTCATATACTTTGAGAACTTCTCTCTTTGACCTTTCACACATTTTACTTGTTTGCTATTACATTTGCAGTAATTCTTCTGCTTTGTTTTACAGAACCCAAAGTTTAAACTTATTTAGATAATTGAAAGAGCCTGCTCTACTTCATTCCTTTATAATCAGATAAGGCATGACACTAAAAATGTAATTCTGTTAATTACCATCCTTCTTCCTTAAAAAATAATTTTATTTTGAAAAAATAAACTCAATCTTCCATATACTGCATATTACTGTTCTGAGTACACTACCAGGATTTTTATTTTTTTAAAGAAGAATAACCCAGAAAATAACATCACTTTTGAGAAATATACAAATAAAAGTGTAATGTATATATTCAAACATCTAATAATATACTTACAACAGCTGCAAAGATGTATTTTTGATCTTTTTCATGTAAGAACAGTAGAACATCAGTCAGAAGCAGAGCTAAGGTGTCTTAAAATGAGAAAAGGGAAATAATGGTTTTTAATTAAAGCTATTACAATTACAGTTAATTTCGTCTTTTATCTTCAAAAAGGGAGAAGCCTTGATAAATAAATATCCCACAGAATCCTACAGTAAGCTAAACAGGAAATATCTGGATTAGCCTATGTTCTGCATGAAGCAACTGCATGCCATAACTTTGTATGACCCAGGAAAGACCACACTTTCTGCTGCCTACCATTCTGCAGCACCATGCTGAGGCACTGGCCCAGGGGAAAAAGAAACCCTCACTTCAATGATAGCACAGCTTCACCAAGCTACTCATAGGCAGCCTTGCAAAGACTAACCCACATAAGTTTTGTTTTGCCTATGCTGTAACATACACTGACAGCACAGTATTACACTGGTAAAAGTATTTATTAAATAATATAAAAAATAGCTTTATGAGGTTGCACAGAAAGTACCAGTAAGCTTCAAAAAAACCCAACCTCTACATTTGATTAACACAAAAAATCAAATTCTGGGCTTGCACATACAAATCAGACTCTAGCCAAATGTGCCTACAGATTTTTTTTTCTGAGTATGTTCCAGTACCACAGGAGAACAGCACATAAGTGATAAAGTATCTTAATTCTTAAACCAAACAATCTTCATATGTTATTTGCAAATAAAGGGTTAAAGGACTTAACTGCTCAGACAGAATACCTTTGAAACGACCAGTTGCTGTCTTCCAGTACACTAAGCCTTCATGCAGAAGAATCCTCTCTTTCCGCACCAAGTCTTGCTTCCTGAAAACATGGCCATTTTTCAGTTTTGTGTATGTTTTGTTTTCAGTTCTACTGAGAATTTCCAACAGCTTTTGCTTTTTCTCATACTCATTCACTTTCAAATCTACTGCTGCAATCATGTCCTTAACTAGACAAAGAGCTTTGCACAGGTCTTCATGTTCTTCTGTTCCTTCTGTATGAAGTAAAAAATAAACAACATGTCAGTAGTTAGCATATTCAAGAGAAGATATTAGTCCTTACTTCCTGGCAACAATAACAGGATGCAAATCTTAAATTGATAAATATGTCATTTTAAGTTGAAACTGGCAATCAGTTTACTAGAAATATTAGAGGCATCTATCTTTGTTTTACTTGCCTGTTAAAAGATGACACAATCCTCAGATTTACTCTTTAGGCAAAAAAACACATTGAATAGTTTCTGACATATTTATAAGCTATTAGCACATTTTAAAAGTTACTGGCTAAGTAAGTCAAATTACTCTTCTGACTAAGTGAAAAAACACCCTGAAAGAGGATTGCAAGCACAGAGGTTTTACATTTGGATATGCAGCTTTCTACAACACTTATTGCTCATTTGTGGGGCACTATCTGTAATATATTAATATTTCTAAAAGGTTCTACGAAATTCTAGAGGTCATTCAAACTTTGTTTGAAAAACTGGAAAGCAATTTATGAAATGTTTGTTTAGCCTTACTTACAAGAGACTCCACCAGATTTAATTTCAAAGAAGGTGCAGATGCATGTCTGAAGTAGTTCACCGTCTCTATTCAAGATCGTTTCTTAAAACAAGTATGCTTTTCTGGACTTCTATGGCTTACCCAGCTGGAATACTGGAAATCTTCACAGTCTGGCCTTGACAAAGACTACACACACTAGACACCTTGTTTAGGTGACATCTGCTTTAACAGTACTTTTTTATGTTGTCCTGGTTCTCTACAAAGCAGTGAATTTTCTCTTTTGTTATACTGTAGTAGTGCATATTCCTTACATTAGAAACATACTAAGATTCTGGACATGAAGCAACACTTCAGCTTTTACTCACCTTTTGAGTATTGCAATATCCTTTCAACCAGAACAGGGTATTTGGTGATTCGCTGGGTGACAAGCAAAATACACTCCGGAATTCCACGGCGCCGTGCCAATAGGTTACTATTTCTCAGCTGCATAGATACAAATATATACTATAAGTAGCAAATGCATATTAAACCCCCAACTGACTAATAAGAAATATGATCCAAATGCATTAAAATAACCTAAACCAAAATGCTGGGCTATCTGAAGCATCCCCAAGGAACAGTTGCTGCCCTGAGGGATGAGGTGTACTGTAACAAGAACATGTGTGTAATACATACTGGATGCCAAAGGTTTCTAAAACTTGAAAGAAAAATACAATTTATCAGCTCAGTAGTAAAGAGGGAAAAATAATTGCCATTTTTGTTAGCTATTAGAAGTGACTTAATGAATATAATTTCAATCCTAAATCTAAGTAAAAGCTACATATCTTTTCCCTGAGCATTTTGTCAATAGTGATCACATTTCCACATAAACTTACTTTAATAAAATTCTGGAACTTCTTGTTTTGTTGCAACTCTTTGAAGAGATTAACAGCTTCTTTCTGATGGCTGCAAAATTGCCCGTATATTTCCTTCATTTTAGTTGCATTTTCCTCTGAAAACTGTAGAAAGTAATAAGTGGATTGTGCTCAACATTGCACCTAACAGGAAAGTGTATATTTTTAATTAACGTACAAATACTGAAATTTTATGCTATTTGTTTATCAAGTTCTCTGAATTTCACTATCAGGGCCTGTCACTACAGGATGAAAACAGGCTAGGAGAAAGAAGAGAAATGTAAGCTGGAGAGAGCACACGTGACCTCCACTACCTGCCAATATCAGCTAGAACAATTATTATAACAATATTCCCTTCACCTCTTTGCAAACACAATCCCCTTGAGGTTTACTTGTATTTGTCTGATCTCCACACTGCCTATAAGATAACAGTTCATCTTCTTCATGTCAGCAGAGTGACAACTGACTGACTGAAGGTGAAAAAATGCACTCTCCTCATTGCAAGGAACTTAAATGTCACCATCAAGCAGTTAGCTGTTCAATGACCAGCATCAATATGCCATGATCACCCCTTCTTTAGTGAGCAGCAACTCAAGATGCACCATGACAGAATGCAACAAGAAATTAACTGGTTGTTTCTTTTCCATCATCAGTCAATTCTTCACACCTCTGCTGAGCTGTCAAAAAAGTAAATCCATTTCTTCCGTTTTTTGCAGTCTATGGTACGACGGCAGCAGCCTTCTGCTAAGAATAGGATCAAGTTTATTACCTTCCTCATCACTTGTTCCATGTAGGAAGAAATTCATCCCAAGTACACCACAGTTACCTGTCAGTAATTAATTTACCTTGTTGCTGTTTCACTCTGCAATAATCTGGAGGGGACAGTCTTTGAATTTTATGAGGCAACCACAACCCACTTCCTGCCCACGCAAGTTTTAAAGTCAATAAATTGCTTAATTTGGGAATCTTGAGCACATAAAGAATTAAGAGGGATTATATGGCTACCTGCTGCACAAGGATGTCTCCAATTCTGCTGATGACAAAATTACGTTCGTTCCCTGCTTCACGTGATTCTTGCCGTCTCTCCTTCATTCTGCAGAAGAATTGCCTGTGCATCTCCAGAAGCTCATCCAAGCAAGGGAATATTCTGTCCACTGTGCTGTGGTCCAGCTGCAGTTCTTCCTTCATCCCTTTCCTGAATATTTCAGACATAATGAAGAGGGTATGGATGTGATGCACTTCTGTTTGCATCAGCTCTGCAGTATAAAAGAATACAGCACAGTATAGTAATCAGCTGAACATTTTGCACAACTGCTAAGGATTCAAATAAATAAAGATTTCCAAATAGACATTCATAATAATTTGTTTTGTGTGAGCCTCAAACCTAATAGACTGTATCAGCAGGA
>NW_009970722.1:475151-496919 GCF_000747805.2 Chaetura pelagica
CAAACTGGGGTTGCAACTGCTTGAGCTGGGGATCAGATGAGGTCCCTTCCCACCTCAACCGTTCTGCAAACAGGGTAGACATGTCTCTGACAGTCACTACTCTCCACTTCCTTAGCTCTCAGACATTAATTTCCGACAAAAAATGTACTTTGAACATCCTTATTATTCTGTGTTGCTGCATTCATTCTTCTGGACATAAAATGTGTAGATTCTCTATTTTCTACAACAAATTGTTTTTAAACCTACACAAAGCTTTGAAATACTGACCAAAAATTACATCCTGTCTCTTGATGACATCCTTTTCTTGCTTGCTGCAGAACACTGGATCCACAACAAGACTCCAGGACTCTGCCTCAAACTCTTGTGCATCTGTGCAGAGATCAGTCCACTGAGACAAATCCACATCATCTATGACAAAATGTATATCTCATTAACACCAGGCAAATGAACAGTAAGGGAACATGTTTTGCACATCAGATCTATTCGAATAGTAAGGGCAACACATGACAGGGATAAACTTTAGACAAGGGTTCTGCAAACATTGGCAATGGCTTTACATCAGAGAAGCTCACCAGATGTGAATGTAAAAATGTAAATGTGACCATGAGAGAGAAGGAAAAAAAAACAAAAACAAACCACCCTTCTTTTCTCAGATTAAATCCTGTTTATACTTCTTTCTTTGAATAAACTTTTTAAAATTTAAAAATACACTCCAGCATTTTCAAAAGTAGATGTCCAGTGAGAGATATCTGCACCATCCTTTGTGAGTCAATGTCCTTCACCTTTGAAATTCAGTCTTGCACCTAGCTACAGAAAAAGCCTATTTCCATTCACTTCACAAGGAAATGTAGCTATTTTAGGAAGGCAGTTCACCAGCAGGAGGCACGATATTTGGACTACTCAGGAAATACAAGTGATGTAGGTTTACATTTTGCAGTGTACACTGTCAATGGAGTTGTATTTTAAGACTAATGTATCTGATTTTATAATTTTAATGAGACACACTTGTAATTATCAAAAAAAGGTGCTCTACAGTTCTTTTAGCAGATGAAGAGGCTTCCTATATAAACTAGGGAGTTTTTCTGTTCTGCAGTATCTGTCCAATGCTTCCCACCTTCCATCATAAAAGAATCCATTGAAGTGAAGGTCCTTAATGCTTGTAACATCTCTTCAGAGCGTGACTTGGACCTCCAGGTGCTATCCTCAGAATCTTGTTCAGAAAATGGCACAGATCTTCTACAGCAGAGAAGAAAAATAATGATTTAAAAAATAATAATAATTTTTAAAAATCCCACATTTGTTTAATGGTTTCAATTTTTCCAAGAAATGCTGAAGGATGCTTTCAGCATAGCTCCCTGGCAGTTGCCCTCTACCTTTCAAAACTAGCACTGGGGACACTTTTAGACAAGAAGTGGGACTGTTGTGAGACTTCCCTCCTTCCAACAGACAGTCCAATAGGCACAGAGGAAGAAGGATGCACCGAGGAGAGCACCATCTGTGAAATGTCTCCAGGCAGCGAATCTGTGAGGCAAAGCACAACACAACATTCTGATAAACCAAGTAGAGTATGCCATCAACAACACACTGACACTGAGAAATGCTAACTGGTGTTCATATTGACCTGCACTGGGTATCACAAATGTCCACTTGCCATGGTACAAGATGGTGATGCTCTCTCAGGGAATATAAAATAAGCCTTAGGCAAAGTGGAATAGCTCTGGCATGGATATTACTGAGAAGAAAACAGTATCAAAACATACATGCCCTAACATTGCAGCCTAACCCTAGGAGACCCAAATATTTGTACATATGGTAAATTATGTACTCAAAAAGCAAAAGACAGAATTATTAGTTTTTATTTTCGTTCTCACTGAAAATAAAACATAGTAAAGCTTCCATTTTAGTAGAAGATGAGTTAATTCAACAGTAATTTACTAAAAAAACCCTAGTCATATTACAGACACATGCACTTTCTTACAGACAGTGAAATTAAAAATAGAAACACACAAACTATGTAGGATAGTTTGTGTCATTCATGCTGTGATTTTATACAAGAGTTAACTTAGAAGTGCTAGTTTTACACCTCTTAACTTACTTGTTGCACCAGCTTTGGGTTTGGTTTTATTATGGTACCTCTCCTGGGATTTCTGAAAAAAAAATAATAACTTCATGAAATTGCAATTTAATCATAGCTGTTAACACAATGAATAGTCAAGTCAATATTCCACATATCATTACACAAAAGAGCTTCAGGAACACATTCCTAAATTATGGTCCTATTTTTTACATTTTACATGAATATTGTAGATAACAATTTTCAAAGTAGAATGATATTATATGTAGTACAATACTTAATCTGTTTGTTCTAAACTGAGTCACTCAGTTACAGCATTTCTCTGTATGAATATTACCTGTGAAGGCTCCAAGAAAAGGAGTTCACAATCAGGGCTTTATATTCAAATAAGCTCGACACATTTTTGTCAGAGCAGGAACCCCAGGTATCAGAGGTAGAATCAATCCCCCTTTCACAGTGGACTTTTGCAAACCTGTAACAAAAGCCTGCTGGTTTTAGGCATGTATTTTACTTGAGGTGGCTCAGTGTACATTTTCTTCACCTCATTCTTGTTGAGATGGTGGGGGCTTGTGTCTCCTCTCAACAAATAGCCCACCAGCCCCAGTAATTGAAACTGCCAGCTCACTATTCTAATGCCCTAAAGTTGCCCAGAAATTTGTGCAAGGCTATGACATGACAACTATAACCAAAATAAATAAAACCTGATTTATGTCCAGTTCCAGGCTTGCTTATGCAGAAGAGAATGTACAGAAACATGTTCTCCTTGCAAGGCACCATAATGCAAAACCCAGCTACACTAGAAAGACACACTCAACCAATCAGAAAAATTACCTGTATTACTGTGGCACACTTCTCTGCAGGTCTCATTTTATTACATGAGGGCAGAAGCCTTACAAATCTGCTTTTGAAAATTATGTCTTTGTCATGATAGCCAAACCACACACGTATTCCTACTTAAAAAAACACAGTATCCATCAGCACCAGCGCTGATTTTGCCCTATTTACAGTGGCAGCTGAAAACCAGGAGTGACTGCCTAGGCAGGCTGTGGAATCTCCCCCTCCAGAGATTCTTCAGAACAGGTCAGACAAACATTTGCCCAAACTGTTACCTAGAAGTGAGCCTGACCAAGGGTAAGGGGACAGACTAGGTTGCCTCTCAAAGTCCCTTCCATATCTGCTTTCCATTATTCCAACCATGGAGGAGCCCCCCCTCTATAAAAGGGGCTATAAGTGATTTAAAGTGGCCTTTCTTTTCAATCCCCTTTGCATCCCTCCAGGCACACCATTTCACAATTCAAGCTTGAATTCTTAAAAATTAAAAATATGTCTTTAAACTCTTTTTTGACCCTCTTCTAAAAACTGCTGTTCAAGCACAGTGCTTACTCTGTTTCTCACATCAGATATTTTGACACCCTTGCAGCCCTTTGCATATAGACACTGGTCTGGGCAGGCTGTGTGTACTTTCTTTTTTCCTTCATGATTCCAGACTCCTTGGAAAGCAGATCTGCTCTAGTAAGAATGGTGTGGTACAGGAGATTACCTTGGTGCACACAGGAGCACCCTCCTTGCAGCTCTTATGCACAATCATGTTGCAATCTGAAAGAAAAGACACATTTCAAAGCCTGGCACCAAACACTGTCTCTAGCCTGCAGAAAATGTTACTCCGAGGCTTCATCTTTTTCCTGCCTCCAGGTCCACTTACTAAATTAGACCCGAGGATACTCTGATGTTAGAGCCCCTGGGCAGGAAGATGTTTTTGCCTAATGTCCTGGGGTTAGGAGGTAGTCGTGGCACCTTCTGAAGCTGCCACCTGCCAGCCCTCCTCCCCCTGTCCTTGCCAAACTCAGCTTGTTACACGAAGGAGGTACTTCCAAACCTAGGCAAGGTTTCTTTTTGAAACAAAACACTGAACCACAACCTCAATTCTGGATTCAGAGCTTGTTAAGTTCACATGCAAAAGCCAGCAACTACTTACGAGAGCACTGCAATGACTCTTTTCCTAGGAGGGCTTTTTCACAGGCCATACATGAAATAACTCCTGAAAAGGTCCCATTTGTAAAATTGTGTCTGTTCAGTTTCTCTTTATCTTTGGTATCTTTATTTTTTGTCTTCGTCCCCAACAGCAGAGGCAGGAAAAGAGGCGGGGGGGGAGGGGAAAAAGGACATTAGAAAAGAAGACAAAGCGATTCAATCTTAAAAACTCTAAAGCATTCCCTTTCAAGAGGAAAGTATTATAAAATATTTATTCCCTGTCCTTGAAGACTTGTAACAGTATATTGTATTATTACATTCAATATTGTTGAAGTCTGAAATTATACAGGCATTGCTTTCCCTGGCAACTATACCAGCAAGCATTATCAAGGAAGACTGGCAGCAATACTATTATAAAGCTGTAAATAGGGAAGGGCCAGGAGAAAAAAAAAAAAGTGTTACTAACTCACTGCACACACAAACAAATATCAATGCCTACACTCCCTGAGGCATGCAGGCAAACTCATACCTCTGCAATTAAAGCTGCAGTTACGTAAATTTAGAGAACTTTAGATCTTTGAACACATCAGAAATAACTTGTTTTTAATGACTGTTAATTAATTTTTTTAATTCTGCCTATTTTTACAGCACTCATGTTAGTGTGTGCATACATTTCTCTAAGCAGCCCTGGTAGTTACTCTTTAGAAGGCCACACAGACACAAGCTAATGTATGGCTGCTGGACCAGCCATACACGTTCACAGCCAGTTCTGCCGCTCTCGCAGATATCATTCCAGCCAACCAGTTTCACATCCATATACATTAGGATACCCTGGGGCACAGGAGGGTGTACTAGAAAGCCTGAAAAACTGCTGAAAGGCCAGCTAGAAAGATCCCATAGGCCAAATCCATCTCTCAAGCTGTTGATTGATGCCATTAATCTAAATTTCAGATGTCTCAAAATTAAACCACAAATGTTCTAAACTACCTTTCATAGTACACATGTACAGGCCCTGAATCTGCAACTCTTTTAGCAGTACTTACTCATGCAAGAAGTCCCATTAATTTCATATAAGGCAAATCCAACTGATTAAGTGACAAATGTAGAAGTTACAGACTCAATTACTTATTGACAGTCATTGCAAGAACAGGACCATACCTCTTAATTTTATTTAACAAAGTATTTCTTTAAGGTAATCCATACATTGAATCTTTGGCTAAATTGCCAAATGATATTACGAATAACATTTTAAAAAATGGTGAGTGAAAGAGTTCATATTGTTCACTTAAGGCTACTGTTTAAAAGGAAGGCCATTTTTTTAATCTGAAGGTCATTTCAGGGCATACTGCATATGTTTTAAAATTAAAAAATAAAGATACATTTCCTTCCTATTATTTATGTGGTTTTGTAATAACATCTTTACATAAAAATATAGATTCTCATCTATAATTAATTTAATTACAGTGACATAATTATACATAATAACATAGACATAATCCCAAATTACCTTGCACTTATTCCGTGTGCTGGTCATTCTGTTCATCAGAAAGCTGAAAGTACGACTCACTTTATATTTTTCAGACTCATTTTTTGAGGGTACAATATAGTTATTCCATTCTTCTTCCTGAATCCTAAAAAAGAGACAAGCATAAAAAACTTGATTCTAGTGGGAAAAGTGCCTTAAAAGAGATCAGAATCTGGACAGTGCTTGTTTCACCTAACAGCTACAACTGCAAGTTTTAATGTGGGTTTAGCTGATGTTATTAAAAAGACTGCAACCTTTCCTTTATAAAAAAGAGTAAACAGCAGCCCATGGAGCACTCTTAATGTACAATGTGTTACAACCTTGCCCAAATCATGGATGGTATTAAAAGCCCCCTCGATTTTGTCACAGTGTTTTGGACAACAGTAGCACATCCCTGCAGTGCACAGTGTTCAGCACATCCCCACTGCAGGACAGCATAGGGACAGCCAGGCTGAGCTCAGCTCAGGGTTTAAGTGTGGGCACACTGTCCCCCTGGGCAGGGAGCGCCCCCTGAAATCAGTGCTGAGCACCCTGCTGCAAGGGGTGCTGAGGCCTCTTTCCCACTCTGCTCCCTAGATGGCATTCCTACACAGACCCGTGCCCAGCCTCAAAAAGCAGGCACACAAGGACCCACACCCACAGAGGCCAGAAGCACCCACACCCATGGGGAACACCCATGTGGGATGACTGATGAAAGTGTGTCCTGATTTGATCCAGGATAGAAACAATTTTCTTTCTAGTAATTTTACTTTTTAGTCAAGTCTCTTCTAAGCAGCTGCATTTGCTGAAATTAACAGCATATTTTTCAGTCAGTGTCTGCTTCTAGGACTGATGACAATGTTTTAGTTACAGTTGGGGAATGGTGTGCAGAACCAAGGCCACTGATTGGATCTGAGAAAACATCTTATGTGATTTGTTTAATTGCCGACACAGTATTAAGCCCTGACAAGGTGATTTTGAAGTCAAGCCTATATTCACCTTTTCAGGAAAGGTACAGAGCTGACAGAACCTTTAGAGTGGAATTCAGCTACCATGCAAAGGCTCTGTACCTCAGTTATTCCCCAGGTAACCCCAGCTGCTGGAATCAGAGGAGCCTAGTGTGCTGATAACCTGCACATTTGAAGACATCATGGCTAGACCCTCTAATAAACATGGGGATCTGAAGGTCCCCTAGAACTGACAAGTTGCATGTTTGATATCCTTGGTCAAAAATCTGTCACTTTTTTGACAAATGGCTGTCCTTTAGTGAACTTTGTTCATTATAATATCATTTTAATAACAAAACACACCTCCATCCCAAAAGCTACCCACCTCCCAGGGGACAACCACCCCTCAACAAACATGCACCCTGAATCTTCTTTAGTCTGTACCTTTAAAGGCAAAGCAAGAGAATTCTACACCAGTCATGACAAAGGTATATATGACCAGAGTCACTCAAGCTCCACCTATAAGATAACAACCCTATAAAATTGACCTAAGAGCGGAAGGATGTCAAGGAAGATGACATTCATGTTAGGGAAGATACCATCACCAGGCCCTTGCCAGGATTACCCTTGACTTCTGGGATCAGTCGACAGGCTCAGATTCTAGTCCCTCTCAGAGGAACACTTTTGGATAAGATCTGAACATTCAGTCACACCAAGTGTACCCCAGAAAACTTAGAAACCTCCCATTTAGAAACTTAGAAACTCCCTTTTCCCTTTTCTCTTTCTTTCTTACCACTTTACGCATTAGTAGCTGGGGTTTATTACTCATATTCTTGGTATTTGCACCTGCTTTGTAAACAGCTAATTTATCACCAGCAACCCAAATAATTTGTGTATCTGTTGCTGCAATAAATTGCAGTACTGTTTGACCTAACCAAAAGTGCTGTCCCTCAACAGGGGGACCAAACCTTTGAAGTGTGGCTGTGCTAGCTCAGGTATGTGCAGTGGGCAGCTGGTGTGATGTCAGTGGCTCCAGACTCGTGGTGGTCCAACAGGGGTGCTGGCATGACTAGACGACTAACACTGCTTTGGGCAGCACTCAGAAACTAATCCCAGCCACCCTCAGCCCCTCTGATAGCTGAGGATCAGCTGGAACGGAAGGGGGCTTAGTTTCTGCCAAATTATTTAGCTCTTCTTTCTCACACAACTCAGGGGGGCACAAGCACCTACACCCACAGGGGATGAAAGGAGCTGCACCCACAGGGGACACAAGCACTCACATCCACAGGGGACACAAGGAACCCACCCACACCTGCAGGGGAAACGAGGACCAGCACCTGCAGGGGAAATGAGGACCCCCACCCACAGGGGCCACAAGGACCCATACCTTTTCTCCGGGGACTGCTCAGGCAGACTGTACGCTCGCTCTGCAAGACAAAAGCAGTTATTGGGCACTCCAGCAGCAAGGTTACCAGGTTTATTTGAAATGCACAACCTCTACCCAGAACATAAGCTTGTCATTAAGGGCTTGCGATGTCATTTGGAAATTAGGAAAGCAACAATGTATTATACATTAGAAGCAGCTCTGCCTAGGGTAAGACCACTGCCTACTAAGCTTTAGTTAGTTGGCAGAATCTGCCAGAACTGAGATGGGCATCAGTGAAAGCCTCTGCGAACAGTCACTTTTTAAGAATAACAGAAAACATTTCTCGTTTTTCTTAGCAACCCAGACTTGAATGATTCACCCTTCATTTTGCTTTTTACATAATTTGATATAAAATGTCTCAATTACATTCTTCTAACATTTTCGATTACCTGTCTTACGCACTTTTATGTATAGTATTTCAAAATTTTAAACCCCTCTACATAAAAAGAAGTATTACTAGCCTACATACTGCACAAGATATGTAATGTTGTTACAAGTTTACATCCTAGAAACAGCAGACGATGAAGGTCATTGTCAACAAACTGTCTAAAAAGCAAAATAAAAGAAAAATAATTCAGTTTGGTAGTTTTGGAAGGAAAAAATAACGTGACAGAGATATCTCTACCATCTCCAAATTAGAACACATTCCATTTTGCAGACATTTTTTGCAAAGCTACCACATGTTCAGAAAGATACTTACATACTTGCCTAAGCAACAGCATCAGACTATGCCTTCCTTGAAGTCAGATACAAACTGGAACACGCTTCACTGAATGAATCAATATGTCTTTAAACAAACAATCTTCAGGTCAGTGAGAGCTAGAATATTCACCAAGGAAGCAGCGAAACTAAAAGGCCATTTCAGTCAGTTACCAGGCACAACCTGTGCCACAAGATGCTTTCAGAAGAAACAATGGCCATGTACTCATGGCAGATGAAGGCAGCCTCAGGCAGAATACCACAGAGGGCTTGGCACGCAGTTCCTTAATACACGGGTGGAGAAGAGACACTAACTTAGAGCGCAAAAGAGCCTGAAGGAGAGATCGAACACCGTTCATGAACACACCATCTACAGAACAGGGACAAATCCTTTCCTGTTATAGGCTAGCAATACCTTCTCAAATAAAAGCAGGTAGTTGTTTTAAACCTGAACATACTGAAAAGCTTCCATTAGAAATGGATGGTGATTTCCCACTTTCTTCTTGTACTTCATGCAAGAAAGACCATCCTGTTGCCATCTGCATTTGTCTGCCTTGTCCTATGTTTCATTGTATAAGGTCAGCTGCACCTCTTATCTACATAATTAAGCCCTGAGTGAGATGTCCAAAGTGCTGGCAGATGGGCAGAAGGAAAGGGGCAGGTTTTCAACATGCAAACACCTATACAGACCCAGACACAATCCACTTACAGCCTGCAGAAATCAGGATGAACTACCTGACCTAGATTCTTGGACTAAGATCTTAGGCTAGTCCTGTTCACAGACACAACTGCTTAAAGTGAGCACAGCTGTGCCTGCCATCATCACTGTCAGCCACCAAACACTCCCTTCAGTGCTCCTATCCTTGCAGAATGGTGGCAAGGAAGAGAGGAGATAGGAAGTGCTGGTGGCAGGGAAGCATCAGCAGGACTTTCAGCAGACCACCAGCCTCCCTCCCAGCAGTGCACCACATCTGCAGTGGAGGTTGCAGAACAGCCTGTTTCCAAAGCATGGACAAGAAAGGGTTTCAATCTTCTCCGCAAGACAGGTAAGGGTCCAACACTATCTGACCCTGGAGAAAGGAGAGAAAGAATGAACATGACATGGGCCTGAGCCCAGATCAGGTCAGAGCAGGTAATGGTGTCTGGATTAAGATGAATGGGCTGTAACCTCAACAATCTGCTAGCTGGAAGGTCAGAGGAATTAATTCTCTTTTAACTAAGCACATGCCACAGGGCTTTGCTGATCTGCCATCCTCTACTTCTGTGACATACTTCCATCTTTTTCTTCTGCCCATTTTGCCAAGGACTTATGACCTAATCTGTTGGATACAAATGTTTAAGTGATGAGTAAAACTACAGGACAGCTGTGTGTTGCAGGTTGTAGCACATTCTCCTCCTTACAAGGGGACACAAATCTTACAGTGAATTTGAACAACCACGAACAAGTTATTTGCTGCAGTGATTAACACAGTTTCAGAAGGAAAAAAGATAACCTGCATAGTTCACAGAATGTCTGCCCATCAGCTTTCTCTGTCTTGCCTTTGTAACAGCTTTTTAATTTCTTTACTAGTTTCAAGCTTAATTACAATATGTCCACAATATTTGTGTTTTCACATTCATTGTCACAGAATCACAGAATGGTTTGGGTTGGAAGGGACTTTCAAAGATCATGTAGTCCAACCCTGTGCCATTGGCAGGGACACCTCCCACTAGACCAGGTTGCTCAAAGCTCCATTCAACCTTGCCTTGAGGGGGCATCCACAGCTTCTCTGGGTATCTCTCCCATCTGGTTCATTTTAACTCACATGTCCTGCCTCTTGCTTAGGACTAGGGGAAAGCTAAAGGAATTCCATAGAGACAGACAAGCAGGAAGTATGGCAATACATAGGGTTATAGGGACAGAGATGAAGTCGCTTGAAATGCAAGAGGTTTTTAAGTTATGCAATTCATATAAAGAGCACAGTATATCTATTTCATGTTTTGCACAGTTTTCAAATATAACCCATGAGCTCATTGCAAAAAGTGTGTTTTCTTCTAAGTATGAAACTATGTGTCCAGAAATAAAGCACATTAGAAACAATTTGTAAAAAATCACAAGCTTTTTGCAGAGACATCTCTGCTTCCACTTGATGGAGAAGAGGGGTTTTGCTTCCCTGTGGAGGTGACACTAGCCCATACATGTTTCAGAGAATCTGAATCTGCGGGAAGCTGGTGCCGCCTGCCCACTTCGATTCCTCTGCAGTGTCATTCTGAGCTTCCTCACAGTCTCTGTCGGGCACCCAGTGCGAGGCTGGGGTGAAGATCTTCCAAAAAGACTGCTACTGCTCTTGCCTGTGTTAGTTTTTCTGACCAACTCCCTCCCCTGTTGTATGCCCTTCTGAAGACCGGCTGCTGTATCAGTGGGGGGCATGACAAGGCAGTGGGTGGGAGAAGATGAGGGATGATGGCAGGGGCACTTGAAGACAACTGAACCATGCTTTCATGTGCATTAGAAGATCTGTGTATAGGAGAGGCCTGAGCAAAGCCACCAGCACTGGGTCTGAAGCAGGCAGGCAGGGGTGAAGGCCATGCCAGTGCAAAGCCAGAGCACTGACCTTCACTCGGATGCCCAGCTGTGAAGTCCCGAGGAATGTGAGGTCTTCCTAATGAACCTTTGGATGAGGAGCAGGAATAGGAGCGTGCCCGAATCCCATACACTATGCATTCCTACAAAAAAATTGCAGCAAATTAAAACTTTTGTTCTTTTGTAATGCATCAGCAAAAGAAACAAAATAAACCAATGACAGAATTTCTGGAAGAAGGATGGCTGACCACATCCATACATTTTCATGGGTTCATTAAAGCTCTAAGTTGAAGTAAAACATTGGATTATTTAATTTGAATTCTTAGGAAGTCTGTCATACTTCTACTATGATAAATTTTTGTATGTTACAGGAAGTAATTTGTGGGTGCAAGTTAGACTGAGAGAAAGCTTCCATTCTTCTCCAGTTTGGTGGCAAATGCCATCCACACAGTGTTGTTGGCCATTTCCTCAGATGACAAAGATACCTTCCTTTACCAGGGGAGCCACTAATCTTACTACTATAATACCTCAAGAACATTTCATGGAAACTAGCACCCTGCCTTGGTAATTGATGTCAGTGTTTCCAAAGAAAGGACTTAGCCTCTTCCCCTTCTTTCTCTGCAAATTTTTCTTGTGTGGTGATTTTCTGACCCCCAAATATGTCGATGATAAGGCCTGAAAGGAAACCCCCTGTTTTTTTATACATAGTTTATATCTCAACAGACCTCACTTCTAAACTGCTTTCCTTATTGTTTTTAAAAGCAACCCTAACAGAATACAGTGTTTGTGCTGGATTCTTTTTCTTCCTTCATGTAATCATTTGCTGAAGTTCAGATGAAGCCATACAGTGGCAAGAAGTTTGTCTAATAAAAACATAATCCCTACGAACAAAAAATAACTCTACCTATGTGTCTGAAGTTCTTAAAAATGGCATCATGGTCTAATGAAAATTAATGTAGCCCAGATAATTTAAAAAACCACAATGAAGAGGAGAGATCAGCACTAGTCAATGCACAAAACCCAACTGAATTTGCCCAAGTCTAATAATTGTCTTATAACTAGCAGCAGGCTAGTTTTCTACTTTACAAAGCTGTTACCTTTTCACATAACTACAGCTGGTTAAACATTTCCTCACTAACAATGATCTGGTTAGAAAATGCTGATTCACTGAATCTGTGATACTTCGTTTGAAACACTTCTGATAAATTAAGCCCTTCCTATGGCTGCTGACAAGCCAGCCACTACCAGGAAGCTGTGGCTCCACAGGACTGTGCACACTGCTCTCCACAGAGACTAACACTGCTAAGTGGGAACACATTCTCCCTTTCAGATGTTTCTTACATGTTTTCAGTGACTTCTTTAAAATGAAAACAATACAAACCAAGATAGTGTCAAATACCTTGGGCTGCAGACTGGGAGGTAAGTCTAATCCATCTCTGCTACAAGCCATGGTCTCTGAAGAGCCGAGAGGAGGGTAGTGAACATGGGATCTGCTTGAAACATCTCCACTTCCATCATCTATTTCAAGGTCATCAAGACTTGAACTGAAGCAGACAATGAAGCTTTTAATTCCCACCAATTCTAATAACAATCTGCCTCAACCTTAAGGCAGCAAGCAAAGATCCTTCTGTATACTCTGATCAATAACAATCCAAACCACCGTTATTATGTCAAGTAAGCTGTGCTCTGAGTCCCCTCTCAGGTTTGCAGTCAGCTGACTAGGATACTCAGTCACTCTCTGTACAGGACTTGTCTGACCCAACCTTGTGGATTTGTAGTACAGACATTTGCATCACCCCTGACAATGCACACTCCTACCACAGTCAGCCACGTCTGGAGGATAATTTTCAGACCCATGCTCAGCATCTCCCTTCAAATGAGGTGTTTTGTTTCACACATATACCTATATAGATGATAAGGAGAACTGAGACAACTAGCTCAATTACACTATTAAGATATGTGGGTATACATGGATATTCTGTGCATGTGTTAATTTGAAAGATATGATGTGGCTATTCACAGATATCTTTTTTTCTACATCTGTAACTTAACAGAGGATGGAAGAGAAAACTAACAAAATAAGTGAAGGATGGTCTGAGACAGCTTATGAGATTAATTCAAAAAGATATAAACTTAAAAAACATAGAGCACTATGAACAGACTAAAAAATCTCTAGCTAAATCAGTATTTCAGGCACCTACAGACTATTTGATTGGCCAGTGTTTCTCAGCAGGTAAGTGCAGTAAGGTTTCTCAGCAGTACCAGGACTTCCCAGAATGGGTCCCATTAGCCCCAAGAGCAAGTTCATGGTCTCGTCATCAGAGTGACAGGAATGAATGGCTGAATGCTTGCAATAACATTACAGCCTTACAACATAAAAATGTAAAATATGTGTGGAATTTCTAAATAGTTACTAAATAGTTTCTAAATAGTCCCAGAGATCCTACCAGGAATAATAGCACAAGAACTCCTTCACACACCACTACAATTCACTTTGTGGAAGGGCAAATCTATTGATACTTTACAAAACCACTTCCTTATGACATTTATGGAGACCACCTTTTGCAATGTTTCCTAGTAAAAGCCCATGTGACATTTCAGAAATGAGTTACTTAACTGCATTATCAGTTACTGTCACATTTTAAAACTGGAAAAGCAATACATATCTATGACAACAGACAAGCAGACACATTTTACTTGGATTTTTTTCTGACATAAAAAGCTATTTTAAATATCTGCTAAGTAACTTGCCACATCACCTCAGATACTTTAAGAGAAGTGCTGCTGGAATTACATACTGATAGTCTTATGTGTAATATTTGGATCACTTGCAGTTGACATATTAGGTCAATCACATATCTCTAAAAACTCATATAAGCTCTTAAAGCTCATATCTAGACACCCAACCTATGTCTTAAAAAATGTAGGAATATCTAAAAATGTATAAGAAAGAAAGGTATATGACAGGCAGAAGAAAAAGATTTATAGTAATCATAGAATCATAGAATCCTAGGGGTTGGAAGGGACCTCGAAAGATCATCTAGTCCAACCCCCCCTGCCAGAGCAGGGTCACCTAGAGTACATCACACAGGAACGCATCCGGGTGGGTTTTGAATGTCTCCAGTGAAGGAGACTCCACAACCTCTCTGGGCAGCCTGTTCCAGTGCTCTGTCACTCTCACAGTACAAAAATTTTTCAGATATTCACCTTGAACCTCCTATGCTCCAATTTGCTCCCATTACCCCTTGCCTATCACTGGTCATCACTGAGAAAAGCCTAACTCCATCTCCCTGACACTCACCCCTTACATATTTGTAAACATCAGTGAGGTCACCCCTCAGTCTCCTTTTCTCCAAGCTAAAGAGACTCAGCTCCCTCAGCCTTTCCTCATAAGGGAGATGTTCCACTCCCTTCAACATCTCTGTGGCTCTGTGCTGGACTCTTTCAAGCAGTTCCCTGTCCTTCTTGAACTGAGGGGCCCAGAACTGGACACAATACTCCAGATGCGGCCTCACCAAGGCAGAATAGAGGGGGAGGAGAACCTCTCTTGACCGACTAACCACACCCTTTCTAATGCACCCCAGGATGCCATTGGCCTTCTTGGCCACAAGGGCACATTGCTGGCTCATGGTCATCCTCCTGTCTACCAGGACTCCCAGGACTCTACCAGGACTCCTACACTGCTCTCCAGCAGGTCAGCCCCTAACCTGTACCGGTACATGGTGTTTCTCTTCCCCAAATGCAGAACTCTACACTTCCCCTTGTTGAACTTCATCAGGTTTCTATGTGATATCCCCATAGGTAGCAAAAATTAAAAGTTTGGGAAAGAACAACTCTTTGTCTGGCATTTGTTATTTTATCTGTGTTAAAAGATTCCTCCTAGTTGAACTTTACAGTTGTGTAACAAATTCCAAATTAAGGTAATATTACTGCCCACTTCAATCAACAACAGATAGACATTACTGCTTCATTACTTTTCTTACATAGATCTGATGCTCTACCTCCAAATAGTCCAAACTCTCTGGAAAGGTGGGAGACAGATTTCTTCCTGTACAAGAATGAACTGATTTCATGTCTCTTTTATCAAGAGAAGCAATAAAACCTTTTATCAAGGAAATGTACTAATTCTTGAAACCAAAAATTATAGTTTCATCTTCAAAGCTCTCCCCATTCCTGAAGACAACCAGTTCACTGTACAGCTTAAAGCCATCTAGAAGTTATTCCTCACACCAATCACTCTGCTAGCAAAAAACCTTGTGTACCAGAAAAAGAGCAGAAAACTATCTGAACCTATCAGAAACATGATCTGTCTCTGCATTATGTCTTTTCAAGTAAAAAAAATATGCAATTAAGAATAAGTTTGCCTTCTACAGGCCAATGCAAGAAACTGAAAGATTTCTAGCACATTCAACAGATTTCGGACTCTCCTCTGGATGGAAAATATAACTGAGGAAAACCAGAGTGAAATTATGGTTTATGATAAAAATGCCACCATGGAAACTCTTACAATGAACAGCTGATTCTTTTTATTGTTTTATTTTGTTGTGTTTTTTTTAAAAAAAAAAAAAAGAAAAGTATAAAAGCATGAATTTGCATTAAAAATTAATTAGAGGACACCTTTTACTTGTTAAAAATGTCTTCATAGCTATTTTATGAAAACAGATCTTTAGGACAATTTAAATACCAGTAATTGAAAACACTGATTTTTACCTCAGTAATAATATTTATTCAGCCAGATTCTGTTTCTTCTTTTGAAATTAAAAGTTTATCATAAATAATCCTTATTCTGGTCACATCATCAAGTAAATTCCATACCTCCTTCTTTTCATGTCAGCATAAAGTTGGCTCCAACCCTTAATAAATCCATGGGTCTTGAATGGAAGATATGAATCTGCTCCATATGGATTGGAAGGTGAAACAGTACTTTTTAAACCTGCATTTTCTCCACATTTCTCTGGCCTTTTATTTCCTTCTTTTGGAACATGTATATACTGGTCATCCTCCTCAAGGGAGGGAGAAGAAGAGCTCTTAGCTCTTGGGATTGAGTTGGTAGGATTCAGACTAATTTCACTGCTGACACCATCTTCATGAATGTTGCAAGTCCTTAAATCTCCAGCCTGCAGAGAAAAATTGAACTCTTGTAAAAGGCAGTAACAAGATGTACTGTCAGGGAACAGGAATCAGATTAGTTCGCCATTGTATTTGTGGTTATATGTTTTGTCTTTCTTCTATTACTTTTACAGCACATGAATTGAAAGCAAAATAAATGGATAAGGGGTTCTAGACCTTGAATTAGTTTTTTCCATAATTAGGGAAGCAATGAATTGGTATTTGCCAGTCTAATGGATTTCTCACTCGTATTTTTATATTTTCTTAAATGTATCAATTCATATATTTATAGGTTTTATTAAAAAATATCCTACAGTTAAACAAAAAAACATGCATAATACATTAGTGCTGGAAACATATGGAGGAGAATTCAAACACTGTGCAATTTAATTTGGAAAAATCAGCCTACACATCATGCACTTTTAATTTTCCAGCTCAAATTTCCCAAGTTTTGAGATAAATATACATTATCTGGAACAGAGGATTTCCAGGGGAGGAAAGGAAAGGAATTTTTATTTTTTGCCATTAAACAATTACGGGCATGAAGCAGCCCTCTTCTTGCATAAAGACACTAATGGAGTTGGGAATTACATTTTCTCAAGTATGGGAATCAGGATTTTGATGCTGGTTACAAATAATTATTTGTGCAACTGAGGTTGAGTTCTCCTGTCAACTCTGCAGAATATATTAAACTACAGTTTATTGTCAGCCTTTTAGTTAGACACTACTGTCATCTACTTATTACAGAATCATAGAATGCCAAGTTGGAAGGGATCTCAAAGATTGTCTGAGCCAAGCTTTCCTGGTAGGAACACAGTTTAGATGAGATGGCCTAACACTTTGTCTAGCTGAGTCTTCAAAGTGTTCAGTGGTGGGGAATACACAACTTGTCTGGGGAGATTACTCCAATGTCCAACTGTTCTCATGGTGAAAAATTTTCTTCTAATGTCCAACCAGGATTTCCCTAGAAGCAACCAGCACCCATTATCACTTGTCCTTTGCATGTGATGCCTTGTAAAAAGGGAGTCTCCATCTTCTTGGTAGCCACCCTTGAAGTACTGGAACGTAGCAATAAGGGCTCACCTAAGCCTTCTTTCCTCCAGATTTAACAAACCCAGTTCTCTCAGCACTTCCTCATATGGCAGACTTCACAGTCCTTTGATCTTTTTTGTGGTCCTTCTCTGGACCTTCTCCAGCAAGTCCACATCTTTTTTTGTAGAGCAGGGACCAGAACTGAACATAACACTCCAGGTGTGGCCTGACAAGCACTGAGTAGAGTGGGATGACGACTTCTTTATCACTGCTGGTGATGCCTTTGTTGATGCAGCCCAGCACCCAGCATGGACCTTGATTTGTGATCCGATAGCCTGAGGCCCAACAGCACAGATAAATACAGAGGTGAAGAAAGTATTAAGAACCTCTGCCCTTTCAACATTGTTGGTGACTAGTTCACCTCTTCTGTTTAACAATGGGCCAATATTCTTCTGGTTCAGCTTATTGTTTATGTGTCTGAAGAACCCTTTCTTGCAGTTTTTGACACCTCTGGCTGACTTGAACTCAAGTTGAGGGTTTGCTTTTCCAACTGCATCAAAAGAAGCATGGCTGGCAGGTTAAGGGAGGTGATTCTCCCCCTCTACTCTGCTCTCATGAGACCTCACCTAGGAAGGGACTTTTTACAAGGGCCTGTAGTGAGAAGACAAGGGGGAATATCTTAAAACTGCAAAAGGGGAAATTTAGATTAGACATTAGGAGGAAATTCTTCACTACAAAGGCGGTGAGACACTGGCACAGGTTCTCCAGAGAAGCTGTGGAGGCCCCATCCTCGGAAGCGTCCAAGACCAGGTTGGATGGGACTTTGAGCAGCCTGGTCTAGTGGAAGGTGTCCCTGCCCATGCAGGGGGGTTGGAGCTAGATGATCTTCAAGTCCCTTCCAACTCAGAACATTCTACAATTCTGTGATCTTTTCATGCTCTGGTAATGTCCTTGTAATTCTCAACAGCTGTTATTCCACTTTTCCATCTCTAGTACACTTTCAGTTTGGCTTTGAGCAGAGCCAGAAGCTCAGATTTATGCCAAAGGGTCTCTTTCTCCACCTACTTTCCTTGCCTTTAGAGGGAATGAACTGGTTTTGTATTTCTAGGACAGTGCTCTTGAAAAACTTAGAAACTGAATAATACTGAAAAGTCACACAGCCAGTGAAAACACTCGATCTCCAAAAAGCACCTGCATAAAAGCAAAAAGAAAGGAAGGATTGCTAGCATCTCCAAACCCCATGTCTTTCAGATTTCTGACTTCCTCCCCTACAGCCCCACTTGAGATGTGTTTTCACCCCAAATATTTCTCTTAGTAAAAGACAGAAAGAACTGCTGGCATTTTTGCAGCAGCCCATATTTGCATTCAAAGACACCGTGCATGCAAGTCTGGAAGTAGTTCTGTTGTCCTATGCAGATGACATGCACAAAAGTAAAATGTTTCCCCCGCATCTTGCACAGCTGTACCTCCCTTCAAAATTATTCCTACCCATGCAGAGTTTCCCCTCAGCACCAGAGGGACCTTCTCCAGCAGCCACTCCATCTCCTGCTGTGTGGTGCTTTAGGGAGTTCAGCCTCAATCAGCAATTTAACAAAGCAGAATGTGGCTGTGTGTTGAGTAAAGGTAGAAGTACCAGGTAGAAGTACCCCCAGCAATATACTCAGGTAACATCCATATCTGTGATGGACCTGTGCTTATGCAGCTCTGTACTTCCAACTTCGATATTGTTAAAATCAAGGGTACTTAGATGGCATTTATAGTCCCCTGCCAGTTTCTCACTCCTAAGTCATTATTTCATGCATCTCTCAGCAACCTTAGGTTCACTTTGAATATGCCAGCCTCTGACTGAAACTTTCGTCTCAGCTGTTGCAAACAACTGAATCTGCAGTGAGTGTAGTGACTGAAGTGTCTCCGCGAATGGGAAAAAAAAAAAATTAAATAAAGAAAAATCACACTTGCAAAATCTCAACCTTCTTCTAACATTATGATCTGATCATTTCTTACTCTTATATTCCAACTTTTACCCCAGAGAAAGCCCACAGCAGGTTACAAATAAATAAATCCCTTCAAACACCACTGAAACACAGATACATAACACCAGAATTTTTTTACTGTGTAAACACAACGACTTCACTCAGGAGTTGGACTAGTCCCTCCTGCCCAAGTTATGATATCTGAGTGTGACTGTAGGGGAGTGATTTCATGTGCAACATGGTGATGTAAAACATGATTTGGTCTGGACACTCTGGCTTATCTCCAGTGCTGGTGACAAACAAATCAGAAACACAAACACTAAGTTAGGATCTTCAGTATCAGAATGCTCCATGCTCCTTGTAAGGCATCAATTTCACCTTTTCAGCAATTTTGTTGAGCCTGTAAGCTTATCTATGAGCTTATACTTAACTTTGGAAATAAGACAGCAACAGCAAATTAATCTCTTTGATGAATGTTCATAGAGTTCAGAAAATCTGAAGTACACGTGAGCAAGTAACATTGTGTTAAGATTTCTTAGAAAGAAGCAAGTACCATTTAGCTCACAAACACACAGAAAAGACTATAAGAATTGTTTCAGAGTTTCTCCCTACAGGCTAGGGAGAATAATTCCTGTCATCACTGAATCTAGTAAAAGGGAACTCCTAAGTAGGTTGCAAAATACAGCTGAGAAGGGTAAGGTATTACTGTTTGTATTTCAGAGCTTTACTAATCAGCCACATACCACTGCTGACAGATCCAGAAGATCCTACTATCAGACAAATAAGTTATTTTAACAGAAGATGAAGAAAAATAGCCAAAAGTTCAAACATCAACTTACTTGGTGTACTACCATGCAGTTTGCATATACTTCATCACTTCCACTCAGCATGGCAGGAAGTCTGTTTGCAGCAAACAAAGCAGGTGGAGCCTTGAGTTTCCTGAGAATATCAAGGGTAGAGTGTCTCTGCTCTGGAAAAAAGAAATTGTGGAAAATATACCATTTAATCTCAAAGCTTTTTTTTTCTTATGCATATACAATATCATAAAAATGGCAAAGTTAAACATTAAGCATCAAATCTTAGGATTACAATTTGAGTAATATTTGTGTAGCCACTCAAAATCTGCCCATTTTTTAATTGCCTAACACTTGGTATATGTTCCAAGTAGCCTATAGTTGACAAAACTCTAAAAGGTACCACAGAATTATTCATATTACTTAAAAAGAAGTGTTCCTGTATCCTAGTTAGCAAAACCTTCCATTTTTCCACCTAAACTAGAATTCTGTAGAGATCAGTGGTTGCAGAAGTACACAGGACAAGATTCATGTGCTGGGATGAAATGTGCATGATTCTGGCCCATACATTAAATACATCTGATACATTAAATACATCTGATACATTATATTAACAAAATACTCTTCCTAAAGCATTCTACCCACTGGAAGCAATATAAATACTAATCTCAGAACAATAAAGCAGATTACTGTTCTCAAAACAGAAAACAAAATTACAAGGAGGATATAAACAAAACACCACAGATAGTGCCTTTACAGGATGACAGCAATCAATCAAGATCTGACCCATGAACAACATGTTTAGGATGAAGACTGTGTTTGATCTACTTCTGGCACTGAGATGAGAAATTATCAGTTTCACCAGAAAGAGAAGTTCAGTGTTCAGTTTTCAATACTGTGTCCATGACTGCAAATATTATAAAAAGCTGCATGTTCTGTCTACTTCTTTCATTGCTTTTGAGCAGCAGAAAAGCTAAGTGCTGCAGTCTGCCCTGCAGGCCCACTTCTCTTAAAGCTGCATGTAACTATGAAGAACACACACCAATCCAGCATTTGAGCTGGTAGCCGAGGCCTCATCTTGTCTTCTGACTGTAAGAGTAGCAAAATCTGACAATGTGGAAACCTGTCTTGGTCTAGACTGTGTGAAAACAGGCTAAAAAAAATAAATAAAAATCACAGTTTAAATGTAATTTTCCTTATTTTACAATGCTGTAGGTCAAGCACTGAACAATCCCAGGCAATGCTACAGGCTTGGGGAAGGCCAGCAGCATCCTGGCCTGCATCAGGAATAGTGTGGCCAGCAGGACTAGGGAAGTGATCTTGCCCCTGTACTCAGCACCAGTGAGGCTGCACCTTCAGTCCTGTGTCCACTTCTGGGCCCCTCACTACAGGGAGGACACAAAGGTGCTGGAGGGTGTCCAGAGAAGAGCCACCAACTGGTGAAGGGTCTAGAGAACAAGTTGTACGAGGAGAGGCTGAGGGAACTAGGAATGTTTAGCTTGGAGAAGAGGAGGCTGAAGCAAAACCTCATCGTTCTGTACCACTACCTGAAAGGAGGCTGTAGGGAGGTGGGTGTTGGCCTCTTCTCTCAAGTGAATAATGACAGGATAAGAGGAAATGGCCTGAAGCTGTGGCAGAGGAGGTTTAGATTGGACATTAGGAAGAATTTCTATACT
>NW_009970722.1:497673-499647 GCF_000747805.2 Chaetura pelagica
TGAAACAGCCTGCCCAAGGAGGTGGTGGATTCACCATCCTCGGATGTATTCAAGAAAATTGTAGATGCAGACCTTCAGGGCATGCTCTAGTGGCCAAGATGGTAGGTTTTGTTTTTGTGGTGGGACTTTTGGTTGGTTGGTTGTTTTGGTTTGGTTTTTTATGGTTGGACTTGGTGATCTCAGAGGTCCTTTCTAACCATGACCATTCTGTGATTCTGTGAACTGAGGTAGACTAGCATAACAATTATGTGACAAAGAAAAGTATAATAACCAGCAAAACACCCAAAATCCAAACCCTCAATAAACTTAATTCCAGTTGTTCTGTTATTGAAATTTATGCATAAAATCCTTCTTAGTCTGCATCAGAAACTTATTTTGTGCAAAGGGTGAAACAAAAAGATACCACTAAAGACTTTTCCCAGACTATATTCCTAAAGCAATGTAACTGCTTTTGGAAGATCAGAGTCTCATATAGCATGTTGGAGGGGAACTTTAAAGATCATCTAGTCCAAGCCTTCTGCTGTGGGTAAGGATGTCTTTCACTAGATCAGGCCGCTCAAAGCTCCATCCAAGATCCCTATGGCCATCTGCAATAACAGTTAAAATGAAGAAATAGCACTGGATTAAAAACTACATGTGTCAAGGTTTGGAGCATTTATTCCTTCGGAAAAAAAGTACTTGACCACTGACAAAACTGCAATGCTGCACCACTGCTTTTACTTAATTATAAGTTGTTATATCATAAAGTCCAAGAATAGTAAGCTTCATACTTAAGAGAAAACTGGAAATTCCCATTTAGAAATGCTACACTACAAATTATTTGGTTTCTAGTCCTGGCAGTCCTTGTGCATCTCATACCATTAAAACATCCTTACACTTCTCATTTTGCTTCTCCCTCCTGCAAGTCTTCTAACATTTTAGTGACTGACATCTAGAGAATTGCTAAAGCTACAAACCATTTCCTTATGTCTGCCAAGATCCCAAAGCCTTTGTCTATAAATAGTATAAAAGCATTGTTTTCTACAGCAGTTCATCATACTTTGGCAGCTAAAATCATATGGAAATATGATTTGGTGAAACTGGCAGTACTTTCTTGTGGCAAGAAAGGCTTTCCAAGGTCTGGTCTTAAACCAACAACCAGCAAGGAAAAAAAAAAAAAAAAAAAAGTCAGGCCTTCCATTGCTTCTCATATGCTTACTATCTTCCCCAGCACAGACTCCTTCATATATAAATCCACTGGGTACAACTGGCAAGGGTGGTGGTATTTGGCTCCAGGCCTAGGCTGCAAAGGTTTAATGCATACTGCTGAAAACTAGCCCAGGGATTAGGGATTCCCGAATCATGGTGTAAATTCCCATCCTATAGAGGCAGTTTCTTGACTTCAGCAACAAGCCCCACTGCCTGGGTCTCTACAGTAATGGACTGCGCTATGAATCGCATGTCTCAAGTGAAAAACAACAAAATCTCACTATAAATTCAGTTTTATTTATATAGCAACTTCTAATATGACTTCTACATTATTTTAAAATTCCACAAGGCAGTAACAACCTATGTAACAACTTCTGAAGAAAGCTGCTTCAATTACAAGGTATAACAGAATATGTTATCTGCAGTACGTTCCCCATCAGTAAATCTCTGTTGATTATCACTACTGAAAGCCATATGCTTTCCTGGCAATGCTCCAGTCAATCTGTTATTAAAGGTGAGGTATCTGAATAAATATTCGTTGGGGTTTTAAATGACTGACAAAAGGCAGCAGGTTATTCTGTGACCCCACTGTACCCCCACTTCTCCTACTTCACCCCCAATTCAAACATACGTGAAGGCATGACTACATCAAACTAACTCTCTAACAACAAAAGTATTTAAAGACTTTACTGAATGCAGGGGGAGAGCATTACTAATTACACATTGTGCTAGTAACTTATTTCCACTGGACAGGCCTGCATAGTTTAAAAAGTGACCACTGCAAAT
>NW_009970722.1:499667-500818 GCF_000747805.2 Chaetura pelagica
ATGGCCTCCAGCCCACCTCACTGGCTACAGGTCATCTCAGTCTTAAGGACACAACCAGCAGACCTTCCTACGGGTTAACACAGCAGCAAGTAAGAGCTCACTGCACTGTATGCAGCAAGGCTGTCCTTGCCTGAAAGATGAGGAGTGACAACAAAACTCACTTCCAAATAAAAAGTTTCAAAGATCTTCCCTACCGATTCAAAATGCTTATTCTCATTGGAAAGGCAAAACTTCAGAACAGCTTATAGAAAGACAGACAAGACTGCCAGGACAAACTGGAACTTCTTGTGAGAGTGAAGGTGTCTCAGAGTTTTAGCTCTGAAAGGTGTCAGTAATGGACTTCAAGATGCTTACTAAGGTAAAAATGACCTGAATACAACACAGCAGAATTGGCTCTTGTACTGAAACAACCCACCAAGCACAGCTCACAAAGCTAATCCTCCTGCCAGAGCTGAACACTCTCTACTGTGCCATGACCACAGAAAAAGAATAAAATAAAGGCATGTCTCCTTTACAGAGCCTGTGGCTCTCTGCCATACGGCTGGTCAACAGTCAAGAAAGATACATGTGTTATTTAGATGTAGGTGAAAAAAAGCCACCATGATGGGAAGGATAATCTCCAAACGTGGATAAAATAAAAGACCTTGTGGGGAACAGTCCGTCTTCTTCCCCTCTATATAAGACTAAACAACAAATGCCTTTCAAGTCAGCAAAACAGGAGTGATGCCTTTTCACTGATTCACTCAAGGACAGAATGAGCAGGCCTCTTGCCCTACCAGATAAGTGCAGAGCAAAGAAGCAGCACAAGGGTCATAATAAGTGGCAGAAAAATAGACAATAAGTTAAAAACTGCCTCTAACAGAATATGTACCTGGCCAATGGTGATTGGCTAATTCAGACCGTGGTGTTTTCTGGAACAATGGTCTCTGACCCATAAGAAAAGAGTAGGATCTGCTCTCTGCTTGTCTCTGCTCGCTCTCTCTGCCTGCTTGGGACAAGACCCTGTTACAGCACCTGAACCTGCCTCAGCACCACTGCTGCTGCCCGCAGAAACGGAGAGGGGGGCGCTGCCTGTGCCCGCTCCCAGGGACCCTGCCTGCCCAGAACCGGACTGGAGAAGCCTGCCCAGCCTGCATCTCCCACAAAGCCAC
>NW_009970722.1:501751-522783 GCF_000747805.2 Chaetura pelagica
CATCCTGACAGCCGGTAGCCCTCTGGTACCGGCTCGCGACAGACCTTCACCAACTAATAACTCAGGCACAAGTTCTCTACATCTTCTGTAATACTGGCATCAAAGTTATAAAGAAAAAGCTGCATAATTTACCAGGCACAAATGCTTACAAAAATACTTTAAAAAAAACACATGTTCATCATAGCAAGAACTCAAAACATACTTCATGTATGTTGGTGTAAGAAAACTTACAACCTTCAATGACCTGTGTCAGAAAATGGCAAGAACAAAACATTGACTGTTTTTCCACAAAACTAAAACTTAAATCGTTGTCTGAGAGAGCATACAGTGAAAGAGAAGAGGAATACATCAGTCTGACCAAGTAAAAAGCCAAGCAAGAAATTATAAATTCCTTTATCTAGATATAATGAAGTTTTCAGACAGCTCATCACATTTACCCCCAGCAATCTGAGCAGGAGTTAATGTATAACTGTAAGTAATAGCACTATGAAGTAAGTAAAAAATGCAGACAGCTAAGCTGTCTAAGACAGGTCAGGCAGGACTGCAGAAATACTCCTCTAAATCCAGAAGTGGTCACCTGAATTTGGAGAAGGAAGTCCATACCTTCCTAGTGGTAGGCTGACTAAAGTGACACATACATCTCTAGATGTGGACCATGCAAACAGTTTCAATGGGGTTCTGCACTCCTAATTCATCTAAGCGCTTCATTCAGACAGTGCCACTACTCATGGCAGCAGAGTTAAGGTAGTACGTCAGAAGAGCATCACACGGAGCATGAAGCAGGCACACTTTGAAGTGTTGTTGCAATAAAGACCAACATTTAACTGCCCAACATCTCTTGAGTGGAAACCAAAGCATTGTGTGGACAGGACCTGGCAACAGAATGGTAGAAATCATACTATCATGTTCAAGATGTGGTCCTAAAGTAGCCACTAAGAAGCACTGAGAATAAAGGCAAGTGCCTTGTCAACCATTTACTTTGATCTTTCTCATCTAAATGTGGGACATAAAAAAGTGTCGTTTTCCAACATGGGGTTCACAGCCCTGACCTCCCTCCCTGAAGCAGTCACCTTACCTACCAAACAAATATACAAACAGAAATAAATCGGTGTCTCATTTTCTACAACAGATTAACTTAATCTATTAAGGACTTTCCTAAGATGAGGGATGCTTGGTTTTGGTTCCTATCTCTGCCTGAATGTATTCAGCACATTACTCCCACCTCCCAGCACAGAGGGACAGATTTATCAGAGACAGATATTCTCAGAACCCCTGAACGCTGCTGAAGACTCCAAAAAGGCTCTCAGTGTCAGTGCCTCTGAACAGGTAGGACTATGCAGAGCAAGGGGAGAGGCAAAGAGACCTGCCTTACGTCTATTTCACATTAAATAACAAAATAAATGCTGTTAGGAGTCTTGCAGAAAGGAATAAAACTTAGTGTCCCCTCCCTAGCCCAATCATTAATACACAGTCATGTTCATGTACTGTATTGTGCCTAATTAATCCTTAATTATGCCGTGCACATGCAGCCTCAATAGGATGGAGGGGGTCTGCAATGCATGGCCCCAAGGGCGCACAGCTTGCACTTGCTTCCTGATGGCAGCTGGGAGATCAGGGGAAGGGCAGGGGCTCCACCACTCAGCCTGACAGGTCCCACAGCAGGGACAAAAGCTGAGCTCGGGGCACACAGGGATCTTAATATCTGAAAACACTGATGCATATAGTGCAAAGTAGGGGAGTGAGGTTTTCAGCTTTGGACTCTTCAACTGGAGGTCTGCACAGCTTCCCTGCCTCTAGATGAATAACCCCAGACCAGGAAACCAACAGCCTGCTGGTTCAAAGAGGAAGGGTGGAAGCTGACATTTCATTGTCCAGTTCAGCTAGAGCATCCAGCACAGGTACACAACAATGTCTTCATGACTTTTGGGGGTGGGAGGACGAATCCCACACTGCTTACCACCAAGCAATACAAGTCTCTTGTTCACTGAGACCTAAACTCCTGCAGAAGCAAAATGCAGCTGCAAGGTGTGTGCCCCACACCTGCATGTCAAGATCAACTGGTCATGATCAGATACTACCAGAAAGAAGAAAAAAAATGTAGGTCACCAGCATAGATAATGAGTCTGCTGTCCCTTTGCAAAGGCACTTCTCCACCCTGAGGCACCCACAGCTGTAATTCCCCAAGCATAAGTGAACACTTGAATTTACCACTAAAACATGCACATGCACCCAAGAACACCTTCTTGCCCCACATATATGGTCGGCTATGCATACAAGCCATATATGTTTGTATATTATTAACAGGTAGGGGAAACAAGGTGCAATACTAAAACATGCAAACACCAGGTCTATATAAAGTGCTTTACAGCAGATGAGGTATTTAAAAAAAATATCTAAAGGTAAAATAACAGCAACAGTACCACAGAGGATGGGTGCACAGCTACAGCATTAACAGATAAAGTAAGTCCTCATTAGAAATAGTAGGAACACACATCATGCAACTAGCAACACTTTCATCTTCTTTGCAAGCTGCATGTGCATCCATACACCTTGCAGAAACTCCTGTACACTTGGAAAACACTGGATTTTCCCATTAATAAAACTAAAAAGTTCAGGAAGTATTCTGCCTGTTAAAGTGTGCATTCTGTACAAATTTTTCACCCTAAAACTAGGTCAAAGTCTCAGACTGTGTAAACATGATTCTCCTGGCTCATTGACTTTAACGACACTGATGGATCATGCTTCTCTTATTTGACTTTTTCGCCTTCTGAAACACAAAAAAGCAATCTTATGGAAGAAAGCACAAATTGCATTATTTGTCATTCTTTCACTTTATTTCTTTGCTTTTAAATGTAGCAAAAATATAGAAAAATATCTTTCCTCATTAAACCTCTCTTTCAGACAATTCTTCCTAACATAAGCTTTCCAGTCAGTTTCTTGCAATCTCCTTAAAAAACCCTTTATCATACGAACATTTATAAGGCTTACCTCCCAAAGACTTCTCCACAAAAGAGGACAATGTCTAGATATGCAAAGACAGCAGCTGACCTTGCCACCAAAGACAGTAACTGACCGTTTTGCTTTCTTTTACATAAGGCAAAAGATTTCCCTCTTAATTCTCATAAGAGTTTTGTACATAATTTAAAAAGAATCCTGCTAGCTGTTGAGGCATATTTAAATTACCAGATTCTCCCTAAATTAAAACAACTGTAACCAGCAGAGCTTTCTGCAGCTGCTGCCGTGCAGCTCATGGGGTGTCAGAGCTGCTCAGTGAAAGTTACCCATGCAACCAGAAATTAAAATAGCACTAGGAGAGTAAAGAAAAAATAAGTATTTAAAGACTAGAACATAATTTGGAGAAAACAATTTCCTCAAAAAATTCCAACACCATTATCTAGAAAATTGTAACACTGAGGTTGACTTGTGAAAGAAAGAAAATTTACCTCATGTGAGCTGTTTAGAGCCACCTGCACAGAAACAGATAATGAAAAGGAGACAGAGTTATAAAGCAAGATTCATTTAAAAAAAAAGACAGCTTTTTCTACCTGGTTTGGATGCCCTTCTTCGAATCCTCATTTTAGGTAGGGAAGGCCAAGAGTAATTAAAAGGTGAATCAGAGTCTGAGTCCATTTTTGTGCTAAATACACAGAGAGCAGATTTCCAAAGTTGCACTTTGTTGTTCTCTATAGCAAGTCAAGTCTAAGAGTGATGTAAAATAAAGGAATGGACAAAGAAGGATCAAATTGCCCACTAAACACAGGGGAGGAAGAAGCTGTAAATGTTTGCTCTCTTCAGGCGTCCAGGCATGTAGACAGATCAGGCTGCAAATATGAAGGCAGAAGCAGGGAGGTTAAAGTATGAGAGACTCAAGTGGAGCTGTTGCATCGTGGTCCAGAGCTATTTGGAAGGTCACAGTGTACCAATGAATCATTAACTCACCTTTCCATTTTGATGTAAATGAAAACAATAGGAGCCGAGTAAGGAATGAGAAAATAGGTCTCAAAAATAAACAAACTACTGCCAGTTTTTCCAAAGCCTTGTTTTGATGTTAATCGTGGGGTTTACAAGGACTCTGAAATTAAGGACAGGCAAATGGCTGGAATTAAAGAAGACAAAGAATAACAGTAAATTAAGAGCATTAATCAATCTGCTGGACCCTGTATTACTGCAGAGCAATACCCCTCCTCTCAGCATTTACAACTTCGGCAGACCGTGTGAAGTTGCAGCTGGAAAAGCAGTGATAACCCACTGAAAAATCTGTCGGTCCCATCTTTCTAGCTGAAATGAGCTTAAAGCTGAAGTATTATGAAGAAAGATTACACTGTCATTAGATGAGCACTCTTTCCAATCATATTTAGTCTGAAAAGTATTTTCTCCTTCACACAATCACCAAGTTAGACAGTTAATCATAAGGATTTTGTAGAGCTGGCACCTTTACAGCTCTGGTCTAACCTCACAACAACACACAATACAGCTAGTGACTAATTTACAACAAATCCTCCATTCTTATACAGTCTCCCTGAACAACTCGTAAGCAATTAGTATTCAGTAGGAACTCATTATCCCTTCCCCCAACATTTTACAGAACACAAACTACTTCTTTTTTTTTTTTTTTTTTAAACAGCCTCAAATGTGTCTATACAAGAGTTAATACAAAAATAACATGAAACTGTTTCTTAACCAACTCCACCAAACATTGCTTTTAGTTACCCCACAATGTATGTGGTTTTTGTACTCCACAGAAAGGAGGAGAGAGAATGTGGATCAGCTTAAATGTTAGTTTTTGGAAGATGATGACATTTGAGCTTGTTAACATTCCTTACTTCACTTCAATTATTTTTCAGGCTGCTGAGGTCTGCAGCACTACTTCTGTATTATGTTTCAAGTGATTCTCCAATCCACATTTCAGTCAGAGATAACAACGTATTTATTGAAAGACAATAATGCAATTCAAATGCAAATGTAATTCAAAACCCATTAGAAAAATACCTATCAAGTTTTCAGGGATAAAATAATTATTATACAAGAACTTCATAAAAAGCACAAATTACATAAAACACAGTTGAAACACATCATTGTTCTGCCCTTCCCTTAACTGAAGTTCTGCCAGCTTTGTTAGGCCTGGAAAGAGTAATTTGCCCCAGACGCTGAAAGCCTTTGACTTTCACTTTAAATATTAGACACTCCCACAGACTCTGTTTGATTTTTATATATAATTAACAGCCCCAGGGAATTACAACAGACAATGGATGACTGAAAATACAGGAAGGATATAAATCCATGCTTTAAGCATCCACTTCAAAATATCTCCACTGCCTGGAATGTCAGGTTCAAATTGCACTGATAAATCCCCTTGGCATACAGGAATGCAGGTGCTGACTTACACCTTCCCACTTCCACACTATCCAGGGCACCCACCTGCTTCCCATTGTGGACACAGTTTGAAGGAAAAGGAAAGGACAGCACGTATTTGTTGGATAACTTTTTCACTTAGGACATGTTCTTGCTAACTGCCCCAACACAAAAGATTTCCCCTCTACACAGCAATTCTTCCTATCCAAGTGTGACCTGTTGCTCATCAGACAGATTCAATGCCAACCAGAAGAAAGGCTCGTGGGCAACCAGCACTTTACATTTAAAGAGCAGTGTGTTTTACCCTGACTTTAAAATTTCTCACCTTTTGATTTTAGCTATTATCCCTTTGACCTACTTCATGAGAAATGGTAAATTCTGCTTGCTTCTGTGATATCCATAGTTGTGCATCTTTTCTCTAATTGACCAATTCTGGGTTTTTTCACTTAGACATTTAAATAAAATACACTTACTCCCACTGATCTTCCTGGGCTTCTGCTTTCTCCAGGAAGGGATAACTAGGACCAACACTCACAATGCAGAAATGCAGCCGATATATTTAATGGCATTAAAATATTTCACATGCCAAGACATTTACTTTCCTGAATGACCTCTGTACACTCCATGAACGTTTTCACTGACTGCTCAGTTACAGCCTGCTCCATCCTCTAAACCAGCTGTGTTCATTTTGAAACTTCTAATACAAATGAGTTACTAAGGATTTTTAAATAATTTTTCAACAGCAGTCCTAACACTCAGGGAATCCAGCTACTAAATTTCTGGTGTGATGAAAACCTGATCATTTATTCCAGTCATTTATCCTTTATTTCTTGGACAAGTTTTAGGCTTTTCAACCCCACTTATTGCAATAGGACCTTGCATGGACATTTGTCAACAGCAGTTGGAAAGCACAGATAAATTATCAACCTTAACCCTTATTTCTGAAGGGTTAATTGAATATCACTCATGTTATTTGCTCTGTTGAGGCCTTGTGAAAGAATTTTTTTTTTCTAGTTTGCAAAACTCCTTTATGCAGCCATTAAAGACCTCGTGCTGCTTTTTGCCACAAAGGAGGGCTTCGCCTCACAGTCTTTGGCTGATTTTTTTTTCCCCCATTCTTGCAATTCGTGGGATGATCCAGCCCAATTTTCACCTGCTGCTTTGTTTCCAAAGTGCACGCATTTGCATGCAGCTGGCACAAAGATCTGACAGTTTATGAGATAAAAGGTGCTTTCTAGCTGGAAAATATTAACCTCACTTTCCACTGAAAAAGTGTTTTCAGTTATGTATACCAAGGCATAGATGTGAAGATAAAGAACAAATGGGGGTTTTGTGTGCACTACCTAAGGTGAACACTTCTGATAAATAATGTAATGCCTTAAATTCTTCCACTTAGTGCTTGCCAAAACACATCCGTATGATATAAAAGTTTTCCAGAGATATTACAGTCTATTGTCTATTGTCTGACCATTGCCATGGCTTGTGGCAAGTCGAAAGGAAGCAGAGGAATGTCACAAGCATCAGCAGCCTCCAGAACAGCACTGTCACCTCCCCAGCACACTCAGAGGACAGCCCCACGGTGCCAAATGGGCAGCCTCACTCTCCCCAAGCACTGCTAAACCATGGGCTGGCAGCTGTCTTGGGCATACCAGAAGGAGGCAACCCCTCTTGGACCAGTGCTCCCTCCCCAGATGGAGAACGGATGTACAGGGGATGGAAAGCAGGGCTACCAACCCCAGAAGCAGGGCTGGAGAGGGTCACTGTTGGATGCAGGTGAGATGAGAGCTGCCTGAACATTGACTCTGCCCAAAAGGCCCTGCCTGGTTTGCTCTGGGCAGAGTGCCCCCTAATGTTAGAAGTGAAGTTGAATTCCCCCAGCTTGGTTCTGCCCAGGAGTAGCAGAGGCTGCAACCATTTCTCAGAGCAGCAGAGAAGACTCTGACAAAAAAAGATGGTGTAAAAAGGGCTAGGTGATCTTCTCCATCAGCTGCTGTGACCCACAAGCACAAATGGCTTTCCTCTCTTTCACTCCTTTGTTTATATTAATTAGAGCACATCTTCCCACACAGCAGGTCAGCCAACGTACCTGGACAAAGTTATCTGCATTACCCTACACTGGACTTAATCATCCTGAAAACTTGGCACATGTGCATTAAAGGCAATTAAAGCTACCAACCATGTCCCACACACCAGGCACCCTCCAACTCTAATGCACCTTCTGCCTGACTGAAATGATGAGACCATGGCTGTACAGACTCCTGTCAGCAACAGCCACATAGGTCTCATAAGATGCCGTGCCACACATATTATTACCTCTCCTCTCTACCAGAGACCTGGGTCTTTCTTATGAAAGTTTATACTGGACAAGTCAGAATAAACTTTGCCACATCACTACTCCTCTCCCTCTCTCCCCTCTCCCAAATCATTGAACCTATGTCTGAAAAACAGACACAAGCCCAAATCCTTAAGATCTTAACAGATTACCTCCCTCAGTTTTGGTGTTTGTTTTTTTTTATTATCTTCCTTATTGTTAAATTTCAGATAGGTGATTCATGTGTTTGTTTTAGGGAACTGGCCCATTCACTTCCTCATTTTGTGAACAGAGGCCTGTCAAGACCTCCCACAAATAACACAGCAGTTTCAGGTATACAGCCTAGACATCTCCTCACATGAGATTAAATGTCCCTGACCCCGTCCAGCCCCCAAAACCTCTCATTCACACCTTCCCTCATGCAGGTATTCACTACTCTTCCATTCAAACAGCTGATGACAAACTCTCCCACTCTAGAGACTTCTTTTCTATAATGAATGTCAACTACAGATGTCGTGTAGACAGATACCATAAATACTAATGAAAAATACAAAGCAACAATGCTGTACTATAAATTTGGATCAATTTTTTTGTTGATTTATTTATAACTGCAGATTCTTGGACACTGAAGTGGACATGAACACAGAACCCCTACTGCCTTCATAGGCACAACATAGAGAGTGGCAGGGGACCCTATCCATATCCAAAAACACTGTCCTCTCCAGACCCCCAGGTTTACTGAAACACTCTGTGGTCAGGGCAAGCTTCAGGAGAAGCAAAGTCAATTTGTATGCACTATTTTCTAAACTGCTCTAAGCTGGGCTGCCAGTCCAAGTGTTTTCATGTTCCACTGCATTAACTTCCACATGGACATATCTTTCTATCAACCCTAGACAGAGCACATGGAATCACAATGCTGCTGCAAACCATCCAGATTTAAAGGAGACCACTCGATCTTAATTTATACCTAACTCCTTACTGTTGTCCTGCAGGTATAGTTTTAATGACAATGTGAATTATAAAATTATTTTTAAGGCTGTTCTTTTAATGTTTACTTTGAAACCAGGGCTGCAACTACTGTTAGAACTGCTATAACAAGAATTGCACTTTCATGCTAAAAAACATTGCATCCCTATCCATATCCAAAAACACTGTCCTCTCCAGACCCCCAGGTTTACTGAAACACTCTGTGGTCAGGGCAAGCTTCAGGAGAAGCAAAGTCAATTTGTATGCACTATTTTCTAAACTGCTCTAAGCTGGGCTGCCAGTCCAAGTGTTTTCATGTTCCACTGCATTAACTTCCACATGGACATATCTTTCTATCAACCCTAGACAGAGCACATGGAATCACAATGCTGCTGCAAACCATCCAGATTTAAAGGAGACCACTCGATCTTAATTTATACCTAACTCCTTACTGTTGTCCTGCAGGTATAGTTTTAATGACAATGTGAATTATAAAATTATTTTTAAGGCTGTTCTTTTAATGTTTACTTTGAAACCAGGGCTGCAACTACTGTTAGAACTGCTATAACAAGAATTGCACTTTCATGCTAAAAAACATTGCATTTGTGATATTCAAGAAATGTTGCGTTATCATGCAAAGACCTATTAGCAACATTCACCTCTTTTGAAAAGAAACTGTTTGTTAGTGGTGATACTTTAAACTTTTTTCTCAGATAAAGTAAAAGGAGCAATGTACCTTTAAAAATTTAAGAAAAACAATTTCACATAAACTATATTAACACTGCAAGATCCTTGGAGGACCACAGGATTGAGATGAAGAGGGTTAAGTTTTTACAGAACTGAAGCAAAAACATGACCTCTGCGCAGTGTAGCTCCAAAGAGCCCCTGGACATGCACACTCATCTCAGGCTTTGTCCCTAACTCTTCACATTGTCCAGCTCACTGTCCTGCTGTCAGCATTTCACAGTGTTCCTCCAACACAGACCTTTCTGATGTCTGGTGCATGACTGAGTGCAGATTTTTTTTTTTTCCCCTTCTTTACCACACCATTCACCTGGTGTGGTTTAGAATAACAAGCTCATTAATATTACTTCCACATGACAGCGGTCAGTATGCCCTGACTCTTGAAACAACCCCTAAGCATTTTCAAGGTACATAAAGAGATAATTTGCCTAAATGCTCTCCTTGTCTAGTATCTACTCACATCAAAAGATTAGCTGGGATATGCAGTAGAAATGTGGATGAAAAGCTAATATTTTTCTTTTTTTTTTTTTTTTTTTTTTGTCCTGTACCCTAATGCAAAGCTCCCTTGAGTTTATTTGCAAACGCTTGAGAACTAAGGACTGGAGTCAATAAAACCCTCTTCCTGGTTTCAGCTCCACAGAGGGCTGTGTGAGCCCCAGCAACACGGAGAGCACACATGGCCTCACATGAAAGCAAACTCAAGTTTGACTTGGACCTCACTCCTACTGAAATTTCACCAATGACTTGGTTATTGAGCCTATGCTTACGCTGGCAGCCTTCACTGCTAAAATGTTCACCAAAGACCCATCTCGTTAAAAATCCAATTTTCCAGGTTTCAGGGAGGATTCAAGGGAAGGGCTGCCTCTCAAGGAGGAAGAAAACTGAGAAATGTATTCATGTGTGCACTTCCAAGACTACAATTGTTTTCTTCACAATGTTTTCCTGGATTATATTTCACATTTAATGAGTGACTTGACATTATATGTATCCCAGACTGTTTATTTATGTTAGCATGAAACGAGACCAGGCAGAAGACAGGCAAAAAAGCTTATTTAAACATCAGAGGGGAAGAAGGGGGAAAAAAAAAAAAAGGGAGCAGGAGGGGGGGAAGGCCTCTTTTTGAAGGATTATTTTGTTGAACAAATTTGTTTTGGATTTTAGGCAGAGGAGGAGGACAAGTTCTGGGAAGCCAGACAGCACACGTTTGTAACTTGTTCATTTTTCTTTCTGTCTTCCTTTTAAGGTTAACTTGAATTATAATGTCTCAGAAAATCAATAGTGGAGGAAACCTCAAGAAACAAGAAAACGCTTGTTGTAGTGCCTAACGCTGCTTCTTCCAGATTTCTACACAGCTTCTTAATTAAGCTTAGTTCAGGCTCACATCCCAGAAGATTCTACTTCCCACATCTTCTGTAGCTCTCTACTATTCTGCAGACTTAAATATTTAGTTGTTTATAGACACTCGAAACAAATAAGAATATGTCTCACCTACTGAAATAAACTACTGCCACATTTAAATGTTGTTAAAATGTTGTTTATGGCAGATCACCTTCAGGTTAAGTCTCTCTTCTGCACAGTGCAAAAAACCATGCTAAGATTTTGCAAAAGTAGAAGCAACAATCTAAAGATCTCTGAAAGTTGCAGGGAAAAAAAAGGGCTGAGTGCAATTGCCACAGTCATTAGCTGGAGCAGTTACTATGCCATTTTCTTCAGCTATTATTTTTCTCTGCAATTTTCAGACCAGCTACCTTTCAACTAAAAATGAGTTTTTAAAAAAGCCTCCTTTACCACAAACTGACCTTCCAGAACTTCTTCAGTACAATCAGTCTGAGTATTTGCACAACTCCAAATATTCAAGGATTTCCGTGCCTCTTTCTCACCTCACTCTCTATGGTCTTTCTAATTTTAGGTTGAAAGCCAAGGCACAGGGAGAAGATAAGTGACATGCCCAAGGTCCTACTGGGAATTTGTTAAAACTGAAGAAAAGGTCTGCAGCTTCTGGACTAGGGATGCTATGGCTGGATCACCAAACTCTCTCAAAGCCTAAGAGAAAGAGAAGATTGAAAGCTGACAGGAAAATAAAAATTACCACAAACAGAAAAAACCTGCACAGCTTTACTCACAGGACTCTTTTAAGTGTTTCAAATAGGCAACACTTAACATGTAACTTTCACTTTCATCTGTCAATAACCAGAAATTAGTTCCTGTACTTTGAATATCAAAAGAGGCACACTTGACTCAAAACACTTCCAAATGCAAACATTCTCCACCCTGGAAACCAATTAAAACAGGAGTAAAAGATGTGGCCACATGAAGTAGAAAAAACAATAGCATTACTGTCCCCCAAAAAAAGCTGGACAAAGGTGAGACTTCAGACAGCAGAACCATGCATTCTTCTATGCTAAAAATAACCCCACCTTTTTAAGTCTTACCAACCACAGTAAGGAAATCCAATTGAAAAAGAACAGAACAGCAACACTGAAACCAGGTTTTTCTGCAGATTACAGTGCAGACCTACTGGTTCACACAGAGATCATTATGTTCTGTTCCTTAAATTGACCTGTGGTGAAACTGGGATTCTGTGGAATCACGAAAATCAAAGGGCAGGCTCTACTAAAAATGCTTTGTAGCTGCCTGGTCATATACAGGAAACTGCCAAAAATTTGGCACCAGTACTCTTATCTCCTGAAGTGCAAAACGTGGCTTGCAGAATGTTTTCACCAACAGCAGAGCAAACAGAATAGATTAGGCAGACACCGGTAGGTCATTGGCACTGTAACCATGAAAACAGGGAAAATATTTTTTAAACTTAACATCATCCTGCCTCCCTGAAGTTTAGAAAAAAAAAGGAAAAAAAAAAAAATATCTATATTTCCTTAGAAGAAAAACTGAATATTAGATTTTTCTTATTGGAAAAAAGAAACTTCTGCAGCTTTATAAATGGCCTTGTGAACATACTCTTTCCAAACCAGCTATGCAAAACAGGAAGGAATGATAAATGTTTAAAAACACATGCCCAACTAACACTGTCACTTGCCCAACAGTAACATCATTCAGCTGTCACCTCTTAGACTCTCCCATAATGTAGATGGCTGCTGACTCTGAGGATGACAATGCCTGGCAATAAGACACATGCTTAATATTGAAAGGGGAAAAAAAAAAAAAAAAAAAATCCTTTTTTTCTTTATTTCATTCACTCTCCCCAACTGGATAGTGTTTTTGTCTCTCAATGTCCTTAAAAAAAAAAAAAAAAAAAAAAAAAGGTGGTTTTTTGGTTTTTTTCCTCTTGTAAACACAAAACAGATCTCTAACAATTTCCAGAGGTGACAGAGAGAAGAGAGAGAGGGGAAGAAGACTGGCAGGTGTGACTAGCACTGAATTCAGCAGCCTTCATACAAGCTCCTGGTGAGCCTGGTCTAGCATCCTGTTGTGGCCCACAGTTTACCCCTATTGCTTCAATTTTGAATACAGAAAACCCCAAAAACATAATCTGTAGTTCACATGTCTTCTTACTGGCCCATCATCCCCCAACAATCAGAGGGGTGGAACCCCACAGGCCCTCTAGCTATCCTGGAGGACAAGAAGCCTCTTGTGCAAAAAATTGAATTACAATTCTCAAAACTGAACTGCAAGATTCAAATGGTTTCTAAGGCAGCCATGTCCCAACCCAAAAAAGAAGAAGACAGGAAGCAAGGATAGTTGGTAACCTTTTAGCACCATACCAGCTGTTCTGAGCACCCCTGCAGAGACTTACAAAACTCCACTGGGTGTGGGGAAACAGCCAGCACAGTCAGTATCCTTGAAAGGGCAAGCTGGGGAAAAAAAAAAGCAAGAACAGCAGAGCCCTTCCATGAGCCACTGCTTTTTTGAAGGACCCTTCCAACTCAAACCATTCTATGATGAGGATGATTTTTGGTAAATGTTTTTCTGAAAGAAAGAAACACGTGGGAAAACATGTGAGAAGCATAAGTGAGGGAATTTGTACCCATTCAAAGAGCACTCACATTCTTGCTCTTGGAAGTCCTCCTCGATTTACACATCCAACTTCCTAGTGAGATTCCAGAGTTTGCCCATTTCTATTCATTCTTCTTCACTCAACTCCCCCTTAGCTGTTCTCCCTCTTCCTCTCCCCCACTGACAACCATTTCCATTTCTCTTTTTATCCCCCACTGTGTGCTTTCCAGACAAAAACATTGCCATTTAACAACACTGCCAAGCAAACAATTTTTGAACAAGTAGTTTAAAACAATCCAGGCTAATAAAACTACACTATTCAGCAATATGGTTATATGAGCCAGGTTAGAACATACACAATTTTTTGCATTCAGATAAACAAACAAAACCAGCTTAAGTCAACTTATACATTTCTGATTGTCACCAAACTCTTATTTTCATCCTTCTTCATCCCTCTCCACTTCCACATTTCATTGCACACCTGGGCGCCCATTTGCTGCCCAGCCTGCACTTCAGCCCCACACACAACACTAACTGGAAGACTCTAGGCCCTGTTGAAGTCAGTGACAAAATCCCATCAGTTGTCTACGTTATGAGTGTTTCAGATAACTTTAGTATGCAAGCTGGGAGATGGGCAAGAAGAGCTCTTTGAGCAACTGGCAGTGAATCCCCACTCCAGTCCTTACATAGGGCAACTAAGTTCTCAGTTACAGTGACTTACTTCTAAAACAAGCAGAACCAATTCCACTGCAGCTTCTTCACAAACAAGTCAACCTCTTAAATGTACTACAAGCTAATTATAATTCAGGGAAGAAGCTAATTATAATTTAGGGAAGATAATTTTGTACCTTTTTCAGATAAGAGGTACAACAAGGAATTTTTCTTAGTTTAATATAAGTTGAGCTTGTGCTCAGGACAAAAGGTAAACATAGACACATGTAGATGCACAGATATATGTATATCTACAAATTTGTAACCATACTTATAAATTTACTCCATACATACATAAGATGCCTACAAAAAAACATTTAAATCAAATTTTAGGCACCTAAATCTTGTTCCAAGTTGTATGCAATTATTTATTTTATTTTACCCAAAAGCTCCTCTGAGAATCTACAATTTATCACTCCTAACAGTATGAACCATGGCCAAAGTCACTTGCTTGTTCCTTGCAGAAGACTCAGGACCTGCTGCCACTGCCCATCCCAGCATCAGAGAGGAGACTGAGCTGGTCTGAAGCCAGAGGGCCTGGCTCCTGTTCCAGTTGTCACAAGCACTGCTGTCCAAACAATGCCTTAGAAGGAAAAGGCAATTCAGGGGTAAGAAAAAGATACATCAGCTATAATTTCAAGGTGGAGAACTTCCTCTCAGCCAGCTTTAAGCTACCTTATGCTCCTTCCAGATGGCATAATTGGAGCGGAGACTGAAGCAGATGTGGCTTCAGATTAGTAAACCGTAATAACTCCACAATGACTCCCCACCCTCCTACACTGAGATGTAGTCCAATAGTTTGGTCTTGCTTAACAAAACAGATTTGATCACATGGGTCCTAACTTCTCATACACATACACAGCATTTCTGTGCAGGGCAAGGACTGCTGTGATGTCCCTGCTCAAAAGCACTAAAGTCAGGATAACTGTGAATATTAATATTTTTGCTACTACTCTCAATTCCCTTATGCAGTTCTGATATTCCTGGTATGGGAGAGTGAGACAGACAGGATTAAATAGTGGAAGTACAGGCACTTGGCAGAACAGTGTCTAGAAAAATAGGTACCTAGATTATTATTTTAATGACAGACTATTAAAATAATCTGCCAGTTTATCTTACAACTGTCTCTCTGAGTGTACGTCAGCTCATTTCCTTCTAGCATATGCCACCGCCACTCCTGCACATAAATCCCCTCCCTTTCTACACACATGCACACACAGAGCTTCATTTTGTAGCCACCAAAGTTTGTATATGGGTTGTCTGAATGCCACCATCTGGGCTGCTCTTTCTGAGCTCAGCACTGGACCACAGGCAACTGACAGCAGCAGTTGCCAGCTCCTCTGACTGGCACAGCAGCTCCCACTGGGAGAGCTTAGTTACTTGTCATCTTTTTCTGCCTTGCTGTGCTTATGTTTGCACATTGTCCTTGGACTTGTATTTGAAAACACTCACCTTTCCATCTAAGTTTCAGTCTGTAAATGTACTGCCTAGTGGAACTGGCTGTATTCTACCAACCCCACAGTTCAGTTACCACTTCAGCATATAAATGTGTCTATGTGCTTTGTTTCATCTTGAGTCATGTATGTTGGCTCCATCAGAAATTATTTTCAAGATTGTTTTTCCTACAATAGCTAATATACTACTGAAAAATCTTAAGGTGTCATGATACTATTGAATACACCACCTATCTATACTAGAGGTGCCTTGGAAGAGGTTCCCTCTCTGACATTCTGCAAAGTTAGGCTGCAGTGTCAATGACCTCCACCTTTTTAAAGAACCTGGTTTATGTGTATTTGGCATCACTGTATATATTAATAACTTCTGGGAAATTAAAAATTATTAATTATTTCTTACCTATGCCCAGCAGGACATGATCTTCATTTTCTTTATAAGGAACCACAGACTCTTGGAAAGGCTAGAAACAGAAAACTTGAGATATATATTTGAAAACAAATAGTTGCATTTGTGCTTAGTTGCAAGAAGTGCTTTACGCTTTCAGAATTCAGATAAAACACTATCAAGCAGGAGTCACTTCATTTTAGTCATTTTAATCAAGGCAACAGATACTGTATGCTCTACCAGACTCTACAATATGCATGTGAACCCCATGGACTCAAGCTCTAAACCTAACTGAAGAGACTAAACCACACTTCAATTCCCATGCAAACTCCAGTTTTCTGCCTGCTTTTCTTTTATAAGGTTTAGCTGTGCCCTGACTTGTGAATACAGTGTTTTGGAGGAAAAAACAATATATTTCTAAAATATCTCCTTCTCTAACACCTGAGCTGTTCACACCTGTAGAAATATAGTATCACTCTTCATAGAGTCAACTATGGTCTTTCTGATTAATCAAATCAAGAAACAGTCAATAAGGTACCAGAACCCCACCAAGACTCACAAGCTGCAATACTCTGCCCCAACGTAAGTTTTCAAAATAGACTCAAAAATGCATGCATATTGCAGAGTTATAATTCTGAGATGACATAGATTACAATTGCAACATCTGAATCCCAAACAAATGATCAATTGTCTGCACAGCTGGCAATTAAAAAAATAAAACCAACCCTAAAGAGGTCATCCATTTTATAATAACTACTTAACAAAAGTGGCAGTTCAACAATATTACATGAAATTCAAATGTTATTAAAAAAAAATCAACAGTAATTAGCTATTTGTCAGATTTTACCAGATTTTGCTTCCCTCAACCTAAATCATCGTTTTAGCTTCATACCCAGTTGAAGCATACCTTGCTTTAAAAAATTATTAAAAACCCACTGACACAAAGATTTTCTAGTTCTGTAAACAGATACATATAACTAAAAAGCAAGAATATAATACTAGCGACCAAATACAACTGGCTAACCATAATGGGACCTCTCACAACTACTGGTGCCCCTCCAATATCTGTTAGATACCTCCATATAGAAGACAGTGGGAACTGACATATATTTTTACACAAAGCAGTTTTCACAGTTAAGTGCAGCTAAAGGCTCACAGTTACCCACAAGCTCTCTCTCAGAGACTAACTCCTCAGATGTAACAAATCATGACGTCTCAAGGATGAAGCTTCTATGAGACAGGTTGTGCTCCCCTGAGACTGGAGCTGGGCTGCAAGCTCCCTGAAGGCACTAAGGTTCACCATAAACACAAGAGCTTTCTGGTCCTAAAGCAGAGCTTGCTCATCCAACTCAGCTTTCCGGCCCACAACCACACAACAGGCAGGTTCCTTCAAATAATAATCATCTATACACATAACTATTCCCACGGGATAGGAAAGGGCAGGAAATGTCTGGCAGGCATTAGTCACCTTATTTATCTGTTAGCTCTCGGAAGTGCCAAGATAGCCAAGCAGAGGCTTGCTGCTTCTCAACCTAAACGAAGCTTAGTTATTTGTATAAGGAGAAATCTGTACCTTCGTATCATCCTGGGACAATTTTTCAGATGCCAAGTTCGCAGGACCTGTAAAAGCAAAGATTCCTGCCTTTAGTAGCAAGCAAATTCAGTTCGAGTCTGTTTTAGTTTCTGCTGCTGGTGCCTCTCCTTTTCCAAATAGGAAGGGGGACACAAGGAGCAAAGAGCAGGCAAGGAAAAACAATGGACATGAGCAGCCCATGCATCTCCCCACAGTGGCAATCCCCTGGGCAGTGTGCAAGCTGGATGCACAACAAGTGCTATGCTATTGTCACTGTTACGTTCAGGCTAGGCAAGCACAGACATTTGTCAGCCAGCTGCTTATTAACCCCTACATGCTCAGAAAACCAACAGTTCTAGCGCCATGCCTCACAACAACTCTGCAGAGCAGCTGGGCTCTGCTTTTCTTCTGCAGGTGTTTCATACATACTCTGAAATTAGACCGTACCTTTTCACCCCAAAAAGTACTTTGTGTCTGTCACTCTTTTTTTTTTTAATGGTTTCTTCCCAGTTCCGTGGGGAAGGACACAGCACATGAAAACAAGGACCACATTGCAAGTTTTGCCCAAACTTTTGCAGCCTCAAGGACTGTTGTGAAACAGCTAAGTGTAATCTGGCTACAAGAATACAAATTAATTCCAGCACCACCTAGGCTTTCAGAGACATTATTATTACTAAGTATTTTTTCAATAATAATAATTATATTGCCAGAGTTATGCTGGTAAATATGTTTCATTTTATATTGAAACGTTAAATTCAAGGTTCACAGCTGTTTCCAGATACAGAAATCCCTCTCCATTCTTCAGCTCCAGCAAAGAGATAAACTAAGTGTGACTTAGCAGCCCGTATAGAGTGGGTTTGGGGGACTGCTTTTAGGAATATGGGGTTTTGGGACCTCTGTGTTTTCTTGGTGTTGGAACAAAAATTCAGAGACAGCTGCCTATTATCTAAATTGTACAACCACCATCAACAACAACCCTACCTAACCTGGTCTCTATGAGATCAAGCTCTAGGATGCAATTATGGGCCCACTGCAATAAGAGTGCCTATCATCTCTGACCTCAGCAGTGCCCCTGCACGCTAGCAGGAGTCCGGACTGGGTCCATGCTGATCAGTATCTTGATCATTATTTTTAATTAATCCACCTTCTCTAATTGACCTTCTGCAGCATATACACATCCCCTTGAATTCTAAGAGAAAGCAATCACTGAGCACAAAAACACTAGTGCTATCAAACAAAGCATCCCAGGCAAGACCTTTTATCTAAAAGAAGGAATGGACTATTTATTCTGTAACTGCAGAAACTTATGTCAAAAGCTTCAGTGGGAAGGTATTTTTTTTACAGTACTGCCATGCAATTGGCATTATTACTGCTCAGTTTCCCAGTTCTCTGAAATAAAAGGCTGTTTGCTGCATACCTAACATTCTGTAGAAGCAAATGGCTTTTCTTCCAGATAACAGTAACTCAGGAGCATGGAATTTCAAGGTTAGAAAATAGAAAAGGACAAACTATTGAATTAGCAAAAATACCATCTATTTCACCTTTTGTTCTGCATCCTCACTGGATAATGTATCACTTCTTGTATTTGAATTTAATTAAGTTGCTATGGGAGATTCACTGCTAAGCTAGTAGCATCACCTTACTGCTTTTGTATGCTTGCATTTCAGAAGCAATGTAATGCTATAGCAACCTCTACTCAATAACAGCTAATGGGCTTCTGATAGCATTGTGTTTGAAAGGTCTGTTGATCTTGACTTTAGGCTCACACACAAGTGAGTAGTTACAATTTCTTGGAATGGCAGCAGTTTTCAAATCTGAGGGGGATCCTTTTGTGACATGAATGTGCCAAATTAATGTCCTGAGCTTAGCAGACACTTTATAAAGGAGTTTACTGAATGCAATTGAGAATGTAGCAAAAAGTACTCTGTCAATAATTTCACTCATCATTTTTCAGTATTTGGATTTGTTGGTGCTTAGTGAAAAAGGAAAAAAAAAGTCTTCCTTATAGAAGTATGGTAAACAATGACAATATCAAAATTCAAGAAGATTAAAAAGCTTTTCTGCCCATCAGCAAACAATAGTTACAGGTCCCTCATGTCTACAAGTAGATAATAGAGAATGTAAGACATCCAGTTGTGATTACTACAGTTTGTTTGTATAGATTCTGGATACTACCAGAATGTGGTATACTTTTCTTGCTGTTCAATTGCAACTATCTAAAAAAACAAACAAACAAAACAGGCACAAAATACCTATGACACAAAGGCAAAAAAGTGTATAGCTTCCATTGAAAACACAAATACGTGCCTATGGCAATATGTATGCCAAGTATCTTTGGCATAAAGAGAGGAAAAGAAACTTTACAACCAGAATCCAAAATGAGACTAGGCATCCTGAACTGGTGTCTTTTCTCCCTGACACCAATGTTCATTATCTGTTTTTGCCAAGTCAGCCTGAATTCAAACTGTAGTTTTAGTAAAAACTATCAAAGTAACCATTGCCTAGTTGTATTGCCCGAGTTACTATCACATATAGTGCTACCAATCCAGGCCATTCACTTTCTGTACCCGAGCAGCAGCATAAAGGTCATGCTGGTCAGAGTATGGAACTCAGATGAATACCCAGGGTCTATGCATTTGCATACTCTATCACCAAAGTAATTCACAAATATTGTATGGTAAATTGCCACTTACACTTACAGATGTATAGTTTGCAACTGCTAATAACTGCTTATCATTTCTCTGCAAATATACCAGGGCAGAACACTTGCTGCCTGAATGCTGCTGGATAGGTTAGGTATAAAACTCCTTTTCCAGGACTAACATGTAGCAGCCTACACATCTAATGCATCCCCATTTCAATCATTCACTCAAAATAATTAGCTGATGCCACCTGGAACTGCAGTCATGTTCCTTTCCCTCTGGCTCTGATCCTGTCAACACTTTACACAAGCACTCATGTTTCTTCTGCCCTCAGAAGGGCAACCTCCAGCACAGCCACAGATCAAGACCAAGCCTCTTAAAGAACTCAGTTTTCAGCTTGTTGCTTCATCCAAATATGCACAGCCAGCCACATAGGAATTAACTAAAAGTATTAATCAATAGGCCATTTGCCTAACAATCATAAATAAACGCCTGAAATGTCATACTACTGATGCTGAAAAATTACCCTTTTTTTTTTGTTATTTTCTTTTCATCTCTAAAAGATGCTTGCTACAAGGTACACAGGGATGTATTATAGTAATGAAATAAGGTTCTCATCAGCAAGTACAGTCCTGCAACCCTTCTAGAGGTAAACTGCTCACCAAAATATTGAATATCTAACTGAAGCACATGGGAATTTTGCCATATTAAGAAGTCTGGGCTGCATCCCAAAACTACTCATACAAAACATTACTCTGCTCCTATCTTCATTAACTTAACTTATTTGGCTTTACTGGAATTTGCAGGCTGGAGCGTTCATTCAGTTAAACACTGCCCTCTCCTGGAACCTTCTCCATTTTTTTAGCTCTCACAGTAAAATTATTTAAGGATTTTCCAGTCACTGTAAATCCAAAAATATTTTGTGAACAAATTCAGTCTG
>NW_009970722.1:522795-531054 GCF_000747805.2 Chaetura pelagica
GTAGGGAACATCATGATTTACACAACTCTCACAGTATATGACTTGTATATTCAAGTGTTGTCTACTTATAGGTCTCTAATGACATATGAAATGTGATCTGTGCCAACTTTCCAGAGCTTTTAAAGACAGCAACATTATGGAATAAAAAACTTTACCTTCTACGGAGCTCACTGTACTGCAGGGCATTTCTCGACATTCCACTGCCTCAACTTGGTTTGAATTAATACTCTAAAAAAAAAAATAAAATTACAATAACAATGTATTTGATGCCTATAACATTAATCTGAAAACTCAAAAACAGTATCAACGAATAGCAAACAAGTATGTTATAGCAATACTAAAATGATTGATAGAGATTCCACAGAGTATTTTATTACTTACACTCCAGAGGAAGCCAACTGCAATTCCTCAGAAGGGAAACCAATACAATATTTTCAACTACAGAGAGAAATTACCTCCTGCTTACAATACACAAGGGATCTAAAGGATCAGATTTAACATTTGTACTTCGTTGTTCATAACCTTCTTCTCCATGAGAAAAGCAGCTTTGTACAACAGCACTGTTCAAATTTCTAGTTAACCTTGAAAGCATCCCTGTGCAGGAGCAATTTTGACCAATAGACAACACAAACTCGGAACTAAACACTAACTATCTGGTAAACTCATCATGGAAGGCAATAGCTGCTCCCTCCCCATATCCATGGCTCCTGGCAGGGCTGACCACTTGCTCAGATACACACACTGACTACATCACTTCTGCTCAAAAGGAAGAGGGGGCTAAGACACATTCCCTTATTTTAGCAATTGCCTTCAAAGATTATAAGCAAAGGAGGTGGAGTAAACAATGTCTCCTTTTGCGTAGTTCCACCTACAAGTCCGCTTTCTTCTAGTCTTTCCCTCAAGTTAGCTCGCCTGTGTATTTGCAGCAAACAGAGAAAAGGCACGGTAACCTGAATGCAGAAGTCCAGGATTACTCTGGTCTGGATACTGCAGCCAGATTTGAAAGCCACACAGCCGTCAAGATAGCTAATCCCTCACCTCAGTGGGGCTAGTTGCATTTTTCTTTGCCGATCTGTCGCTGTGCAAGACACTTTCCTACTGCACTTCTGCCAGGCAGAAATAAGTCAACTGCTCCTTGAGAAACTACTAAATTTATCCACCACCAGGCTACAAAAACTACTTGAACTACCACAAATTATCTTAATAATTTTTGGATTTTTATCCTGGTTTGGCCTTTCTTTTTTTCTTTTTTCTTTTTGTTTCTTTTCCCATTGATCTGACACCATTTCACATCTGTCCATTAGTCCCCAGATCCTTTTCATCCCATAGAGGACTACTCCCCTGGCCTGGCTGTGCTACTTCCAGCAACTGAGACAGCCAAACAGATCATCTCCACAAGCTGCTTAGGGCTATTCTGCAGGTGCACCATGAACTGCTCAGCCTCACTGTTGGGTGCTGCCACCACCACAGCGATTTCTACCTTCCGGAGGTTGCACAGAGTTCAGTGCTCTTCCTCATCATCTTCAGAAACCTTTCCTCTGTATTACCTAGCACAGCTACAAAACCTGTGCGTTTACACTTCTTGAACTGCAGAGCCCCTGAAAGAATCCAGTGAAGGCATGGTTGCCATGTGGGTAACTCAAGCTTATCACAACAGCCAGTTTGTTTTAACCTTTCCATTACTCTTCTAGAATTGCAATTAAAAATCAAGGGACTAAAAGAACCTACAGTCCAGGACTGAAGAATACACTTGAGAAAGATTTTCTTGCATGAATAAATGCAAAAACAGTCTGTTTCTCTCCCCAAGGTCATACATAAATCCAACACCACATCTTTCTAACTCAAGCCTAAAATAGCAATGTCATCACTTATGTCATCTCAAGATAAAACAAACTATGTGTACACTCTTAGTCTGCTGTAGATGAGCTGAATACTCCAGTACAGCAACAAATTCTAGATCTATTTTTAAAAGAATATGTCTTGTGAAACCTCTAATGCCTACCTTATGCCTCCAAACCAGTAAGAGATGCGAGTCCTTGTTTGCAACAGAAAGAAAATTATTTTTTTCTTAACTTTTGGACATAATACATAGCCTAAACTTGACAGTTTGATGATCTCCTCATATACACTTCAGGATGCTATCTGGTATATAGGAAATTAACTGAACCATTTGATCTTCCCAGTTATTCTGGCTTACTTCTGCTTTATTAGAATTAGTGCAACACGGATACTGGGCAGGGGAGAAACAGAGTACCCACAATGGAGGATCTAGACTGCTGCAACTAGTGGAATGAGCAAAAGGGAATCTCACAAATGAAGGGTAGTAGGCTTTTTGCTGAAAATACAAAGTGCAGAATATTGCAGCCTTTAAGAGTTTTTTATCTGAGAGCCATGCAAACATCTAACATAACACGCTTTCTTTTTCCATTTCAAAGAATGGAAGAAGGACAAGGATTTGATGAGTGCAAGAAAAACCCAATTATATAAATAACAATGCATTCCTCATTACAGTCTTGGTTTGCTGTTGGGCTTACTTCTGTTTCCGTGGAAAAGCCACACACAAATTATAGGCATTTTGCAAGCTACAAACACAGACAACTTCTTTGTATTGGAATAAATAAAATCTTGGCAGTGTAACTACACAATATTATACTTAAGGACTATACAATACATCAAACCTCAAGTTTTCATGTTAAACATAACACATGGATCACATCCTGGTTTAAAAAAAAAAACATGCAGAATGCAGTAAAGATAACTCAAGGAAAATCTGCTTACAAATAAGGAAACCTGAAATGAGCATGGAAAAGAAAAATCTACATTTTAAAACCAGAAAAAGAGAAAAAAATATTTTCTGCATGTTTTTAGTTCACTAGTTTTAAATAGTTGTGCAGTCTCAATCTAAAACCAAAAGTCCATTGGTATTAAAGAAGTTGTGCTTTCAAGTGTTCTCCTTACTTTACTGAATTTGAGAAATGTTCTGAAGAGTATCACAGCAGTGATCCAGATACCTTTCAGTAAAGTAAGACCCACTACACCATAATAAAATGATAGCAGAAGTTTATGCTCTATTTCTGCTCTAAATTGTAGATTCAGGTTGGCTCTTGATAAAGGCTCCCAGACATTGCACTACTATACAAAAGAATGGAAATAAATTCAGTATTTCCAAGTACCAACATGCAAAACAATTAAAAACACAAAGATTTCAGGGAAAGATGTTCACTGTAGCGTTCATAATGATTCAAAAATAACTTGAGAGGTAAAGCAGGCCTCGATAATGTTCTCTACCTCTCTTATCCTCCAGCTTCACACACAGAATGTACTACACTAGCACAAAAGAAAAAGCCCACAACAATAATCCTGCAAGTACCCCAGCCATGAGTGACAGAGACAACTTTAAAAAAAGGCTACTCAACAAAAACAAATCAAGCCTGAAGAGCCTGTTGCTGGAAATTATTGAAGAAAATCTGTGGCAATGCCCTGAGCTACATAGGTACCCACCTGGTAAAGAAGAGGTCTGTCCCAGAAGTATTTTCTGAAAAGCTTAATGTCCGACTCCAGCAAGTGCTGTGCAGTCTGGCTAAATGTCAGCGTCAGAGCTCCTGATGAATGAACAAACTGCACGCAAGCACCCTCGCTGATCTCCACTTCTGAAATGTCAACTGAGTGACGGCCCTGGAAACTGGAATGACACACTCTTTAAACTAAAGCAGATGCCATATATAGCTGTAGGAAACGACTAGCGGCTAGCAGGTCGTTTATCCCACGACAGTGAAAAACAAAGTATCTCAAGGGAATACAGCAGTGCTTGGACATTACAAAGAAATGAGACATTCATAACATAATGTACTGTACCAATGTACTGTATCATTGTATTTTTTTTTCAACTGAAGTACTGGAAAGGCTCATATAAACTACACACTGCCCGGAGCCATAATCGAAAGAGCCATATACCAAAATAAAAATGTAACCCAGTTCTAAAATACTTCTACTTGCAAAGAAAAGCCAGCAGTGAGAAGGGACATCTGATGCTAAACATTTGGTAGCCCAAGACACATACAAAGACACACCACACACCTCAGGTCTGTACAGAGGAAACTTCAGAGAAGCTGAAATGTGCCAGGAAGCACTTGTCCTTTAAGTCATTTGTCAGTTTGGCAGCTCTCTGGCAAAACAGTCGTAGCTGCAGCACTGATTTTACCTTACTTATTCAAACCTGAGCTTTACAGAGGTAACAAAGTCTGCTGAGGTTTTGTGAATGTAAGGTCATATGGTTCTGTTTATGTGTAAATGTTTCTATATATATATTTTAAAAGATATTTTTACTTGTTGGTAACGTCAGGATTCAGCTGCTATAATGTCAAAGAGGTACCAAGGGCAGATAGTGCAGTTGGTCCTGTGTCACTTAATTGGCTATTAATTGACTTGTCAATCTAATCAATTACACAAATCATAAACTTCCTTTACCTGTAAACACAAGTTTACCACTTAAAATTGTAATAACAGCAAAAGAACCCAGAAACCAACACAAAATAGGCAACAGCAGTACTTCCCACATCCCTCTTGTGGGGAGGAGTTTTTCAGAGGAAGCAGCAAACCGTTACACTCACTTTGTGAAGAAGTCAACAAGTCTGGCGTGCCCATTTTGTAAAGCCAAATCTAATGGTGTTGCTCCATCCTCATTAGGTAATGCCAATGCTAATGACCCTCCAGGCTGGGCTGCTAAGAACTGGGAAAGCTTAACCAATCCCAATTTCATCACAAGGTGGAGAAGGGCTTCTTTACATTTAGGCTCTGAAAAAACACAGCAAACAAAGAAAACCATCAGTAACAAAACACAGCATTTTATTTGCTTTCAAAAGCAACTTTAAAAAAACCTGTCTGCAGAAATAGCACAGCTCAGGTTCAGACCTACAAAAGTACTGTCTTTCACTGAAGTAAAAATAATCATATACTTAATTGCATCTGTGCAACTAAACTGGGATATCCAAATACTATCTCATTTCAGTAGTCAAAGAAAACAGATTGAATTAGATTATTTCGTACTTAACTCTTTCTTTGTATATAGTATAACATTGGGCAGAAGAAATACCCCAATATACTGCACAAGATAGCTAAGACACAATTTTCCAGCTGCTTTGCAATGCCTCAGCAACACAAAACACCTGGCTGCATGGCAAAGTATCTGTATTAAAAAAAATAATAAAGGGGTGTGACTTTTCAAGGCAGGCTATCAGCACAGTAGGAGATCCTTAGCAGCACAGCAAGCCATAAGCTAACACACATGTGGGCAAAATTCACAGGATAATTCTTGTGTATTTTTTGTTTGATAACTCTTGTGTCTCTTTTCAGAAAGGTGACTTCACCTGCCAGTACTTTCTCCATTTCCTAGCATGTAATCATCAAGATCAACCAAAGGAAGCTTAAAATGAAAGAGTATGCAAAAGCAGTCACTAGATGTTGATTCTCCACTCAAGCCCTTGCTTGGCCTTTATTCAAAGAAGGGTGTATCTGCTTACATACATTCTCAAACACAAATGCCTCTGCAGTTCAAGGGCAATAAGCAAAATCAAGCTTGAGTGCCACTTAGCCTGTTCCTTACACTAATATTTCAATATGAAGTTAAATATAAGGGTACTTTCACAAGGGTCAAGTATTTAAGGGCAGTTACTTCACAGCTCTCAGAACAACTGGCTGAAATCTATTAGGTTCCCAGTGATTTATAAAATTCCATTGAAATTTATCATTCTGATTCAAATGACTTCTTTCTTCCCTGTTAATCAACCAGTTCAGAACATGTTCTTGAAAATCACATGCCCTAGTGGCAAAGGAAAAGGTGAAGCTCCTGAAGCATTTTTAAGTACATGTAAAAAATTTGCGTAATTAACAGATAAAATCAACAGCAAACTGTTGTCAGATTTCCTCTCTGCATCAGTACTTACAAAATAAAAATGTCTGATGGAAAGCAACCCCCCAGCAGAAAGAGCAGTTATGTAGCCAAAATGCTAATAACCTCATTTTTTCAGAAACACTTCTGCATTAAGCAAAAGTATCACATAGTCACATGCAAATACAGTGGCTGACTCCTAATCAGTTCAAGTACTCACTTTCAAATTGTAAGGAACATTTATTTTACAAAATCATTTTAAAAAAACCAAACCACACATAAAAATCCCTTGAAGAGTACTCAGGAGGTTTCTAGTCCATTCCTTGCCTTAGGGCAAGGCCACACAGTCACAGAGTGGTTGGAGTTGGAGGACACCTCTGAAGATCACCCAGTCCAACCCCCCTGCTAGAGTTGGATCACCTACAATAGATCACACAGGAACATGTCCAGATTGGTTTTGAATGCCTTCAGAAAAGAAGACTCCACAACCTCTCTGGGCAGCCTGCTCCAGTGCTTTGTTACTCTCACAGTAAAGAAGTTTTTCCTTATGTTTAACTCGAACCTCCTATGCTGCAGCTTGTGCCATTGCCTCTTGTCCTGTCATTGTACACTGCTGAAAAGAAACCAGACCCATCCTTCTGACACCTGCCCTTCAGATGTGTATAAGTATTTATGAGATTCTCCCCTCAGCCTCCTCCAGGCTAAACAGCGCCAGCTCTCTCAGCCTTTCCTCATAGGGCAGATGTTCCATTCCTCTAACAATCTCTGTGGCCCTGCATGAGGCTCTTCCAAGTAATTCCAGTTCACAATTCATGAACTGAAAAGCTTAGAATTGATCACAGTATTCCAGATGTGGCTTCACCAGGGCAGAGTATGGGGGAGAATAATATCCCTTGACCTACTGGCCACAGTCTTCTGAATGCACAGGTCAGCCCAAAGGGTTGCTCCTCCCCATTTGCTCTTGTTGAATTTCATAAGAGTCTCCCTGCCCTGCTCTCTAGCCTGTCCAAGTCATCTCAACCTAAATAACCTAAATTCCTCCTGACAGATGTTTGTCTCATCTGTTCTAAAAATCTTCCAATCACGAGAGGTTTTGCATAATCTCTGTAGGCAATCTATACAAGGAATAATTTTACCCTCACAGCTGCAATGACTTGAAAGCCCTAACCTAGCTCACGTTTCTCAGTGCAAGCCTGCCACTTCTTGTCCCATCTGAAATGGGCATAAAAAACATATCATCCCCTTCACAGTTTCCTTTTACATAATCAAGGCTGCTGCCTTATCTCATCCTCTCTGGACATCTTAACAGGTGAGTTGCCTTCCACAAAGCAGGACCTCTTAGAATGCCCCCTCAGAACTAGGGGTCAAAACCATTAGTCTCTTTGAAAATGTTGGACTATCATTACATTTTTTTTAAGCAACTGTATTACCTATCTCATAAAGCCAGAAAGGCAAAGAACCTAAGGAACTTGCTCTACCACTCCACAGGGAAAATTACTGTGGAATCTCCACTGTTTATCACTTTTTCCTCCGAATATTTCATGGCAACCTATCCAGACTTTTTCCCTTTCCATTTCAAGTAGAAACAATTTTTTTTTCTGAAAGAGTCAAATTGCAGAAAACCAGGTCAAGCTTCTTTCAATAAATGAAACAAATTCCAGACAACAGAGTAAAAGGGAGCTTCAGGACACAGACTAGCACTGCAACAGCCAGCAAACCTGCATGTAGTGTCTGAAACCCATATTTCAGAGCAGTTCCAACAGAAGCAGACACATCAACAGGATGTTGATGGGGATTCTTTAAACCACAGTATCACTAAATATACACTATCTATGCATTTCTAGAACACACATATAAGATACCACTTCATTATTAAAAACAAAAATCTTCGAAGTTCCTGCATGTGATCTGGCACATTAGCCTGCCAATGCAAGACTTGCTTTCTCCCCAGGTTTGGGGCAATAAAGTTGTTTCATAGTTTTCAAGTACCTGAAACCTTTAAGTCCACTTAATCCAACTCAAGCATTTAAAGAACTGCTTTGCTAAACAATTATATAGGACTGTAGAATGTCTCAGGCCAAAGGAGACCTTTAAAGATCAGCTACTCCAATCCTCTTGCCATGGACAAGGACTGAAAATGGGTCATGGTGCAGAAGGAAATCTAAGGGATACAGGGCAGAAGACCAAGAAAGCAGCAGACTGACTGTAAGGCAAAAATCAGCTGGGCGAAGTCTCTGCTGCTTGGACATGGATCCAGTTCTCATTATACTGTCATCAGATGTGAAAAATTATGCTTAGGCTTGAGCATCTCACTTGCTCAGAGAATGCCCTAACCATTCAGATACATCATAAAAATGTGTGCCAATACCTTC
>NW_009970722.1:531137-534601 GCF_000747805.2 Chaetura pelagica
TTCCCTACAAGGACTTTAGCAGACTAAGGCTTTGCCACCAGTATGGATCCCACCAGAGCACAGTTGGAAGCCAGGCACCAGCACTAGCTCCCTCATCTGGTGTGTTTATGTGCACTGGGAAGCTCAAGTTTAGATGCCCAGGAAATGCTGAGGTCCAAAACATGGCCCCTGAACAAACATTTTGCATTTCCAGGTTAAAATGTTCACTAAAAAATGAGCTTCCAGAGTTGCTCCTTGGTCTGGAGAACTGAAATTCTGCTGAAGTCCCACTTTAGACATAAAAGTGGGTTCTTTGGATGCTTCCAAAAATAACTTTTTTTTTTTTTTTTTAATAAATAGTGTTAATAAGTAGCCAGCAAATAAATCCATGTAATTAAACCATATGCAAATATATCAACCAGTATTAAGCACACTAAGCACCTGATTAGATACTAACCACACCTCAACCCTCAGATTAAAAACACATAAACAAGAAGAAAAACTTTACTCTGAACTCCACCCCCTGATGAAAACTTTGGCCTGAGGCCATTGAGTTTCAATATATATTGTAACACTGTAAAAAAGCCAGATAAACTTGCTTTGGGCAAGGTAAGATTAGGACTTTCCCACTGGGCAGAAAGAAAGCCCTCAGGAGGCCTTGCCCAATGAGCGATAGCCTTCTCTCTGCTCCAACACTGGAGCATATAAAGTTACTCTTCTGGTGGCCAAATCTTAGAAACAATGCAGTATGAATAAATTGCTACAAAAGGACCTAGTTTAAAAACAAAAAAAAACAACCACCACTTGATAAACAGTAATTAATCTTTGTGGTCTTAAAACACAAGCTAAAATGATAACTTATATTATCTTACCACAAATATTCTAGTAACTATTTTTATCTGCCCAACCTAACAACCTACATCTAACCTTAAGCTAATTTGTACATGGCAAGCTTGAATGCACATGGTAGCAGAACCAGCTGGCAGCACCACCAGCTGGAGTCACTCCCATGTGGATTGCACAAGAGTGAGCAGAATCTGGTGACCTGAAGCAATTAGTAACATCTTCATGATACTAAAATCTGAAATACAAATTGTAAAGCTGGAAGGATAAATATGCTTTTTTCTTCAACACAAAGAAAGTATTTTTCCCCACAAGGGAAAAAACACTGGGACAGGTCACACAGGAGGTTACAAACTATCCACCCTTGGAGGTGCTCAAAACTCGACCCTGAGCAAGGTCATCCAACAGTGATGGTAGCCCTGCTCCAAGCAGAGAGTAGAACCAGGCCACCTCCAGGGACCCCTTCCATCCTAATGGTATTGTGGCTCTATTCCAGGATCAGCAACATCAAAGCAAAAACCCAAAGAGACCTCATAAGTGGTAATAGGCTTTTTAAATAGACCTACCTAAACCGAAAATATTTGCACTAACAAAAAAAGGTAAAGTTATGACAAAACTCTGTTTTAGCTTTTTTCTCTTAAGAACAATTTCCAGTTTCAGTTCTCCTCTTTCACCACCTCTTAATAGCTTCTCACTGTGACAGAACAAATGGCATCTTCCCACACTTTTAACTTTCTTTACCTCTTTCCTTGAGAAATATTTCAAATGTGGCAAAATGGAGAAAAAATTTTAAAAAGCAATACAATAACAAAAAAAAAGTAATTTTAAAAATATTGTGAAAAAAATACATAGTTAATTCAATTGCATTCAGCGGCAAGGAGGAAGAATAAAAAAAGGAAAAAATAAAACACAAGGCTTCTTCAATATATTAATACTTAAATTGTATAAATACCATTTAAAAAAAAAAATAAGTGGTATAAAATACCATTTTCCATCAAGACACAAAACCAACAATGCCTAAGAGTTGAAAGATGCACTGGTGGCTGATTCATACAGGGTCAGCTACTGCAAGGCAGGTGGTGCTGTAAAAGACAGGCACAACCAGGGCACTGTTTTGCATCACATCCCAGTTACCCAGCCAGAACACTGAGTTACACAGAGCTAAGCCAAACACAGTCTGTTTTAAACATTAAATAAAGTCTTTGTTCTTCCTTGCACCTGAATCCCTTCCAATCTCCAAAACAATAAGCTAAAACCAAATATTTCTCTCTGACAGCAATGACTAAGCCCTTTCTGGGTTATGAATCTCATTCATTTCCTGGAAGGAGACTAAAAACCTCAAGACTTGTGACTTGAAAAGCAGAGGGAGACATCAAAACAGGATGACGAATTCCAGTATTTCATGGCTTCATACTTTTGGGTATTACTGTTCATTTTTTCATTTCTCCACTGGTTATGAGATTGTTTATAAAGCCACCGCGAGTGCACTTTGTTCCCGCAAAAACATACACAAGTGGTCTTGTCAATAAACAGTGGCTGCGATGCACAAAGTCAGGTACATAACAGCCCATTTCAGCAGAGGGCTATGGTGACATCTCTCATTACCAAACATCTGGAACATCACTCTTTTTTTTAATTAGTTCCCCTATTCGCCATGCTTTGATCAACTAAGACCCGGGCTGGCATCAATGCTGCAGAAGAAATGGAGAAGATGGGGGAAGGTGAAGCTCCACCACAAAGGTAGACTTTAAGGAGCCTTGTCCCAGCATTTTTAGCAGCGGAAGGGTTAGAGAAGCCTTCCATCCATCAGCTCTATGCAGTAAAGCCTGCACACAGTGCCACCTTTTAGTTGAGTTTACTGCTTGGGTGACACCAACAAAGATGCAAAACACTACAAGAGATGGTTTCTGTTAGCACAGGGATGTTCCTGATTCTTTTTTACTGCATCCAAAAACTCCCTCAAGCTGGTTGGCTTTGACACTGCCTCAGCCTGGAACAGAGAAGGACTCTCCAGCCCAGTGCTGACCCAAAGCTGCAGTGTGGGTCAAACCAGAGCTCTGGTCAAAGCTTAAGACCAGAGCTGCTGGTCTCTCCAGCAGAGCAGGCTCCTGAGCCCCACTCCTTAGATATCGCCTTAAACAGGAAACTCAGTCTCTTGTATCTCTTACTGTACTTGCTCTACTGTCACTCTGCATATCACCATCTCCTCCAAATGCCTGGGGCTTTTCCCAGAAAGTCTATTAATGGTTGGGGGATCTCAAATGTATTCTCTCTGCTTTTATCATCACTCACAGGTAGATGAGGATCATACACTTGCTGGAGACACACAGGTTGAAGCATGCTTGCCAGTATCTTGCCTCGTGCCACAGGTCTCCTGGTCAGCAGCAGGAACTGGGAGACACTCCTCTGCGTCCCAGTGCCCAGACTAGCATCCTCCTCCCTCTGTTCTGCACAGTTTCCAAAGGGACAGACTCCTACAACAGGGCCAAAGAATACTCTGTTTCTCTAACCCTGCTAAACTGCCTAAGCAAAAAAATATATTACTTCTCGTCACAAATCTCATCACACCTAGAAATATTTATTTGCTCTTCCCTAACTCCATGAAGGAAAAGAGACATTTTTCCCCCCTCTCCCTTCCTCAG
>NW_009970722.1:534809-544003 GCF_000747805.2 Chaetura pelagica
ATATATATATATATATACAAACTGAAGGCACAGACAGAATTGTCTTTAACTAAGATCAAAAACACAACATGCACCAGCCAGGTTTGAACTGGTGCAGCTTAGGAATGTATTTAACCCCATGTGAAAATAATAACACAATTTAGAAAGAAAAGGGCACAAGGAGGGCAATAAAGTAAATAATGCCACAGAAAATGGAAGAGCATTCCCCAAAGGCAGACTATAAAGCAGTGAGGTTGGGTACTTCAGCTCACTCCACAAGACCTACTTCTAGAAAACAATTCAGAAGCATTTATGAAATACAAAATCCTCCTTCTTCATGAGAGGGAATTAAATAAGGATAAACACTGTTTCCTTCCCTATCATCCACAATTAATTTTCATAATTCAGTCTGTAATTTTGTTGCTTCTACTTACAGCCTTAAAAGCTCATTCTTCCTCTTGAAAATTAGTTCTGAGGATTACTGTAGAGGCAAAGCCAGTAGCAACTGTTCTTGTTTGATTACCAGCACAGTTAAGTCACCCAGACAACCTGAACTCAGCCTCCCAGCAATGCCCTTAAAACCACCAGAAACTGAGACACCCTCAGCCTCCTGTATGCAAGGTTAACTCCTTGCAAGGTCCACACTCTTGTGCTCCTGCTAGCTCTCCAACAGCCAGAGGACATAAAAGCCTGAGTGTATCAAGGGCAAAAAAGTTGCAGTGAAGATGCTGAATGGACCAAACCTGGTATTTCTTGCAGGCTGGCAGTCCTAAAAGATTGCCCTAACCTGATGGTACCAGGAGGGAAAAGGCTACTTAGAAGCATTTTTCTCATCCAGATTAAACCACTCCATCCTTCTGCCTTCTTTTCTTTTAATAAACTGAAAAACTGTGGGAAGATTGTTGTGGGGTTTTTTTTAATAATTTAAAAAAAGTGTCCCATCTTAGTACTTAATACCTATTACCTACATAAATTGAATAATACAGTTTTCTGTAGGAAAATATATTTTATGAGGGTGCAATCAACAAGAAAATAAGCTTGTCTCTTGCTCTCCTCTCTACCTCTTTATCCTCTTTCTTCAAACCCACCAACAAATAAACATCTAAGCATAGCAACTCTGTTGGATTCCTAGTTTCCTCCAGCAGTAAAGTGCTTGTGGGCCAGGAAATTCCAATATCTGACCAGTTTGTGAGCAGCTCCTGACATAGTTGTTACACAGACACTGACTAGAAGTTAAGATTACTAAAAGGTTTGTGCTGTCTTGTTTCTTTTTTTGAACTCTAAATAATGTGGCTAGCAAGTTCTGACCTGTGCAACTTGTATTAAATTCCTGAATTATATGCAATGCTCCCTAGACAATCCAGGCTCTCTCTTTATTGAATTCTTTTAATACCTTATAAAGGGAATACAAACACTTCTGAATACCAAAACTCCTATGAATAAATTATCCTTCTGTCTTCCCATCAACCCACATTTTTAAATCCTCACAAAATTAATGAGGTCCAAAACCACCAGATGGTGCGATAATTTTCTCCAATGATGTGTCACTCAAAAGTATTTTTTTGCCCAATAAAACCAGCTCAGCAGCTCTGAAAACTGACAGAGTCTCAGAAGTATGAGGTCCCAACTAGTGATGGATGGATAGCACCCACATCCTTCACAACACCAATACCAAAAAGAACATTCTGACACTGTTAAGTGTCTGGATACCGTCACAACTTTGGGGCAAGGAGTTGCACAGACTGCAGGTAGGCAAAGGTCCCATCCTCTTTCTAAATCTTCATATATTCTGTTTCTCATCCATTTTGATCTTTTGGTGCATGGGGAAGAAAACAGAATGCTGGAACCACCAGCTCATCCTCATGGTGGAAGATTAAGAACCATCTCTTCAACTTCTCACCTGTGCTGAGATCTGAAGTCCTCCTACTCCAGTCCATCCCCTTCTCCCTTCATCCCTCTTTTCCCCCCTCCCTCTCTCCCCCTTCCCTGCACACACAGCACATGAAACCCTTGTCTGTGCTTGTCCTCTTGGCTTTGGGGACAAAAAAACAGTGATTGGGAAGGCACAGGGAAGCAGTATGAGTCAGTGCTTCTCAGAGTCAGGTGAAAGGACAGTATGGATGTAAGAACAATCAAAACTATACTCTCAGAAAGGAGAAAGAAAGGATACTGGAGCCTAAGAAAAATTATACAAACTGCTTAGAGGATACCAAAAATTATGTGAGGCCCAGCCCCAGCATGGACATCTAAGAGAAGAAGGGAGTGACTGACCTTGCTTGGGCTGAAGGAGAAGCAGTCACAGAAAGCTTTCGGGAACCCTCCACTCAAGAAGGGTGGCTGGTAAGCACTGCCCAGGCAGGACTGTACTGAGAATTCCTTGCTGTGCATACCAGGCCCCAGGGATTTCAACCAGGTCTGTTGTTTTGGTTTTTTTTTAATTTAGAAACAAGAGGAAAGACCCCAGCTTCATTTAAGAGCAATGACTGAGCTATAAAGGGAAATGTCACCTCTTCAGTGCAACAGTGCCCATGAGGCAACCCCTAAAGCAGCATGCTCAACACATGCTCATCTAACATGGCAGAAGTTCAGAGAATGCATAGTGACTGGAGCACACACTTCTTTTCTGCTGTATTCAAATTTTGTTTATGTTTACTAGCTAAATCTGAACACTGAAAAAAGTAAGAAAAAGACACAGAAAAAAAAAGTACAAGTCCTATAAAAGTCTCATGAGGGCAACACACTCTTTTCCACATAAATGTTGCAGTAAGCTGAAAATTAACAACTACCATAACTAAACCTTAAATAATTTTGCTATTTAGATATCAGCTGCCCTGCCTTAGTCTGGTACCAGCTGAGCTGATCTCCAACTCTCCTGACCCACAAAACACCCAGCATAAATTCTCCCACGTTTCAAACAAGCAGGTACCCAGCTGGCTTTGCTCAAGCATCTCTCAGCACCACTGGTACACTGCTGGTGCTTCTGGGTTAGTCTTCAAACGGTTTTGATGAAAATCTTAGCCAAATCTGTGAGCAAAATTGCAGCTGATTTCTTCAGGCTTTGAATCAAGATCTTCAATTGCTAAGATCCAACAGCCATTCCAGAAGTTGAGTAATGTGAACAAATATTTACTACACACCAAAATTAAACAAGTAACTGTTGTTTTGTGAGGCTTTTTCTTTCCTGACTAGCCAATGTTTGAATGAGACTTGGTATTTGTTTTTACATGTCTTGAAAGAGCTGTTTACAACAGACAAAAACCATCCTTCTGAGGAAGGCAGTAGCAGATTTCAAGCTGTCATTAAGAATTACAAAGATTTAAGATTGGAAAAAAGTCCTCACCCAAAGAACTGGGCTAAGTGCTGTGTTCTTACTTCTCAAAAAGGTCACATCAGTCTCTATTCCAGTTTGGCTCATACGGAAACTCCAATTTTTAGCAATTTAAAGTACTAAAAGGAAAACAGCCAAAAGTACCAAATTTTCAATTAAAAACATGTGAAGCTGTTGAGTTTGACTCTGCTCTCAATCTCAGCTATACATCAGCTGGGTCTGCAAAAAAAATTACACTCTTCAGGAAAACCTAACTAGAGTTTAATGTTTGCAATGAAACCTGAAACCAGGAAAATTTCACCTGATTTTGTTACCAAAGTTTTCAATAGCATACCCTAATGTAAAGTTTCATGTATATTTTTGTCCCATTTCCTCTAAAATAATAATTTTTAAAAAGGCACAAGATTTCTTTAATTATATTCTCACCAAAGAATGATCATGGTCATAACAAAAGCATAAGCACTATCAGAACCATGATTAAAAATATGCTTATGTAATTTATATGTACACCAGAATGCCATTCTTCAGTTTTATGACCATCTCCTTTTTGTCTGTGTAATTAAAATACCTCACTTGGTTGGAATCATGGCCACAATACTTCTACACTGCTACAATTTTGGTTTTTTTAATAACTCTTTAATCTTGCGAAGGCAGTCTATTTATAAATAAAGAACTGAATTCACAGTGAGACAAGGCAGAAAAAGCTTCTGGAGAGAAAAGAGTCACAAAAACCTTTATTATCTGTTTTTAAACCTTTGGGCACAAACCAAATATCTGATTATCCCTCTTATACTTGAACAATTTTTCATCTTAACCACAAAACCAAGCACAAGGGTTGAGAACATGGGATGAAACAGTGGGATACTCTGCTGTGAACTGTGCACCAAAGGACTGTTAAAAGCTTTCCAACTTAAGATCAAACCTTACCACCTTCTAAGCCACCTCCAATGATGTTCCAGGTTGATGGCAATTCTTCATGAGCAACAGCCATCACCAAATTGTTATCTAAGGATTGCAGATCTTTTATCCTCAGGCCAAATGTGTCCAGTAACATCTTGTGACCAGCAGTAGTGACACATTCTGCATGATTGACCAGAAAGCGAGACAACTTGCAAGACAGATTCTCTCTGTAAGTGACGGGACAGCTGCCAAGAACCACAGGTGAGTATCCCCTTGTGTACATTAACACAGAGACAGAAATTGCCTCTTGGCATCCATGGCCTGTAATGATAATGTAAATTAATCAATATCATTATCTATGTTGAGAAAATACAGTAGTTTTTCCTCATTCCCCCACATCTCTAAAAGCTGTGACTACTCACTCAGAATTATTCTTCTCTCTAATTACATCTATCATAGTGCATCCACCAACCACTTCTGGTGATGAACTTCAATTCAACTCGACTGTGAACTGTCAGTCCTCCCAATTATACTGACATAATTAATTCAAGAGCCAGTTTTTTTGGGTTCATTAAACACAATGGAAAGAACAGGTAGCCACATCAGGATGAAATTTCACAAATCAAAAGCCTGAAATTTATTGGATGAAAATTAAGAAAAGTGAGGCATTCATGAAAATAGTGTTGGAACACAAACTCTGAGTAGTACATCCATTTTATTAACACCCATTTTGCAACTACTCAGTGACTCCATGTAAGCCAAAACCCAGAAGCTCTTAACACAGGCTTCATGCTTTTGGCAGACTTGATTAAAGTTGGTAGGAACTCTAACTTACAACTGCAACCCCCCGAAAGTCCATGGGAGATTGTCTTGCAAACTTCTTAAGCACCTTGGGCACTCCTCCTTTGCCACCTAATTAAGGATGGATTCCATACATCTAAGAGAGTTACAAGCTGTACCTCTCACTGGCAAGCTAGCCATGACAAGCTGTGGGTACATACATAAAGTTTTCAAAATATCCCTGAATAACTACAAGTACATAGGCAATCCAGTAACTGCAGAAGGAAGCATGTACTTACCACATCTGCAGTTGTTTTTAAAGTGCTCTGCATTCCCTTATGTTTAATTTGGCCACTACAAAACAACACCAACATCAGCAGGGTTATATTTTAACCTCACAATTTATTTTCATCTGTTTGTGGCTTCTGTTGGAAGCAGGCAGAGGATTAAGTGTCGTCTGTAGCCTCCTGTTTTAATTCCTAGCCCAGAAACAATCATTTAACAGTGTCATTTCAGGCCTCTTAAAAAACTCTGCCACCCTGAAAAAGTCCTTGCATTGCATTTTCTCCAACTGTAATCCATGACAATAATTTACAACTTACAGGATCAAAGGAGTACCCTTGTGATGATAGTTACTCAGTTGTTATTTTCAGAATCTAAATCCCCTTTAGGAAAAAGAACAAATAGCAAGCAGATGCTATTGCACAGGTACATCATGTCTGTAGCCACCCACTCACACAAATTAAAAGGTCACAAAGCACACAATAAAGATGACAACCAGGGTTTATGTTACATCCATGACGGGGACAGCACCAAGGCAAAGAGCTGCCCTTTTTGCAGTGAGATATCCCCAGAACAGTTTGAGTGACACCTCTGCACTGTGTACAGCTCCAGCAGCTCTGAGAATCATGCACTTCCATCATGAGTGCCTTGCAAGCCAGGCTGATGGCTGCACATAGGCAAGGCTCAGACAAAAACATTACTTTTGCAGGTGTTAGGATGCCTGTAGATGAAGAGTTGTGGCACAGAATTACTTAATGTCAAAAATTATTTTATCCCCGAAGACTGCAGGTAAATGCACACTCAACTGTGCAAGCCCAGGAACACTGTCTATGCCTGATATTGTGGTGGTATGGATTGCTATGAAAGGCAGGATCACTTATGGTCAGTTAAACTCAGCCTGGATCCTAAAGGCTGTCATTCAATTCCTGCATTTCCTCCATTACAGACCCATAAAATAGAGCTACTCCAAACTGTCCAGTTGTGCCAAGCTTTGAGATGGGGGTGGGGTACAGGAAAGAGATGAGAGAGATGAAAAATGTAAACAGCAGTTAACACTCACCTGGAACAATGGACCGAAGAGTGTTGTCACTAACTCGCTCAGCAAACATTATGTGCCTGTTCAGGGACCCATCATAAACAAAGTAGAACTCAGCATCCTCTGGGAGGTAAATGTCTTTGTCAAATTTTGCATGTATAGCCACCTGTCCCTGAAAGACAAAAGTGTTTTTCAGAAACATCGGGTAAATTTCACACATCCAACAAACCCATTGACACATACTTTATTAAAGGTTTATTAAAACCTTTTCAACCCTATTACACAGATGCTGTGATTCAATGACCAATCTGCAGTTTTCTGCTTCCTCTTGGAATGTAACACTGGGTTTATGCCTGCACAAGTAGAGGTAATTTTAAAAACTGCCTTTTAAACAATGTCTTTCAACTAATTCCTTTCATCCTGACCCACACCAAATATAACTAACTTATTTTAAAAGTATCAGAATAAGCAAGCCAGGGAACCTAAGTCATTTGTTATTTACAAAAGCAGGCTTTGTGTTAAAAAAAAATAAAAATGCAAAAGTGCTGGGAATTATCTTAGACTCAGTTTAGAAAACAAAAGCACTGATGCAATTCTACAACTGATTATTCTGGTTACGAAGAGCGCATAGTGCTTCCAGATACCTGCTCAAGAGTTTCTTTATAGTAAATAGAAAGCAACCAGCCAAGAAAAATCTGTCATACAATAGCTTCAAAAAAGAACAGGAAAAGGATCTGAGGAGAGCAAACAATAACACACATTTGACATGTCTGAGTGAGGAAATTCAGACGAAGTTGCATTTCCTCGAACAGGAGGACATTGTGCTCCACGCCCATCCCTGGCTGCCACAGTTGTTCTAAATAAGACAGAACTGCCCCAGCAACAGGCAGAAGTGGTGTTTTCTGGAAAACACCAGAACATCTCAGCCATTCACACTTCCAAAAGATGCTTGCCCTGCCTCTATTCAAAACAGTCACCAGAGCTCTGACTCCACCAGCTCCACAAACAATCTGGTAAAAACCTGCACCATAGCATGACATCGTAACACAGAAATTTCCATGGTTGAAAACAGCAGTTATGCCTCTGACTGCCCTGACAAGCATTCAGCTCCTTCCCCTCTTCAGTAAATATCAAACATACATTTTACTGCAGTGAGACATGTGCCAGCCCCCACATCACACCTTCACCTGTCTTCCCCAAGGACATCTTTCTTGTCAATTTAAACAATGTGAATCCTCCATTGGTTTTCCTCTGAAATACAGGCAGGTCTACTGAACCAGAGCTGAAGGGGAAAAGGCTAGTTTGAGGCACAAAATATTTAGATAGGATTGTTTCTGTGAGGATAGATGCAAACAACGTTAGGAGCCCAATATTAGAAGCAGACATGCTTGTCATTCACAGAAACTGGCAACATACCCCTTTTTAGGAGCCTGAAGTGTTACTACAACTGCTACATGTTTTCTCTTATTCTCTTTGGGTTTTGAATGACTATACCAATAATCACCATCATCATCATCATAGTAGTAGTAATAATAATAATTACTACTGTTAATGTTAGTATTGGTTTATCATCCCTTTTTTAAAATCTTTGCTTTGAATAGCCCTTTTTGTTTGTTGAGTAATACTAAGGATGTCTATTTTAGGAAGATAAAAGCAGGTTAAGTCCCTGAAGACACTCCACAGACTGCCCCAGTGGGTGTTTAGCCTGGTGCACAGGAGCATAGTAGAATTTCTTCCACATGGATGTTTATGGCCACAACTCCCATACCACCTCTATACTCTCTGGACCCTTAAGACTGAGGGACTACACAGCCAATCAGCTTGCATGTCTTCTTTGCACTAACTCTGTGTAACAAAGGGGATATTTTGTGGCAATATTTCTCATTTCATAAACCTACTCTAGGAAAAAAAAAAAAAAAAATCAAGCTCAGCTTATACTTCTCCCTTTTAAATTTAGAGTCAGCAGGGACAGAGGAACATCTTAAACTGATCACACTGCATGATATACAGGCATGAGGAAGAATTTCAGAACTCCTTGTCTTATAACAGGTGAAGGAAAAGAGCAAGAGGAGGGAACGATGGAGTGGAAAGCTCCATACAAGCTTCATTCTATAATGAAAAACAGGCTTGCCATAACCCACTCCTTTCAGAAGAAGAAATTACTAGTTATTTAAGCAAAGATTTCACAGTAGGAAGACAAACTGTCAGCTAGCTTTTATCTAGCCAAACAATTAAATGATTCACTTGGAAAACCCCATATGATCAATAAAGAGGGTTAAACCCATACTACTAGAGAGAAATCCAAGATACCAGAGTTTCATAAGGGAATATCAAGCTGCACTTTCTTTTGATGCTGGATGGTTACCACAACTGGCATCACAGTTATTTCATGAAGAACAAGTTCCTATCATCATCACTAGCATTTCCCATTTGCCACCATGTCCATCCCATCTTCAGATGTTCTCATTTCATGTTGTTGAATTCCACCATCTTCTTCCTTGCTGTCACTCCTAAAACATGCACCAATTTGCTGCTCAGGCCACCACAAATGCCTTTTGCTGTAGCTTCAAAGTATCTTTTTCCTTCTAGCCTACTCCTCTCCAAAATACCCTTAGTGCAGGTATGTAATCTCCCCTTCTCGTTCACCCCTAAACTTTCATCCCTTCCTGTCCCTCCACTGCTTTGCAGAACACTTGTCCCATGCAGCCATGCCCCAAACCAGCTGCACTGCTGTCTGCCCTCTCACAGGAAAATTCCTCTTCTACCACACCACCTCATCCTCCTCTCTGAGATACAGCCCTCACCTTGGCTCCAGATCTACACGTGGTAGAGCCTCTTAGCCTGTGTTTGGGAAGGCATACCTACCATGCTTTGGAGGTACTATATACA
>NW_009970722.1:544029-545646 GCF_000747805.2 Chaetura pelagica
GGGAAAGATATGGTAATCACCCTTTGGAAAAGGCATTAGAAAATTAAAATAATTTGTCCTTGAGGGAACACCATGGCTGTTCAAAATGTATCTAACATTACATTTAAACCTGAATACTCAAGCATCTATGTCTTCAGCACAGTCTTCCCTTAGTAAAGTATTAAATGTATTCAATGCCAGGTCTGAATGTTAAGCAATTCTTCCCATAAAAGTGTTAGGTATCTATATGCTGCTAAAGAAATGAAGTTCACAGGACACAGTGAAACCAGAGAGAAGCACCTAATACTATGATCAATTCCTTTCCAATATTTGCAGAATTTTTTATTATTTTTTTTTAAAGATTTTGATATATTCACTGTATAATTAACATAATTATTAGGCAATATGTTGCATACGTAGCATACATATAATCTACATCCACATATATACGTCTGCACTATTAAAAAGAAAAGGTGCTGTAGTGCAGCTAGACAATGTCACAAAAACTAGTGCCTGATGGAGCTGGCTGCAACGCACTGGCCATTTGCACTGCTGGCACAAATGTGTTTGGCCCTTAACCTAACCCAAACACTCTCAACCACATCATGACTATATATTCTAGTGCCAAATGTGCACATCATAAAGACAAACAGAATGAAAGCATCCAATACTTTCTTCCTCAGCACAGGCTGGCAACACTAATCTCTCGTTTAAAGGTATTGCTGTCAGCAAGACCATTTACATGTAAGCAGAAGCAACACCCAGCTGCACTAACCTGATCCACGCCAGACCTGGGCACACAATCTCATTTCTGTTGAAGTAGTGAGAGCACACAATACAGAGTCTATGCCAGCTTTGTGGTTTTTAGGCCTTCTGTATGTCAGTAGCAGGAAAAGAGAAAGCAACTGATCAGGTTGCTCGTGCAGAATTAATCTAAGTTTTCATACAACCTGAGACCAAGAGCAAGCTTATAGCAAATCAGCACTTTGCATTACATAGCCACTATTTTCTTTAACTTATCACCAGCAATTTTAAGGCTGTGCTTAGTGCACCATCAAACTATGACAACAGTTTGGTAAGGTGGAGATGAGTTTTCAGTCTCCCATATGGCAAAGTAATTGACACTCGTGGAGAACAAGATACCTTCTAATTATGGAACACCTTGACAGAAATAAAAATAGCCTTTATCAGAAAAAATCTGGGGGGAAAGGAAGAAGAAAAATATTTTCAAGCATTGCATAGTGCCAAAACATGCATTTATATTCTTGCTGGTCTGTCATTAAAAGTACTAATCAGTGTTTTGCTGTCAATGGCAATACAATTTACGTTGGTGTATAAAATCATATGAAGGAAATATCAACCTTGGAAATGAGCTGTTCACATACATAGGTCAGAAAACTTTTGCAATAAGGCATATTAATAGAAAATAAGCATCCATTCTAACACATAACTGTTAACTAAAAAAAAGTTTACCTCTTCAGTCAACTTGATTTAAAATAAAAAAATCAGATAGTTTATTATGCTCATGTCTTATGTCACATCACAGCTTTAATGCTTCAGACAAAGAGATGTCAGCACAAAGTCCCAGCCCAGAAAAATCCCAAACTAAGGACTTAAAAAAAAAAAAAAAAAAAAAAA
>NW_009970722.1:546089-553952 GCF_000747805.2 Chaetura pelagica
CTTTCAAATGCCCCATGCAAGTCACCCATAACAGACCCAACCAGGCTACCACAGGAGTCAACAACAACACACTCATGACTCCAGCCAGTACTGGATCCAGACAGCACACACAACTCTGTGTATTAGCAAATGCATGCTGGAAGCCCAACAGATACTTACATTTTAAACCACATTTTTCTTTTGTGTTTTGAAATTGGTGTCTAAACAAAACAGCTGTTCCAGCCTGGCTGAACACACAGACTGACCCAGTGTATGGCGAAGACTACCACAATAGCAAAGAACATGAAAACAGGATTGGCAAGATGGGCTAGAAACTGGCTTCTTTCCACAAATTGTTGGCTACGAGACTGAACACATGGCAAGAACAGAAAATCCAGAAGCTGTATTACACCATGGAAAACTATCCCTTAACATTTCTTAATTCAGCATGGAGGAGCTGAGAAGGCACCCACTCACACGGGATCAATACATAAATCCTGTTGCCATTTCCTACTCACACTATGCAAAAGCATGCTGCAATCGTTTATCAGTCTAAACTTCACTTCAGCCTTTTAAAAAACAGAATAACAATATTGAATTATTTCTATTAATTCTGTTTCCCAGTTATCATGCACATGAAACCCATGCATTGGTGAAGAAGGAAACAATTATAGCTCATTTGTCCCTCTAGCTTGGTATGCAAATAAAATACTTTTAAAATAAATAAAGAAATAAAATAAATTGGAATTTCTTCCTGACAAACATGATTCCCAACCTGGAACTGCTCAAGCTGAAGGCAATGGCAAAGTGCTTCCCAATACTCACACACTCCTGAACACTTCTGCATTTTTTTGTTTTGTACTGAGGCTTGTGCAAAAGGTGATTAAATAAACAAGGTTTTATTTGTGCTGCAGCAGTATATCGGGGAATAATTTGAGCACATCTGCTCAGAGCTCCATAGGCAGAGTCATTCTGAAAATGACAGTTCCAGGTTGTGAATCATGTTATTACCCAGCAAGGTTCTTGAGCTTTCTGAATACATTCCCTCTTACGTAACAAAAAAAAAAAAACCCAAACAACAAATGTCACTTGGCCAGCCAGGTTATGCATACTATTTTGGATTTGCAAAGAAATTCAGTACAGACAAAGTGTGACAGTTTGAATCACAGAACCCTAGAATGCTAGTAACAGCAGTGAGGACATGCGTTAGATATACCTTATCTACTTAGTGCCTACTATGGGATGTGAGTATGAAAACTAGGGCAACTAGCTGGTTTTGAACTCTGAGTTCATCTATTTTAAGCAATCATTTCAAGTTTTACATAAAAAAATTAATTTGATTACAAACTTTAACTTCCTCATTTTTTGACATAACATACAATCTCCTACTTTGAGGAAGTGGAGGCATTAGTAATTTGGAATTTTATATGGAAAAAATAGCCATAAATTGCAGGAAAGAGAGAGTGAGTGGTGTCTCTTCATAAGCAGTAATTCTGCTTTTGAAAACTGCAATTGAGACTACTGAAGGAGAAAAAAATAATTATCATAAAGGGAAAATAATATTAAACTTACTTCAGAGAACTGAGCCACAATATTGAAAACTATTATCCCTACACATGCCTGCATTAGACAGCAACATTCAACAGCCTGAGGTCTCAGACAACCAGAAAATGGTTTTTGGTTTCATTCACCCTGCTTTTGAATAAGGTATTACCCAAATTAGAGTGACTCTCCAGGCAGAACTTACATAAAGAGGTACTTCATGGCAGCTCAACTCCATTGTCACAGCATCTAGAAACAGAATAAACCAGTGGAATTACTAAACACTCGTCAGGAGGCATCGATGTCATTACATCCTATTCATGTCTGCAAATTAAGTCGACATCTTCCAGAATTGGGGGGGGGAAGAAAAGGATATTAGGCTTATCAGCTATTCAGTTGCCCCAGATTTCCCCAGAATGAGGACAGGCTGGTGTAATGATACCCATGTAAGGTCAGAGGAAGGGTGGCTGATCTTAGTTAACACACTATGTGCTTTTCACACAATAGACACAGTAAATCAAACAGGTCAGGCTGAGCCCTGAAACAGCTGCTGAAACATTCATAGTTGAAGCAAATGAAGTAGTGAGAATTGCAGCATTTGTTTATCTCTAGAAGTAAAAAATTGAATTTGACCCTGAGATGAAGTTTTAGCGACTTTTCCTCCACAGGATTAACCCACGTGTCTGGCACTTTTTTAGCAACCTGGTAGAACATATCCCCAAGGCAGACTGCCTTAACTACCTTTAACAGCAAGCTACTGATATAAGTTGTCACTGGAATAACTATAATTACAGTCATCATAGCAACTCGGATTACTGTTATTATATTTCAAGCTCACTACATCCCCAAAATCCATACTGTAAAAATAGTATTCCTATCAAATGAGAAAAGCATACCAGAAGCAACTCCACATCTTTAAAACAACAAGATGGACTCAACAACTGCACACAAGTTGTCTTCTACTTGCTGAAACAGGCTACAAAAAAAGAGGAGGCCGTCTCAGCTCAGACGTGGCCTTGTTTTTACAGCTGAACAGTTTCCTAGAACAACACAGTTATGCACCTCATTGCTTGTTAATGCAGAGGTACAGCCTGCTATCAGCAAGATAAGATTTGAGAAGTTCCCTGCCTACAAACTGCAGAATTTAAATGCATAGCTTCAATCAAAACAAAAAAAATGAACCCCCTACCACCTTGGGACACACTTCTTTTAAACCACGGGTTTGTTAATACACATCTTCTGGTGCCCATCAATTCATCTACGTTCACAAGTACCTACATTCTTGTGGTTTGACTTCAGCATAAATTTAAAACAGAAGGCAAAACCCTTTACAAAATCACTGGCCACAAGTGTTCAGAAAAAAACACTACACCTTTCGTATTGTAAGAAAAGGGTGTCAATGCAAACAGCAATCCAGCCAGCCTAATCAGCAGCAAGACTCAGAGGGGTTTCTTATTTTTTGCAGAGGCAGAGGTAACCCACAGCTGATTCCAAGGTGTCTCGCTTTGACACAGGCAAAGCTCTGCAGTTTCCAGCAACAGCATCCTGAAACCAATCTTAAGAGCAGCAGCAAGAGAAGTACAGTCCTGTTTGTACACAAGATAACAGGGTTACAAGTGAAATTAAGAAACGGTAACATTAATTCTGTAAGGAGTATTTTAAGGTGGAGCTTTTCACAAGTGTTACCTTGCAGAAGGACATTAACTTCTGTCCCAGACCTGTCACCAACTCGCAGTTACTGCCACACACAGATAATACACATATAGGGTATCACTTCATGCTTGGCTGCAGAAAGAGACATGCAATCCAGCTGCTTTACACCATTGCTCTATTCTGCTGTATAAAATTCTTTCACCAGCAATGATTCTCCCTCCTTAAAGAACACATCCGAAGTAAACTCTGCCATCTACTCTGCAAGAAAATATAAGCACATTCAAATCGTTATACCATGTCAACAGAGTAAAACCTACTCCTGGTTACTTCTGTCATGTGATTATCTTGACCTCGAGACAAATCTCAACATCCTTCTCCTCTACAAGAATGAGAACGGCAGGTATTGAGTCTAGTCTATCTGTTCTACTGCAAATGTGCACAAGAAGGCATAATTTAGCCCTTCTTAGAGGGATTACCATGGCACCACCGGTACCATAAACTTCCTTTTGTATTCGATAAAACAAAAGTCACTGGAGAGATGATGCCGTCCTGACTTCAGTTCTCTTCACCCTTTGTTTGTGTCACACTGCAGAACCCCTGGGAGCTTGTGCATTCAGATATTCTAAGCTCAGTATGAATCCTGAGTGGACAAATAACCTCAAGACTTAGGCTTATCTGAAACAAGAAATGTTTTCTAACCAGCACTTACTAGAACCATGTTGAAATGTCAACATGTGCTCCCTGACACACCAGCATATAATGGTCTTTCTCGGATACAAAGATGTACCTCAGGGTTCTCCTCTTCCTGCAGAAGAAACAATAAACGTCAACACACAGCACTAAGTAACTCCTTCTGCTTTTCTCATATTCTCATGAGTGCTGGTTGTTTAGAAAAAAAAAAAATATTTACAAAAATGGTTCATATGTTTTTTTCATGTGGGCCTTAAAGTAACCTTGGCTGCTGGAGCTCTGGCTATAGAGCATCTCTTGAGCAACATCCATTTCAGAGCAAGGGACTGGAGGTGGGACCTATCACATGTCCTCTACCACTCACCTCCTCTCTTCAGCAAAAAACTGCTCACCTCCCCAAAAAGCAGGGTCCCCAGTGCTCATGAGGTGCCATCTAGAGAACTATTCCCAAGTGCTGAGGAGCAGTCCTACTCAGCATAGCAAGGGGAGAGTTGAGCTGCCCAACATCCTGAATACACATAATTTCACAGAGCAACACCTGATCTCTTCCTCCGGCATCTGTGCCTCTGACACAGAAACCCACAGCATGGGCATCTAACAGACAGGCAGGTCTAGCTTCAGGCACTGCCCACAAATATTGAGCTGACACCAATGTCAGCAGCAGCAGGATTCATCTATTCACCGAAAAACCCCTTTTCAGTATCTGGTTAGGTAGTAAATTTAGCAGAAGATTTTATTGTGACGTGTTGCAAACTGCAGAGACTTGCAGCATCTGTTTCAGCCAAGCAGAGGGAAATATATGAACAAGAACAACAAATCTTGAAAATAATTTTATTTAACAACTTTTTCTCAATCTACAGCCTCCCCTTGAACATAGAGTCAAATGGTATTGCTTATCTCCCAGCCAGCTAAAGTTATTAAGGTGAAAATCAGTATTTTGAAACTTTTCCAAGATGAGACATTTCAATAATCCCTCAAACACTCTCCCTCACCTTTTTTTTTTTTTTTTAACTGGTTGCCAATTATGGGATGCTCATATATCAAATTTCTTTCAATATTACATATCTGAACATTTTATAGCATGCTTTAACCAATTATCAAGACACGCTAGAAGGACGGCAAGAAGAAAAAAGAAAAGATGGAAAATAAAAAAGCTGCGTTTTAATGGAAAATAATTTGGTCATAAAATCTTTTTACTCTGTGCACACTTAAGAAATCGGATAAGGGAATGTGTTATCTAAAATCTCAGCAGAAAAGCATTTCTGCTTGTTGACAAGGTGACCCTTTAGCTAACACTGTGACTACTATCTGGCTGTCCTAGCATCTACTGTTTATCTTTAGCATTTTCCTAAACACAAAAGGCACTTATTGATCCTACAGCAACCTAGGTTGCACCACACAACTTGGATTTCTCCTCTTGCCTGTAAATAAAGCATATTTGGTGAGTGTCAGGGGGACGGAGTTAGGCTTTTCTCAGTGATGACCAGTGATAGGACAAGGGGTAATGGGTGTAAATTGGAGCATAGGAGGTTCAAGGTGAATATCCGAAAAAATTTTTTTACTGTAAGAGTGACAGAGCACTGGAACAGGCTGCCCAGGGAGGTTGTGGAGTCTCCCTCACTGGAGACATTCAAAACCCACCTGGATGAGTTCCTGTGTGATGTGCTCTAGGTGACCCTGCTCTGGCAGGGGGGTTGGACTAGATGATCTCTCGAGGTCCCTTCCAGCCCCTAAGATTCTATGGTTCTATGATAGCCCTCTTTTCAACAAACTGAGACACAAAGAAACTTAAATATTCTTCCAAATAAAATTCACCCCAATCAAGGCTATTGCATCTCTTTAATATTTTTAGGCCACAGCCATTTTGTGCTCCTTACCAGGGAAAAATATTTAAAGAGTCTTAAAAGAAGGCTCACATTTTTTAACCTTTTAAAATTAGATTTGGATTTTAAAATAAAGAAACAAACTCTAGAAAAATGCCTTTTACACAGAAGCCTGCTCCTGAGGTTGGTGAAACACATTCCCCACTGACGACGTTGCTGGACCGTGGTGGTAACTGTTCTCTCGCTTGCTGTCCTCTCTACCTCTGCTTTCTCCTTCCTTTTCTGTCTCCGTTTTCCTTCCTGTTCTATCTGCTCTAGGGCCATATTTTAGATAGAAAAACTCATTAGATACAATTCTGATATTCATAGAAGCACCTTCCATGGCGAGAGATGACTATTCCACCTAACAGCCCTCTTCTAATTATTAATGCTGTTTAGTGGTACCCACTTGTCTTAACGATCATGAGTCTGAAAGACAGAACTCACATGGGTAAAGTAGTCCATAGGAAAACCTGTGAATCTTTGAAAATTCAGTAAACTTGGAAGAATTTCAGCAGAAAATATTGAGGAAATATAAAATAAAATAAAATAAAATAAAATAAAATAAAATAAAATAAAATAAAATAAAATAAAATAAAATAAAATAAAATAAAATAAACATTCCGGAGACAGGGAGTGAGAAGATGCTATAGGTGTAGTAATATTGAGGCGAACAGCAAAAGGAAAAAAAAGGAGTGCTCCAGTCCAAATGTATTACAGCTCCTGGTGCAAATGAAGACTTCTATAGCTTCAATACTTGCCATAAACATGCTCAGTGATACAAATTCTGCTTCTTGTTCTAGATGGCACCTTAGAACTAGGCAGAGAGAATACAGGTTCCTGTCCTGAGATTACCATACCACTCCCTCTATAAACGGGACTTTGAGATGTGCAGATGCCCACTGACTGATGTGTGGCCATGAAAGGGCTGGTTTTTGGCTAGCAAAGCCAAAAATCAGAACTGCGTCTTCTGAGTCATTATATTAGCCACCAGCCATCCTGCCTTTATCCTAGTGCAAATTCTCATTCAAACTGTTTTATTCAAATTAAAAGTATGACGGACCATTTCACACACTCTGCCCTTCTGAAACAGCCCCACAAACAAACTACTCTTGGAGGAGACAATGGGAACTTCTCCTGAGTAACAGCAGCGCTTCAGATGGACAAAAGGAATACTCCTCCCTGATATTATGTAACAAAATGCTGGCACAAGTATCTAATTTACGAGTCAGCTGAGAAGGCCAGATTAATTTCCTCATGGATTAGTATTAACATACATATACAGAAGCACTTTTTTTGGTAGCATTTGATACTCAAACACCACTTTGGAAAAAGAAAGCACTTAGGTACTCCAGTCATTTCACCAGATTTTGTCCTGTTAATTTTTCATACCAAAGTCACAGAACACAGCTCATTTTTTACCTATGTGGGAAAATCCCTCTTGCTCAAATGCCTCCTCAAGTCCTATTTCCACAAATTGTGGTAGAAAGAAAATTACTTCTACAAAAGAGAAGACCTGTGTCCTCTTTTAGGCTTTCTATCACACTTATGTCCTTTATAACGAGGTAGGAGAACTACACCCATTATTAAATAGGACCAAATACAGGCTAGGGTAAGTCCATGAAAACAAAGGACTTCAGAGCCTGTTTTCTGTCTAAGAATCACGGTGCAGGTTGAAAACTTGTGCAACTGTAGGCTGTGTACACCAAGGTCTCAACGAAACGCTACCAAGAACTGCTTCAAAAGCTGTTTCTCAGAATTTTACCGTTAGAAAAGCTTTTGTTTCCTTGTTGTCACAAGAACCTAAAGTAAATAAGTTTTAAAAATGTTGCTCTGGCTAAGACATGATTAAAACCAAATACCTTGTCGACTTAGGGACAAGAGCTGAAAAAAAAACAACAAAACATGAGCAACTCTTATGGCAAAAAAATGAACCAACAAGGGGGGGGGGGAAGAAAGTCCCCCCTGTCCGCACTGTTAGGACTTCGGCCGGTAACTGACAGCCCAGGGGCAGCGTTCTCCCCGGGCACGAGAGGAGCCCTCCCAGGCGCAGGGTGCGCAGGTGGCGGAACCCACCTGCAGAGAAGGCAGAGAGGGACCCGCCCGGCCCCGCGCCCGGCCCCGCGCCCACCCCCTC
>NW_009970722.1:554592-566140 GCF_000747805.2 Chaetura pelagica
AGCTCAGCACCCAGCAAGGCGCTGCCCGCGTCCATCCATCAGAAGTTGCCGGCTGTATTAGTCACTTCAGTGTTAACACTTCCACAGCGTTGCTCATTCCCTTCTCAAATTACTGGTTTCTCTGTCATATTTTTAATGCTTTGTTATAGCACCCTTTTACCAACTGCCATTACCGGTGCATCTTCCCTACAGTATGGCACAGTCCCTTCCACTAAAGGGTAGTGATGCACAGTGCCAAAACTACTCAGGAACATGAACATCTTCTGGGGGAAAAAAAAGTGCAAATTTTTCATTCAAACATCGTTTGGCAAGACAAGTTTATTTAATACATATATATTTATTATATCAAGTAAAATTAAAAAGCCTAACCCCAGCTGTCTTATTTCATATGCTGTTGGCACTCTGATAGAAGCAGTGGTAAAGGTAACGTGGTTAGAATGGAAAAAACACTGAACAGGAGATACCTGCTAAAATACTGACAGATTAAGTGCTACCAACTTGGGAACTAGTGAATCCTTAAGGAGCACACTTTTGAAGTGCAGCAAGGCACCAAGAAACTGCAGATATCCTGAGATACTCCCCATATGCACAAAACTGAGGAAATGTAACAGCAACTTATTATCTGTAAAGGTGAAAAATAGCCTGGAAAACCAGGAAAAAATCCTGAGAAAGAAGGAATTGGTAACTGCCATGGGCTGTTCTAAATGAAAGACCATGAAAACAGCCTGAAAAAAAATAAAAATTAGTCTGAGAAAACAGAAAGCATCATTATATATTGGCTGTCCCACAAGCTGGTTTCCCGTGCCCCTTTATGTCTCTGCAATACAAAAATTACATGCTTTTGACAAAAAATTAATTCTCTGAGAACTTCCCATGCAAGCACCCTTCTATGAGATCTTCTAGACGCTTGCTGAGGACACATTGCTGCCTCCAAACTCCGCGACACCGTCCGTCTTTGAAGCAAGACATTCTCCATTGTTGAATGGACCCACTCTTGGCATCACTTTAGTTGGCTCCAATTCTGTGATCAGTTTATATGTATGCTTAGAAGAAGCATAACTATCTGTGCTGCTGTACTAGTGGTATATTTGTAATAACCTGTAATACTGAAATAAATATTTGCTTTGTTATCAATTGTTATTGATTGCTGTGACTGTTGAAATTGCCTTTATGGTAGTAATTTTATAGGAGCTTGTAATATGTGTGTACTTTACTAGCCATAAGTATGCTTGCTGTGTTAGTAATGGTTTGTGGTAATCTGTGAAACAGTAAAGAAATTTAGGAAATTAAGCCTCTGTATGCTTGGGTATTAAGTAATCCTGGAAATCCACTGTTGTGCTCTCTATGCGGTTACACAACCTGTAACCATTTCAGGTCATGACACAAACCTAAGTTTCACTGTTTCAAGTAAATGCACCTTTCAATTTCATTTGCAACAAGTCATGTCCTTATTCACCTGGAAGCTGGTCTTCAAATTGGATAAGAAAGTGAACATACACAATCTATTAAAAAGCCACTTGGAAGATCCTACCTATGACTTCGTCATTGAAAGTCTTAATGTGTTATCAAACACCAGCTGAGGCTAATAATTATAAATAAGACAGCAAACACACTCCATTCCCATCCTGTTTGTCTTTCTGTATGGAAGTGTCATAACTTCCTGCTTTAAAATTACAAACTTTTGGCATTTTATAAATGGTTCAACAAGCATGGTGTTATGAAATGACTCATCACTTGAGAGCAAACAAATGCACTTTATGATACAGTTACAAAAGTTGCAGATGATGATGGCGAACAATGAGAAAATGTTCCATTTAGGAAGAAGAAAAGTGTATCACGTTATTTTAATTTTCACAGAAGACTGTAGTAAATTTTGTAACCATATAAGAACAATTGTGTGTCTTAAAGAGAACTGTTCCAGCTTCAGAAGCCTTCCATGACCAAACACCACGTCTTTAAGTGGGACCAGTTCAACCACAGTTCAAGAAAAATAATGTGTTTAAGATATAAGAAACAACTTTTTTTTTTTAATCAGACATATTGAGAAAGCCAGCCAATAGTATCTGAAATCTACTATATGATCAATCCAGATCTCTGATACAGAGCGCCTCATCATTTATTTTCACTTCATTTCATAATGAAAGCTATGCATGAAAAAAATAGAAGCGTATGTAAGTTTCTTCTGAAGGGCAGCTTTAGGATCTTTTTAAAAATGTAGATTGTGATGCAGTAAACCTACTAGATCCTAGGTTCCCTTTCCAGATGGAGAAACAGCATCCTAATTCACAAAATAGTTGAGGTTTTGGAGCTCATCTAGTTGCCAAATTGTCTCCATTCCCATGCATTCGAGTCCCTGAACAGAACAGTATAGACAGGGTTGATAAGTCAACAAGTCATGCCTGCTGAGCCATAACAATATTTGGGGGTTGGGAGGTGTCCCCTCTTTCCAATAAGCAACTGCAAAAATGCTTCCTATGCCAAAAAAGTGACATGCTTCTTGTCAAGTACGTACCAATTGGAAAAAAATAATCAAATATATTTCAAAGATAAATCAATCTCATAACTCCCAAATGACCTAGAAATCAAGGAAGGCGCTTGTTTTCAATAAATTCCCTGGTTTCTATATAAGCAGGGTATATAGAAGGAAGTATAAAGAATATCCTGGCCCCAAACAGGATACCCAGCATTACATCCTCTCCCATTCAATGCACAATTACTTCAACTAGTTCACTTTATGACAATACACCTTAAAGCTTAAAAATATTGGATTCTGGGGCATCAGATAATGCACTGATGGCTTTCTGGGCTGTGATCAGACATTGCCAGCTCATGTCCAGCTTTTCATCCACCAGTTAGTCATCCACCCCTTCTCCTCAGGGCTCCTCTCAATCCCTTCATCTTGCTGCCTGTATTGGTATTGGAGGTTGCCTCAGCCCAGGTGCAGGACTTTGCACTTGGCCGTATTAGGACTCATAAGATTCACATGGACCCACTTCTCCAGCTTGCCCAGAGCCCTCTGGATGGAATCCCATATCTTGGGTACACCAACCTTACCACTCAGCTTGGTATTGTAAACTTGCTCAATCCTGTTGTCTACATCATTGAAGATACTACACAGCACTGGTCCCAATACAGACCCCTGAGAGACATCACTTGCCACTGATATCCATCTGTATATTAAGGCATTGACTGCTACCCTTTGGTTGCAACTATGCAACCAATTCCCCATCCACTGAATAGTCCACCCACCAAATCCTATCTCTCTAATTTAGATCAAGCTAATCTGCTATTTTCATCTAACCTTTTCCTATGGTTCTGCTGGCCACACACCAAACTTAGTGACCCTACAGTGGATACATACCTTAGACATTAATATTGTAAGTAAGAACTAAGAATATGTTTGATGTCAAAGCCAGTGGTCCTCAAGCTGTGGAACACTAGTTTGCCAAGAGAAATGTCTGTCTTAAACTCCAAGCACCACTGAAAGGTCATGGAGTAAGAAAGTTCCAGGAAGCATTTACCCACCCAGAAAACTCATTTTCTGTGAAGTCTCATAAGAAATACTGCCTAATTAAGCCATACAATTCAGAGTAGTACATAAGATTTCCTAAAAGACAAAAGAAAGTTCCAGTCTACTAGCAGAAATAAAATAAAAATAGATAAGTAAGCAGCCAGGAAACAAAGTTTCAAAGTCTGCATGAACATGCGCCTTATTACTACCTTAAGTTTTCCTAGATGTGGCAGAGTACTCATGCCTCCCCACTCCCACCGGAGCAGGGGTTGTTACACTATTATCTGTTGAGCTCACTCGAGCTAGCAGAACCCCTGATGGGCCCACCTTTGTTGGGTTAGACTGGGTGGCACTGATTTCTGGTCTCAACCCCTGCTGGGAGGTGGAACTACCAGCAGACTCAGTGGCACCTGGCTTTGAGGGGAATCTGGGGGTTGTCAGGGTGAGACCCTCTGACAGCGACCAGGGTCCCCAGTCAGTGGGGTGTCTTGGCCCAGGCAAACAGGTCAGATCTGACTTAAATCCATAAAAACAGTTTCTGCCAGGAAGATGGGTATTAGGCTTTCCCTTGGAGCAGCGAGTCTGTGAGAAAGTCTGCCCCTTAGGTCAGGGCAGGTTAAAGACAAAGTTACACCCTATTATCATCCAACACAAGTTGAGCAGCCTTTGGCACACCCAGCTTTCCAAAGCACAACATCCTTCTCTAGCACTGCTTAAAGCTGAAATAAACCATTAGCCCAATACTCCAACACACACTGCTAACAATATAGACTCAAATTGCAACTACAGTACATTGAAAGGGGTAGAATTACTGAGTTATTTTACTTAACTGAGGATTTTTACACCGGTGCAGTTTGCTTACTCACTACACTAGTTCAAATTAATTTCCCTTTAGAAGTAAGAATTGTCTATTTCTAAAGAATTCTGATTCATAAGTTAAAAATGAACTTAGCAAACTTTTCAATATTCCTAAGAGTGTATCTTCTATTGCACTAAACAAAACAACATGCACTTGTTTTCTTGAGTCATTTTGCTGTTTCCTACAAATTCATGGAAGTTTGAAATTAAGATGAAGCAGGAAAACAGAAGGTAGACAAGTTTTATCAAATGAATACATTATTTTATTCCTATGTCCAAGTACACAAGACGGGATATTAATCTTAAATAAGGACAATGACACATTAAAATCAGAAAAACCTCACTTTTTTTCTTGTAAATAAAAACTGAAAATCGTTGGCTATTTGTCTAAATCAAAGTACTTAGTACTGGATGCACAAAGCACTCTTCAACAGTTACATAACTTTGGAATAAAACTTTAAAATTAAATTGTTTGGAAAATATTGCATGGAAAATCTTGATAATGTCCTTCTTGTCCTTCTTTCCCTTTCTTCAGTACTTCAGCCTACTAAAAAACACAGTTTGGAAGGTAGAACTTCAATACAGAAGGGCTTATTTTGAAAGTCACTATTATGAAAAGTTACCAGGAGAACAGCTCATGTATTTCGAATCCTCGTGTAAGTTTAGTTGTGTTAAAATTGATTGTGAAGATTGTCAGTCAGTTATTCTTATTTAAGTCTTCATAAGGCCATTACTTTTTTTCTCTTCTAGATAGGTATCTCTTTTCTTAGTAAAAGTAGCAAACAGTGTATCCATCATTCCCAAAACTTCTAGTAGCTCCTCTTGATAGTCAATCTCTTTTCCTATGGCTTCCTGAAGTTTCAAGAATTGTCTATCAACAATCGCTGACTGCCCAACCACAGGCTGATAAATGTCTGTAAAGAAAAAAGTCACTTAAGAATCCATGTATCTATAAAACCACAAAAATCATATTGGATAGTTGGAGATGTATTTAAGGAGTTTGGCACAAGTCCAACATGGTGGACTAATAAGACAACTTCCACAGCATTCTGAAAATAGTGTTAAATATTGGTATGTACTCACAGTAACAGCAAACAAAGAAGAGAAACAGAGTTTTTATTACCTCAAATACTACTTTTTCCTCACTGGGGAAGCACAAGTCACCTGTACTACATAATTTTAAAAGCGTGGAGTATCTAAGATGCTCAGAGACCATGAGGAACTTGGTACAGCTGGTGAAAATTAGATGCTGACTGTGGGCAAAGTCACCTGCCAGTATCTCTTTTTGGGTCATTCTCTTGACACTGTTTCATGCTTATAAGCAAACCTGAAAATGTACAGGTTTTTTAAAATGCAGTACTTTTAACTTCTTTCTAAGCTAGCTAAACAGCTTAGAGGATCTTTTTTATGTTGTACTTACCCGTGATCATATCTGCAACAGTCACCAGCACAGGAGTAAATCTAGGTTCAATCACACGCCTGCAAAATTAGAAGACACTCCAGTTTAGTGATTTTGCCAGCTGCACTCCTCCCACCAACAAACAGCTTTTTCATACAGGCACATGGACAATTTTTTTTTCAGCATGAATAGACATCACAAAAGAGCAGTCAGAGATGCAAGCTCACTTCTGCCTTTCAGGAAGGCAGTGAGGTTTGGAGGACTGGCAAAAGCCTCAAGTACATGCAGGTACAAGTTCCATTCAGGACACAGAAAATAACACGTAAGGATAGAATGCCTGGAAAAGTATAATATACTGTCTCATACTAACAGTAATTTTTTTTGTGTTAGTAGGTAAACTAGTTCAGTACGATGAGTGAAAAATTCCAGACCCTGGTAACAGAAAGTAGAAGGCATGTGAGATTTCAAGAGTACTACTGTTCCACTGTCTCTGTGGAGAATCTCTAGTAAAAACTATTGAGAAATACAGGTTTCAAGATAGTCAGGGAGAACTCAGGTAAAAATAATACCTTGCTACAAAGGTAAGAAGGAGATTAATTTGCTTCTCATCTCGTCCTGCCAGCGCACTCCTCAGTGTTCCTCTGCGATGTAGTTCCTGCATGACTGCAACTGTAACTTCAGGAGTATAAAGACGAATGGGTGGCTGGACAAATATATATAAGAACAGTTAAGTATCAAAGCAACATCTTTACACACAAAACAGGACTGATGTCAGCAAAACCAAAACAGAACACACAATTTTGATTCCTCTCTGGTTACACATTGAAACACAATGAGTTCGACATACAGGAAAATAATTCACATCAGATGACAGCACAAAACTCTGATGAGACAAAAAACAATGCCTTACCTCCAGTACTGCATCAAGGGCCTTGGAAGACTGAAAGCTCTTCAGCAGCTTGTCATACTTCCTCAAAACACGTTTTACTGGTTTACTAACACAGAAATCTTCCTAGAATTGGAAGATCAGTTCAGAATCAGACAGACATACACACAACGGATTAGACATTACCATGAACAAGCTTCTAAGTCTTTGTATCTTCCTTTCCTTCTTTCTTCAACTTAGCACAGACCAAACCAAAAAGAAATGTTGAGGAGTGCTTCAGGATACATTTTGTCACCCTCCTATACCTGTTTTGGCATGTAAGTTCTTCCTTTCATGTAGGTTCTATATGCTGGTTGTCTCTTCTTTTGAGACTCTTCTTTCTTTTCTTCAGGTTTTCTGTGTTTAACATTTAGTACCCCATTGGTCATGCCTACGACTATGGTTTCATCTTCAGGCTAAAATGAAGAAATCACAGTTAGGAACCTAGTGTTTTATTTGACGGTGCATGCTCTGCCATGCAGATTTTTGTAATTGTTATGCTTCATGATAAGGCTCTAGCCACAGCACTACAGAATGACTTAAGTTGGAAGGTCCCTCTATGAGGTCCTGTGGTCAAATACATTGTTCCAAACAGGGACAGCTTAAAGGTTATGATAATAAGCACCATTACCCACCTAACAAACCTTGAACAAATACCTAGAGGGACTACAGCCTGACTAATGAAGCAAGCTTAAATATACCTTAACATCCTTCTGTAAGTATAATCTATGACAGGTTGTGGGCTTTTTTTTCAATGGTGTACAACTGCCTTTGGCTGTTCTATGTCATACAGCAGATCAGAACACCACCTATGAGAAAGCTATCATGGCACAGCAAGATTTTTGAGAAACAAGTGAAAGTTGTTAAAATACCAGTGACTGGTATAAATTTCACCTACATAAAAATGCCTGCCTGTATTTGACGCTAAGGGTCATAAGTTTCAAATGATGCACTGGAGAAAAAAAATGTCACATTATCAAATAGTGAGTTCTGAACTGTTAATATTAACAGGTAATTCTATGAAAACATTACACATTAGCTGAATGCTCAACTGCTGGTAAGAAGAAAAAAAAATAAAAAGTGTTAGGAATTGCTACAGAAAAAATAAAAACTAGGAAGTGATTATTGCTACTGAATAAATTCATTGTTTACCCACAACTTAAATCCTCTGAAGTCATTCTCAAAAGCAGTAGCAGATTCAGAATACAGAATCAAAAAGTCCTGAGAATAAAAGATTGGCTTAATTTGAGACAGAACTCTTCAGTGTGGGTAAAAAAAAGACAGCTGAGAGATATGATAAAAGCCCACAGAATTATGACAGTTCTGGACCAAGACCATTTGATCAATGTCTAGTTTAGAGGTGACAATGAAGGTGACTACATGACAACATCATTGTTTTAATGTGGTGCAAGACTCCAAACTTTTGGCCAGCAAATCACCTACTCACTGGAACTGAAATGTTTCAGAGAAACAAGAGTCTTTCTGTTTCCAAGACCACAGGACCATTGTCTCAGCAAAATTTGCTTATGCTCATACCTCATGCCCTCTTCTCTTTTCTTCCTCATACCAACCTGACACCAACAACTTTTAAGAAAAGTTCACCCTACACAGAATTTCTCAACAAATTAAGTACTTCTTTCCTGTTAGCACTGCCACACAAGAAGACTTACAAGGTTCCTGAAATGCAAAAGATGAGTATGATCTTCTTAAAGTCAAAGGATTTCCCTTCTAAACTCAATACTCTCCCTGTGATATATACTGTCCTTGATAAACATACCATTTTATACAGATCTAGTTAGGTAACATCTGGTATCTCCATATATTATGTTTTAAAACTCTTAATGCATTTTTTGTTCACGAGGAATCCATTCAGTCAACCTACTTCCCATGTACAGCATTCTTCTGAACAACCAAAAGCAATGAAAGAAAAACTGAGTTACTTCAGTAACTTAAAAGGTATCAGTAATTACCATGCCTAGGAAGATTTCTAATGTACTTACCGACAATGCAAGACTGAGGATGGATGTTGCATAGTTAAAACTGTGAACTACTTTATAGGATGTAGTACTGTAAATCTTCACATGCCTATAGAGAAAAGTAATGATTAAAACCTCATTACTAATGCCTCATTGTAGACACCATACAGGAATATAATCATTCTCAACTTCCATAGATCATTTAAGGCAACTGAGTGTTCATACAAAGAACTCTTCAGACTGCCACTGAGTTTATCAGTTACTATACACAGAAGTAAAGAAAGGATTACCCTTCCCCCCCCAAAAAAAAATATATTAGAATAGGGCAAGAAGAGGAAACTGAAGACAAATGCAGCAACTATGTGACTTCAGCAATGCTTATGAGGAATCAAATGAAAAGTCTATCGACAATCTATGGAAGTAAACCCACAGATGTACCCAGCTGCTCTTTACTGATTTGGTTGAAGGTAGGAAATGTTTAACAAATGGGAAAACAAAACATCATTTTACAGCATGCATGAACTTCAGTGTTGTTAGCGCTGAATGATTAATAGCCACATAGTGTGATCCATCAGCTTATGCTCTGCTGTCACAAAGGCTGAGAAAGCCTAGGAAATACAGGAGGGAGGGAGGAAGGAAGAGAACAGACTACTCTCATTTCAGACCACTTCGTATTTCTCACGTCTCAGAGACAACAGATTGAGTACTGATGCTCAGCAATGCAACTCACAACAAACAAAAAGGCAAGGAGGATATATTTCACCTGTGTGCCTTGGGTACAAAAACAATACACAAAAAAGATACACAAAAAAACAGGCTCTGTAAAGGTGTCTACTAATACACTTTCAGTTATTTAAACTATATTAATGAAGAGTTAAAAATAGTTACTTTTATGGAAATTGCAAATAGTCTGAACTGACTGTTCTGAGATTCAGAAAAATGAATGCTTATTCAGTAGTTCCCCATGGCACATGCAACCCTCACTGACATTCAGGTTAAAAGGAAAAGATCAGTGTATTGCAGTATGTATCTTGGTCTCAAGACATGTTTTTCGAGTAAGTTAAATTTCTAACAGTCAAATGTTTAAGCCCAAAAATCAAGCACAGATTCACACTGATGTACAATGACTTTAAAGGAAAAAAGTCATAAACAATTTAAATCACAACAAAGTCAGAAAGTATACTAACCTGTCCAAGGATCCTGACAGTAACCTTTGTCCAGAGCTGTTCAGGCATAAACAAGTCACAGTTTTATGGTGATTTTTAAGTGAGACTAGTAACTGTCCACCTTTTAGTACATCCCAAACTTTGACATATCGACCTCCTGTGAGAAGAAAGCACACAAAACAGTGTGGCATACCTATACATTTGCACTTCTCTAGAGAAGTTTTCACAGAGTGATACAGTCCTTAGTTTGTAACACAGTTTCCTACTCATCTTTCCTGTCCCTTATAACCATCTTCTGGGACAAGACATGCTACAAGCCTGCTCTTTTTTTGGCTGCTCTGCAGACACGGCTGAATGATGCAATATACTCCTTACCAAAAGTAATCTAGATACCACTGGGGTACAGAACTCCTGATGCAATGGCAGGAGGAGATTTTAAAACCCTGTCAACATTAAGTTACATATTTCAAAAGTTCTTAAGTATGTTCATTCTTTCACTTTAGCACTGAGCTAATTAAATCTGTATCTTATAATTAAATTTAGGTGGGTTTTTTTCTGGACTAACTATAAGAAAATCAAAGCAGGGACAAGGAGACCCTCACCTTCATCCTCCAGATCAACACCAATTCCTAAAGATCTTTCAGAAATCCAGCTCTTACACCACTTAACACTTCATTAACAAATGCAAAAAAACACCCAAGGGAGAAGCAGACAAAATATTTCTTAAATTAGGGACACAAAAAAGAAATTTGATTGTACTGAATTACCTGCAGATACCAGAAGCCCACCAGAAGGGAAGAGAAGCACACTCTCCACAGGCTGGCCATGTTCTATTGTCATTACACTACTTTTTATTCGTGCATCAAACAGTTTAACAGTGTGATCATAGGAACCTGCAAATAACACAGTAAATACCTTCAGTTTCTAAATTTCAGTTATTTCAGAAACTCAAACAGCCACATCCTTCTTTACTATGAGGGTTACAGACCACTGGAACAGGCTGCCCAGAAAGGTTGTGGAGCCTCCTTCTCTGGAGACTTTCAAGACCCATATGGACGTGTTCCCGTGTGATCTGCAGGTGTTCCTGCTGCAGCAGAGAGGTCAGACCCAATAAAGAGGTCCCTTCCATTCCCCATGATTCTATGATCCTACAAACTAAAGTAGCCCCTGCCAAACACAAACAGATTTAAACCATACACTTAGAAGAACCTGTGGTTTACCTTCTTTAATTTACAGCCTTCCAACAGCAACATAAATCTTCTAATTCTAACCCTATAAACATCATCAGGCCTTAAAAGTAATTTCAGTCTTAATTTTATTTCCCGTCTATTCATGAAGTCTATTTATAACAGAAAATATCAAGCAACCTGACGAAACTAACCTCTTGTGCCTCCTGAAATAAAGAACGCCTTTTTTTTTTTTTCTTTCTTTTTTTTAATAGCAATTTGCCATGAACTAATAAGAAGCTCCTGCTAGGAAAATCAAAAGCAGCTGGTTTCAAGTAATTCCTCACACAACCTTTCAAGTTTTCAGTCTGCCAGTTTTGAACTCTACAAACTGCAATGGAAGTAGTGTCCTCCTCCAGAAAGCTGATAAAACACTTCAGTCAATCTCAACTGAAGCATTTTCTTAAAACATATCAAAGGCCAGTCAGAACAGACCCGTTACCCCTTACAGGCTAAAGCAAAAAGATGCTAAAAATCAGTTTGCTCA
>NW_009970722.1:566160-568274 GCF_000747805.2 Chaetura pelagica
TCAAAAAGCAAGCAACAAAGTAGGCACTGAGTAGGAAGACACATCCTCCATCTTTGTAATATAATAAGCAAGATCCTGCTGTATAAAAAACTATCTTTCTGCCATTTTTTTCAATTCAACCTGAAAGAAGCATCTATAAAATCAAACCTGTTACGAAGACATCTGCGTTCACTTTGCTTGCACAGCCGCATCTCACGTAGTCTGTGTGTTCATTGTATGAGACTACTTCTTTAGCCCTTGGAATATTCCAGACACTTGATGAATAATCATCACCACCAGAAAATATATTGTATTTATCGGACAGGAAGCCCACTGCATGAATAGCTCTAGAAATCAAAGTCCACAATATTAAAAGTTAAAAGATATCCATGTTTCTAGACAGTTAATCTGTACTAAGAGGTCATTAAAGTATTATCTCTAACTTAAAAGTGCAATGTATTTACTCTTGGAAGTTACAAAGCCTCACTTCAGAGGTTCAAAACACACTAGTTCTTGTATTTCCAGTCAAAAAAGGGTCATGCTGCCAAACACTCACTTAAGCACTGATATGATCTGCCTTAAATGTTTTACAGATCTGATTTGAAAGCTGAAAATTCTGCATTGGTTACTTACAGGTTTGTGTACTAGTACTGCTCTTTAGAAAAAAAAATCCCACCTACTAGTGAGTTTTAAGTATGACTGGGTTGGACATGCTTCTTGTCTTTCAGTATCTCTAAATCTTGTGTTATCATCGTACCATCCCAACAGAAAATGACTATGACAGAAACTCTTATTACAGTCAACCTAGTGGTTAGGACATAAGATCAACACCCAATCTACTACTACAGACTAGACACAGACACACTCTCAAGGTCTGACAGTGCTTTCCTGGGAAAGGAAGCTTTTTATTTCTTTAGGTAGACAAAACATGTATTGGTCTTCCACAGCACAGCAACCTGTTTAATCTAAGTGTTATCATTGTCTTCTCACTGGAATATCAGCACTCCTCTTCAATATCCTTTTTCTCCCCAACGCCACCCTGCCATCATGCACTTTTTTCTGCTTGTTTGGGGTTTTTTTAAGGGATTCCTTCTCTTCCTGGGGTACTTCTTCACTGTTTCTGTTTAGCCACTTATTAGAACTCCCTTTTTCCTGCCATCACGGAACCACAACACCCAACACCTTAACAAGACACCTACCTAAACTAGAGCATGCATTTACTCCCGCACAGGTCAACACAACAAACAAGCTCTTTGCAGAGACAGGGAAACACCGAGCGGCCTTACTTGGTGTGGCCGTCAAACTGCCTGAGGGGCGCCTTCCCGCCCACGTCGAAGAGGCGGATGCTGCCCTCCTCGCTGCCCGCCACCAGCAGGCTGCCGTCCTCCCGGTAGGTCGCGCAGTACGCGGCGTCCTTGAAGCGAGAAAACGTTTTGACCGGCTCCTGAGAGTAGCGGCCGTAAATGTGGATCTAGCAAAAGCAGGAAGGCGTTAAGGCTGCTCACGTGGTGCCAACGGAGGGCAAGGACGGAAAGCTGGGAAAAGCCACTCACCCTGGAGGAGGCTGTCACGGCGTAGTTGTACGGAGCAACCGGGGAGAAGTCGATTTTATTTACGGCACCGAACTCCTTTATCTGAACAGGTGTCTAAAATAATTGCAGTGAAGACGATTAAACACACATTTCCATCCGAAAAGAAAGCAACAAAGCCTGTTCTTTCTGGAAAGAGCTCAAACTTATGTTTCTTAAATATAACCCTACTGGGTTTCCCTTCTACCACTTCTGCTTTTACCATTTTTTTCCAATTCACGCATTCCAGCTGACTAATTAATCATGAGCCTGGAGACAAAAAAATACCACCTTGTTAACTCGCACGAGTTTCAAAACACTTCGATTCATCGCACAAAAGCCACAAAAACAGTATCCTAGGCAGCGACTCTGCCTGCCGGACTCATCCGGGGCACGGCCGGCCCGGTTTCCTAGGAGGCCGTTTCACGGGCTCCGGGGCAGCGCTTAAAGGCCGCACAAACCGGCGGGGAAAGACAGCAGGGACAGCAGAGAGCGGGCCCGCAGGCCCTTCCCGCCCGGGGGGTCCCCCGGCCCCAGCCCCGCAAGGGCCGCGCCCTACCTTGTAGC
>NW_009970722.1:568729-596595 GCF_000747805.2 Chaetura pelagica
CCAGGCCGCCCCGCCGGCCGCAGCGCCCGGCCCGGCCCTCGGCTTCCTGCGAGCCTGCCCCCGGTGTTCTGGGGTGGTTTGTTGTCGCCGGTTTAGCAGAGGGTGTATTGTTTTCCTGCCTGTGTGGGAGAAGCCGTTTGTTTCACCCGGGTTATGAAAGAACTTCGAGCCACGAAGGCTCGTAAAGCTTCTTTAACTTTTCCTTGAAAGTTTAATGTTTTTAGGCAAGAAAATAACCTCCTTACAGCTTGTTCCCATCGTGGTATAAATGTGGTTGGTTGTGGTTTTGGTTTTTTTAAATTGCAACTAGGCTAATGTTCTGAATTTTCACTTGGGTGAAACTCCTACAGGAGTTCATTACAGGATTTGGCTTGAATATCCATGTGTTAAAATCCAAGTTGAGGATTAGGCCAATAGCTTGTGACAGCAGTTAAGACTTAGATTTCACCAAGGTTTTGACCAAAATGGTGTTAACCTATGTCAACGTGTGCTCAGTTGCAGGTCTTTGAAACATCTGGAACTCTTTACATACAGCCAGAGCTGCACTTGGCTGGGAACTATGAAGAGACATTGTGCATAAACCTTTGACAGGACCAAGACCATGGCATCTTCGACAAACTTGGATGCTGGGGCCCAGTTAATTTTAGAAGAATGTCCCACCAGCTACAGCCTTCCGCCCATGCCGGACATTAAAGTGGAGCACCAGCTTGACTCTGGCACGGAGGAAGGCCCAGCTCAGAATGTTGCCATGGGGATGAAATTCATTTTGCCCAATAGATTTGACATGAATGTCTGCTCACGATTTGTGAAATCTTTGAATGAGGAGGACAGTAAAAATATTCAAGACCAAGTTAACTCTGACCTTGAAGTGGCATCTGTGTTATTTAAAGGTTGAACTTTATGGTGCAACTTGTTTTGTGTGGAGTATGTCATCCTGTGAAGTTGGGTTTTTTATATATAAAAAAGCCTCTGCCTTATGTGTCTGTAACCAGTTATAGTTTTCAAATATTAGTTCCCCTAACATGTTTATTACCTGCCTAATGGTTTGTTAACGTAAAATTAATTTCTTCTGGGATTATTTTTTAAATCACATTCTTTTTTTTTCCTTTTTTTAATTGAAAAGCAGTCACACAAAGAAATCTTTTTTTAATTTAGGAAGAGCTGATAATGAGCATGAAAACAAGCTTACTTATTCTCTGTAGCATGCCCTAGACCATGCTGCACGCTGTTGAATGTATTTGCCTTTGCAGAGCACTGCTGAAGGCACCATATGGTCATTTCAACTTCAGCAGCTTTCTGCAGCATGTTTTGCCTTTTCACTGGTGTAGTGACAAAAAGGCGTAGGCTGTGCAGTTGGCTTGGTTTTACCAGTATGGCTGTACAAAGCCTGTGGCTGTGGCAGCAACAGGCTCCCCCCTTCACTTCACACCTCTGGAAGGCAGATGCTGCTGCAGTTTGGGATCCCTGCAGCTCATCTCCAGCCATTGCTGGGCAGCTTCATCACATTTGATCTGTGCTTTTTCATGGCTGAGCAGACAACAGAATTAGAACTTTTGTCTGTTTCCCCTTAATAGTTGGGGTCTCCAGTGTTCACTGTAACATTTCAGATTGTTACTAATGTGTCTTCACCAGGTGGAATTTGACCCATTTCCTATAGGAAACAAAACCACTGACCTGTTGTGGATTTTGGACATTTCTCTGATTTGTACTGTTTGCCAGCAGTTCAGCCATTGTAATTTTCAACCTTTTGATTTGCAGGCTCTAAATGCTTACTAGTGGAGCTGCAGACCTGAATGGCTAATTTAGACCCATCATTGATAGGGTTGTTTTTTTGGGGTGACAGTTGGAAACCCCTTAGAAGTAGATGTGTGGATCAGGGACTGCAGGTCAAAGATCCCTGGTAGGTCTCTTAATTTGGTTGTGTCAGCTGTAGCTATTTGATTGACAGTAAAAATGTAATTTCGTTTTCATCCTGTTACTCTACTTTTAACTGGTTCTCTCCCAGAATTTGCACTTGGGTTTATTATGTTCATAATTATGTTTATTAAGTTCTCGATGGCGTGAATTCAATGTGCGTGCTGCTTAGCTCCATCATTAATTATTAGTGCATGCTGATTTCAAAATCAATATAGCCAATAGAAAGCTAAAAAGGTTAGTACAAATGAACACAGCCATCACTGAATGACGTCTTGAATTCTGAGTAGTGACTTGCTTTTGCATTTTATGTAAGTGTGGAATAGTTCTCTTCCTGCTGGATAAATATTAATAAAGCATCTATAATGCAGTTACAATTTTATCCAACAGGAGTGGAAGAAGTCCTGGTGAAGAAAATTAGTGAAGGTCATCTCCACTTGTGCACTGGACTGATTAGCATGGGCAGAGGGGTGAGCTGAGCAGTTAACTGACTACATAGCTCACCAGAGCTGCATTGTATTACTTCACTGGAGAGTGTTAGTGAGGGTACATCAGGCTAAATGGAGCCATCCTGCCCAGTAAATCCATGCCAGGCATGTTGAAAGTCTGGACACAGGCTTAGCTCACTTGGACACCAACCTGTCTCCAAGGGACATTGTACCAGACTGAAACTGTGGGCTCACAGTATTGTTTTGTACCAGAAATTAATACAGCTTTTTATTCAACTTTCAAAATACACAGTGGGAAAAGCACATGTAATACAGCTTACTTAACATGGATTTTAAAGATCTTATGATACTGGTGCTTTCTGGTTTGACTTAGAATTTGTGGTATTCTTTCAATGCTCTTAGTAGTACTAAAATCCTGTCTGTTCTGTCTGTTCAATGTAGCTGAATGCAACATCCACACTTCTCCTTCCCCTGGTATCCAAGTGAGACATGTTTATACTCCATCAACTACTAAGCATTTCTCACCAATAAAACAATCAACTACACTAACTAACAAACACAGAGGAAATGAAGTCTCTACAACACCTCTGCTTGTAAACTGTAAGTATACTTTCACCTTATTGTTAATTATTTTGTGAACTTTGTTAGATGCTTGACAGTTTTTTTCTGATTATTTTTATTTCTTTCATGTTGTAATGAACATTAATATAGGAAAAAAGCATTGAGGTAGTCTTGTCTAATTTAATATGGTTCCAAACACAAAATAGTAATCCACCTGTTCTGTTGAATTCATGACTGAAATGCATTTTCCTGAAAAGATCAGATTATTGATTTAAAAAATAGATTTTCTGATCCTTTCTGAGCTGTAAGTTAGTGTGCTTCTTATACTTCATTTTAGAACTGGTGCATCTTGTAAAATTTTATAAAAATAGATGATTGGTAAGAGATACAGACTACTACAATTGTCATGATTGTCAAGGATCTTGAAAGTCAAGAAGGCAATATTTAGGGGGTTTTGTAATTCTTAATTGATAAGCATTTTCTTAATTAATTATTTCTCTGTAATTTAATTGATCTAGAAATTCTTTCCTCTGAATTGCAAGTCTAATTTAAAAAAAAAAAATGCTTGCATGGGAAAATTTAATCTGGAGCTGCAGCATAGACCTCTGAACAAAATGTGCAGTTTTCTGACAAAAAAGTTTCATGTAGTGATTAGGAAGAGGACAGTGAACATCTGCATATTTTGTAATTATTGGCTAATTTTGTTATTATATAATGCTATATATTCCCTCCTGAGCACATTTCAGACCTGCTTCAAGTTGCAGTTAGCAAAACCATGCACCATGCATGTGGAGTTTACTGTGAGATCAGAGATTTTTTCTTTGTAATCTCTTGAAAATTATTCTGCTCTTAGTGCTTGGTACATTGTTAAAGTATTATTTTTTTAAATGCAATAATTTTGTTCACCTGTAGATGTCATGTTGTGCAGAGCTCTGTGCCATTTTTCAGTTACATAGCCTTAATTTATCAAAAGCATATTTTTATTTGATAAAAGTTCTTAATCTGATCTTGGGTTGCTGACCAAGCAGCAGAGAAGAGAGCATGTTGCCTTGTGAAGAGTCAGTGTAGAAAGAATCTTTGCTTTCTAGAATGATTTATACATTGGTTAAAAATCACCTAAATGTATCAAACTCTGTGGAAACTTTTCCGTTTTTAAGACACTTACTCCAGGTCAGAGTATAAGGTGCAACCTTTCTATGGTCTGAAATCCAAGTTCTGTACTGCACAAGTCAATGGATGTATCATGCCCAGCTTCAAAGAGAGCAGGAGAAATGCTGGTGTGTATAACGTGCTTTTGCTTCCCTTTTTGCAGCATTATCAGTTCATCAGCTGGCTGCTCAGGGAGAAATGTTGTATCTGGCCACACGTATTGAACAAGGTGAGGCAGAGGGAGGTTAAATGCCTTCTTTGGTCTCTGAAGTATTTATACCCTGTCGTGCTTGACTATTCCCCTGAAGCTATATTGAAAGAAGCTCTCAATTCTGGTACAAATCGAAGGATATTTCAGTTATCTTTCATTTGTGGATGTAGACTATTGTTTAACATCAGTCTTTTATTCACTCGTTGCTATGATTTGGATTTTAAGTGGAACATAAGCATTGACAGGAGCTGTAGGTAAATAATTTCCCCTCCCTGCTCCCCAGCTATATAGGTCCATAAGTGAGTTAGCTGTTAAAAGTTACTTTTCCTTCTTTGAGCTGCACTAGAAGTAGACCGTAATTGTTTCCACAAAACACCCTATTGATGACATGGACTTTGAGGGAAATAGTGTTATACTAGCCACATTGCTTTACAAGTTTGTGTGGCTCACTCTATTGAAAAATATACTTTCAGCAGTATAATGCAGAATGTACCTCTTTATTTTTCAAGCAGCCCTTCTCTTTGCAAAGGAAAGGTGCAGACTACAGACAATTTACAACATTTCTGAGTAAAAACAGGGCTTGATTTATAGAACGTAAAAAAACCCTACAAAACCAACCACATCCAAATCTTAAAATTTACATCAGTCAGTTGGTTTATTTTTTTTCTTTCTTGGACAAAGATCTTTGCACCACCACTGGCACAGAATTTTATTTGTTAGAGTTAAGATGAGAGTGACATGTAGGACAAACTTACCTCAGTCCCTTCACCACGGATACATCAGCATATTTCACCAGCTCATACAGTGAAAGAGATTACTAAACTGCATATTTTTCTTTAAACAGAAAATGTAATCAATCATAAGGATGAAGAAGGATTTACCCCTCTGATGTGGGCTGCAGCTCACGGGCAGATAGCAATAGTGGAATTTCTCCTCCAGAACGTAAGGAAAAAAACCACATTTCATTTTAAATGTATTTGCTTTTTAGTTCAATTTGCTTTCTTAAGTTTGTCAATGCTGCTATATACTTAAAACTCTTAAAGTTAAGTTCTGTGTAAAACGTCACATTTCAAAAAATGTTGTTAATTTGATATATTATTATTATTTCAGGGTGCAGATCCTCAAATTTTGGGGAAAGGGCGTGAAAGTGCCCTCTCACTGGCTTGCAGTAAAGGATACACAGATATTGTCAAAATGCTGCTTGACTGTGGAGTTGATGTCAATGAGTATGACTGGGTAAGATTCTAACTTGTTTTTATGTAGGAGGGTGCTTTGGTCAGAAATTTGAAATGGGGCGTAGCATGGACTTGGTTTTGAAAATTGTTCTACTCTGAGTTTTGAAACTCCCCTGGGATAAAAGAAGTTAGCCCTACTAGTTCTGACTTCCTGGTGAAAAAAGAATGACACTGATGCTGAATCCTTGTAGAAGGGTGAGCTTACAGTCTAAACAGTGTACAAAAAAACGAGGATGAAAGCTGTGAATAACCAAAACAGAACCTTGTTTTTATAAAACCTGTGATGCCTCTTACTGATATACATAGATGTATACTAGTGAATTAAGGAATTACAGTTGTAGACTGCTCAAGCATTAAGTGTCTAAGGCTTTTCCCTGCTTTTGCAGAATGGAGGCACACCTCTACTATATGCTGTACATGGAAACCATGTGAAATGTGTGAAAATTCTCCTTGGTAAGCAGACTGTCCAAACTGAATTATCAGTAATAATGAACTTACCAGTTCTCACCTTCAAAAATATGAGTTAGTTTTCCTCTTTTACATAGAAAGTGGTGCTGATCCAACTATTGAAACAGATGCTGGCTATAATTCTATGGATTTGGCTGTAGCCTTGGGCTATCGGAGTGGTAAGTATTGAAAATGTAAATTCTGGGATTTTTATTTTTACTGCTGCTTGTGGTTGTAGCTGCTGTAATGGCCTTGAGGAGGTTTTGCAGCTGTAAGAATATCCCTGTCCTAAAAGTCTGAATACACATAAATGAATATGCCCAAAATGAGTAGGAGCTTCCACCTCCATCTTGGAGAACGAGGTACTTGGTAAGGAAATGGCACAGACCTAGGTCAGCATCTGCAGGCACAAATTATGGTATGCAGGGCTGATGCAGCCATCATCTCAGACAAGAGAAGCTGAGCTGCTCCCTGTCCTCTACAGAGGAGTGTGTATTGCAGTAGACAATGAGAGGCTTGCAGCCCTCCTGAACCCCTCACGCTGGTGCTCTGCTGGCTGGCACAAAATGATGTAGTTTGCAAGACCTTCTTCCACTGTCAGACTAGCTATAGCTCTAGTTTATCTTGAAGGCAGACAGTAATAGTACCAGGATCAGTGAATTAAGCTACCTTACTTGATTCTGGAAAACAGAGGCAAAGAAGGGACTCTTCATTGGTGTTCCCTCATACTGCCTTCATTTTGAAAGCTGTGATATGTCTGCCATTACAGAAATGAAGTGAATCCAAAAATAAGCCCACCACTGCACATGTAGCTTCTCCAAGCAGAGCCCTGTGCTTACGGAGGGGCAGTACCTTCAGAGATCTCTAGATAAAGGACTACTTCAAGAGTTCAATCTCAAAATGTTCACAGAAGTAGTTTCTAATAGAAGTTTTTGCCAAATTTCCTTTTATGGGCTTAAAAATGTCTTTCTATGTGCTATCTGCCTATTCAAACAAGAACAAATCATCACCTCAAAAAATGATCCTTACCAGGTGTACAGCTTTTGTATTAGATGAGGCTCTTACTTTCTTAAGAGATGCAAATGCTCTTCCCAGCGTGAATTTATTCCGTCTGTTTTCTACTAAATGATTCTACAGGACAAGCTGGCATCTGCTAAAGATGTGAAAAAACACTGAACACTGTTTAACTCAATTTGTTTCTCTGCTTTAGTTCAACAGGTTATTGAGTCTCATTTATTAAGGCTACTTCAAAATATCAAGGAATAAGGGTTGGCTCTTCTGCGGATGTCCATTCTTCACCTGGAGACTTTAACTGCTTTTTAGCCCTGTAATCAGTGATAAAAAATGGTTGTTTTGTTAGCTTTATCTCCATTCAAGTATCTGCTGTTCTTAGTTAAGCTTTTTAATATGCTCCTCTTCTTTCATTGTTGTTCATGGAACTATGTGATGTCATCCTTAAATATTTTTTATATAATTTTAGAATAAGACATCAGTTTTTGTGCATGAAAACCTGTAAATAAAACCAGTTGTGACCATCTATATGTTTACATTGAGTGCAGTGGGTGGCACAGTGCCAATATCCTGCTTGATCACAACATTGATACACAGGAAAAAAAATGTTTAGTTATTGAGGTGTATCACCGTAGAAGATAGGTGTCTTTGCTATTAATATTACCAAAATGTGATTGTTTTCACAAGCCCTAGTTAGTACTGCTGTGTCAGCTTTTGGCTTTGGCAGATTTTTAAGCTGGTAGTAAGTTGAAGGACTTTGACAGTAGTTTGATTCCTGCCTGATGCCCTTCCCCCTGCCTCTGCATTCCTGTTGTAGTCCTGAAACAACTAGGCCAGAGTGTCCTAGGTAGAAATTTCTCTGGTTTAAGGAAGCCTTATTTCAAGTGCAGAATTCCTAGATCCTAAATATCCTCCCAACAATGGCTGAAAGCAGGTGTTAGCTGTATGGGAAGAGAAGCCAGAACCTACTGCATTTCAGGCTTCTCCAGCCAAATTGTGGGTCATAGTATCACAGAGTATCTGAAGTTGGAAGGACCCATAAGGATCATGAAGTCCAGCTCCCTGCTTCTCACAGGACTACCTGAAACTAAACCATAGGACTAAGGGTGTCATCCAGACTCTCCTTGAACTCTGACAGGCTTGGTGCTGTGATCACTTTCCTGCGGAGCCTGCTCCAGTGACTGACAACCCTCTCAGTGAACAGCTTTTTCCTGATGTCCAATCTGAACTTCCACAGCTTCACTCAATTTCCTTGTGACCTATTGTTGGTCACCAGAGAGAGATCAGCACCTCCCCTTCTGCTGGCCCCCTTGAGGAACATGTAGACTGGCATGAGGTCACCCCTCTCAGCCTTCTTCAGGTGGAGCAAACCAAGTGATCTTAGCCACTCATCCTAAGTCCTGCCCTCCAGACCTTGTGCCATCTTGGTCACCCTCTAGTACTTTGATGTCCTTCTTATATTGAGGCACCCAAAACTTCACACAGGACTTGAGGTGGGACTGTACCAGTGCAGTCTGGAGTGGGACAATCACATTCCTCAACCACCTGGCTGCAGGTGTTAGCTGTATGGGAAGAGAAGCCAGAACCTACTGCATTTCAGGCTTCTCCAGCCAAATTGTGGGTCATAGTATCACAGAGTATCTGAAGTTGGAAGGACCCATAAGGATCATGAAGTCCAGCTCCCTGCTTCTCACAGGACTACCTGAAACTAAACCATAGGACTAAGGGTGTCATCCAGACTCTCCTTGAACTCTGACAGGCTTGGTGCTGTGATCACTTTCCTGCGGAGCCTGCTCCAGTGACTGACAACCCTCTCAGTGAACAGCTTTTTCCTGATGTCCAATCTGAACTTCCACAGCTTCACTCAATTTCCTTGTGACCTATTGTTGGTCACCAGAGAGAGATCAGCACCTCCCCTTCTGCTGGCCCCCTTGAGGAACATGTAGACTGGCATGAGGTCACCCCTCTCAGCCTTCTTCAGGTGGAGCAAACCAAGTGATCTTAGCCACTCATCCTAAGTCCTGCCCTCCAGACCTTGTGCCATCTTGGTCACCCTCTAGTACTTTGATGTCCTTCTTATATTGAGGCACCCAAAACTTCACACAGGACTTGAGGTGGGACTGTACCAGTGCAGTCTGGAGTGGGACAATCACATTCCTCAACCACCTGGCTGTGCTTGATGCAACCCAGGGCATAGTTGGCCCTTTTGGCTGCCAGGGCGCACTGTTGACCAACTTGCCATCGACTCAGGCCACCAGATCTCTTCCTGTTGGGCAGCTCTCCAGTCTCTCATCACTCACATTGGGGGAGGTGTCCCAGTGTAGCTGTTCAGTTAAAATAGCAATTATGATTTTAAAATAGGTGGAAGGCACTGTTCACTGGCTTTCTATGACCTCTGAACTTAACTGAAACTACACTGAGTAACAGAATGTGAGTTTTACACAAGTAATAGCCAAGCTTTTAGACTATTCAGCAGCTTTTCCCCTTACAGTACATATGGATCTGCCATGTTGCAGCGACATGTTTCCATAAGCATTTATCCAAGGTATCTACCAGAGGCCTGGCATCTCTTCACATGTACACACCCCTCATCCCTGCCTTTCTTCCCCATTCTGTGGGTAGTGAGCTCAGTCTCCAGTTTGCTCTCCACCTAGAGTTCACACAACATGGCTGGACCGAGGTGAGTTACTGTATTCCTAACATAGCATCCACCAAATTTAATTTTTCTATTAGAAAATCATTCCATACACCAAGGAAATTAAAATTACATGCACTGCAATCTGACCAAAGGTACTGGAAAGCTGGCAAATAATCCAGCCAAGTTCTTTGCATCAGAGCCAGACAAGCAATTAATTCAAAATGCTAACTTTGGTATTTCAAAGTGACTGAACATACAGTAGGGGAAGATGCAGCAGGAGGAAACAAACAAACCAACCCCAATCCAAACCTACAAGGATGAAACCTGAGCTTGTGGCCAAGTTTCTCTCTGACTACTGAACCACCTGTGGTGTATAAAAGGTGTAAAAAGTTCGTTGTGATAGAGACAGTCCATTTCTTTCAGGAAGCTGAAATCTGAAACAGAATGAACTTTAAGGGAGGTGAAGCAAGAAAATGTAAGTGGTCTCAGCAGGTGTGGCTGAAATCCTTGCTGCATTTAAGTGAGTATTTTCTGTCTCCCAGGCTTTGACACTTCTATTTTTATGTAGGGTTTACATCAGTTTTACATTATCATGCATGATTAAATCAGATGAAAAAGAGTAAACCTGACATGCCTTCAAAGTAAGGGAGGGAAACTGTTTCATAAACAAAACCTAGAAAAATACATTTATTGTAAGTAACTTTAAAATAAAGTAATATGAAGTGGCAATTCATTTGTGTATTAAAATACTGTGATTTAGTGGCCTTTGTAAAATCAAATGTTGAACTTTCATGTTTGTTGAAAACCAATGCAAATAAAACACATTTTCTTGAAATACCATAGCTTGAGCCCTTTCTGATTGATTTTTAAGACCTCTTACATATATGCATGCTTATATAGCATGTCTAAGGAACAGAATTTCCTTTTCCTGCATTATTTGTGTTACAGAAAGTATTTGTTCTAAATTATGAACCTTCAGTATCTGCTTTGTATTTTTTCCTGAACTTCATTCAGCATTGAGTTAATATGTAGGAAATAAATTGACTAATTCTTAAAACTTTCCTGAAAATTTATCGTAGAAAATGCCTTTTTTTATTGTATAGGAAGACAGAAAAGTAAAGCAACATAGATCATGACAGCAAAATGTAAAATGTTTTCCATCTTTTTTGCTATATAATTTCAAGCAATTGCTGCATAATCACTACACATCTCACAAAACTGAGTACAAAGGTGAAGACAGTCATCTTTCAGAAGCATTTTCCTGCACTAAAAGCCCTTTTATATAACACAGTATTATGCTGCTAAGGCTATGAACATTAAGTGGAAGTTTTCTGTGGCTCTTGGGAGAGCCCTGCAGGGAACAACTAGCAATATTTCATAAGCTGTGATTTAGACACTCTGAGAAAAATGCAGAGTTAGCAAACTGGGGAAGGGGGAGCAGAAATAATCATCTATACAAATAAAAAGCTTTACTCACTGGAAAAAATCACTGTCAAGAAAGCAGAGACAACTGTTGATTTTGCAATATTAACAGCATGCATCATTCCACATACTTGTTGCTCTGAGGCACAATGATGGATTTTTGTTTCTATTGGTGCAAATACTTCTCAGTATTGAGTTTTCTTTGTATGTTTGTTTTTATAGTGGAAAACATTTTAAAACCCCTGATTCAGCATTGATAAGCATTTTTGGAACATCAGCCTGCTTGTTTTGTTTAGGTGAACTATTTCTGTAGCCTCTGATGGGAGGGAGAAAACACTAGGAGTTACCTTTGAACCACACTCATGGGTCTGAAGGCAGCAGGGCTTCCTTGCCAAGGCACCAGAGGAGTTTGAAAATTCGCCAATCAGAAACTTAACTCCAGGTTGATTCTCCCCAAACCTTTTACCAAAAACTGTTGCAAATGTAATTTCTTATGGGAATGTTAATAGTATTTTACATTTGAATTTGAATTACAGAATAATGTATTTCAGAATGTTAGCAAACAAGTTGCTTTTCCTGATTAACTAAATTATTTGTGCTAAATTCAATGCTCAGCATGTAATCTCATGTCTGCCTCACAAAGTAGATTGCCTAGCAGTTTCATGTAGTAGTTGACAGCCAAATGCTCCAGAGCTGCACAAAGTCTTTGTCTCATTCATTCATGTTTGACTCTGCAGGGTATTCTGGTCTATTTAACAGAGGAAGTATAGAACAAATTAAGCCCACGACATTTGTCAGAATATTAATTTAGAGCTACTACTGGCTGCAAAAGCTTAGAAACCTTATAGTGCAAGACAGGCTTTCGTTGTCTGGCAGGAAGGTTAAAGAAAGCTAAAGGAGAAAGCAGCTCTGTCCACAGAGGGCAATAATACAGGTGAGAAATAACTGTATCAAGGAGAAAAGAAAATTTTACACATCTATAATTACACATTTTTAATTGTTCAAAGAACCTCTGGTGAGGCAATAGCTGAGATAAAAGCTGAACCAATAAAGAGTGAAGACAAAACAAAAATAGATTGTTAATATTTTATTAAAAGACATTAAAACACTGCCTGTATGTAAAGCCATTCTTAAAGGAACTGTGACCAGTATCCCCTGGTCAGTCCCAACCTAGTAATTAAGTGCATTTAGCATAATGAACACCATTTTGTGAGGCAAGCAGCCATTCTGTGGGACTGAGTACATCACATATTCGATGTCCTTCCCCTCAGTATCAGGTTCCAAAGGTCCTGTGCACCGAGCAGATGAAACAAACAGATTTCTTCTTCCCTTCCCTACTGGCCTCAAGGTCCCTGGGCACCAGGCCAATTACTCCCTTCCTTGACAGCCTGGAAGGTCCCAGGCACCTGGCCAGCCCAGTGGTGTTGATTACCCCACCACAGCACAGGGAACAGCATCCAGAGCACTGTCTGTAAAACCAAGCAGTTACAAGTCCTGAGGGGGAACTTGAACCTGAACTGCTGCTGGACAGTGAGACTAGGACCCTTTGGTGGTTAGGGACCCCTCTAACATTGTCAGCTTCCTCCAAGGACTGAGGGAGTGACCATATTCTTTCATATGATTCTTCAGTCTAGATTATTATTGTTATATTGATACAGCAAACCATGTATTCAGATCTGGAACAATACACAGAGGGTCCAAGTGATGAAAAATACTAAGTTGGTATCTAGGTGATTAGAAATAATTTTATTACAAATTCTGTAATTTATGTTATAAATGTTAATAAATGTTATTTTACTTATAAATCGTACTACATTGATTCTGCTTGGAGAAATCGTGTGCCATTGTAACTTCTGTGCTGTACTAATCATAATACTCTGTTATGAAAAAAAAGCTTAAATTCTATCTACAGCTTAGTACCATCATCATTCTGCTGAGGACCCCTGAAAGAACCTGTAATATCCTCAGTCTCAGGTGACAGAAAAATAACTTTAAAACTATACATTTTCATCCAGACAGGATTCGGTCAACTAAGGAGTTAGTGATGTACAATGTTAGCATTGCTATTTGCATGTAAATTTGATGAGCACTTTTTAACACCCTGGCCAGTCTGTTCTGTGTTTCCTAGGGGCTGTTACTAGTTCCACTCTGTTGCCTTATTTGTTCATCTGTCTTGTACTTCAAATTCCCCACTTATATTTCAAAGACAGAGAAAGCAGCAACCTCCTGCCAGACCTTCCCAGAGTAGAGCCTCATCACCCTTCAGCCTCCTGTGGGTTTTTCCTTAGTATAAAAAAAGAACAAAACAGAAAAACAAACTACACATCAGTATCCAACACCTCTTCATGCTACACAGGGTGCTGGCACCCACAGCATGGAGCCAAGTGATGCAAAAAAAGGACCTTTGCTCTCTACCTTTTCCAAGATGCATGTGAGGCGATCATAGCTTCACACTGTGGCACCAGAGGCAAACACTGTCCCAGGGACAAGATGCAAGGTTTCCCCCATCCTTGATACTCTTCAGAGAATTCAGAAGCTGGTATCTCAGTGGTATTCCTGCAGAAAGAAACACTATCATTCAACTCCAAGTTAAAGGAAATCAGCTACTGAATCTTATTTTTACTTGGCAGAGAAACAACACAGACCTCCACTATGGCATGCACAGATTTTGGATTTCCAAAGCTGTTTTACTGTGCTTTGACCATACATTTTTCCAGTGACCTTTAAGCAACCTGGAGTTCACTTCTTTAAACCCTGATCATGGCTACTTAAGTCACAGCCCACAGAGAAAGCTGTAAACTAAGGCCAGAACTACTGTTTATTTTATATATATTTTATAAACTTGGAATAAGAAATGTCAGAAGTAACCATGGAAGCTTATCTTAATTCTAGGGAACTTGCTCTGCCTAGTTCACATTCACAGCTCTGGATAATCCCAAGCATGAATCAGATGCAATTTCATATTCTCATGGAACTATAAAGGACAAGGCACAGGAAAAAGAGAGACTGTATTTACTGGGATGATTAAAATATGTTCCATATTTACTAGGAAGCTGACTGTCAGACACATTCCAGTAGAGCTTTTCCTGAACACTGTGGACCAGCCTTTTTTTCCTTTGCAGCAACAGTATAAATCACTGAACTGCAGACACAGCCAGTCACTAGAATGATCATCATTAGTATTGTTACAGCAGTTCCGCCTGCATGCACCTCCTGCTGTGCAGCACATAACGCTTTCAGGAAGTACGCTGCTCCTTCTGGCGATGAATGTCTAACTGGGGGAATTAGGAATCCGGTCACTTGGAACTTTAAAGATCAAAGATTTTGTTACGGGTTAGTCCTAGGAATGACGTCTGAATAGATGATTCTGTTGAGGTTGATTTGTCACCAAATTAAGCCAGCAACTCTCCCGGCACACAGGACTGTGAAGGATGTCAATCTTCAGCACAGGAGCAGTGATGAAACCAAGCATGCATGCAGAAATCAGTGGGAAAGGTTGCAGAGCCCAACAGAAAGGAACATGCAAACTGAGCACAGCAACAAGGTGGATTATAGCAGTGGGTCTGTGCTGTATGCTCCATCCTTTTCCAACAACAAGAAACCTAAGTAATCTCTGAATAATCCTCTGAAAAAAAATCCTGACCTGCATTGTGGGGAACATTGTTTTGATTCATTACGTAAACCAACTGCATGTGCTCCTTTTTTCACTGAAATCAAAACATGGCAAATAGAGCCACATGACATGCATTTCACAGCCCGTAAGTTTTTCTAGCACATCAATATCTCTATTCATAAATAGAAAACACAGCTTACAGGACAGTACCATTTTCACACAAATTCTAGGATTTATCACTTGGTAGTATTTCAGAATGACCCATCATACCATCAAATGCTTTGATTCAACATTTCTATATTAATGACAGCTAGAGAACACTCAACAGTGTGCAATCTGCAAGAAAATCTGATGTGCCAGCAATTAGCCACACTTCTAGTACAGTTAAAAAATGGGTAAGCCCTTGCTAAACTCTATAAATCACTGCACCCTGCATTTGCAGCCACTAGGCTACATCTACATTATCTTAAATGATATAATGTAGAGGACTCAAAACCTTAGTTGCTTCTGAAAATGCATCACAAAAACAGCTTGCCTAGCTATTCTCTATCTATGGTATAATGTCTGTCACAAGTACAGGGTAACATCACAGGCATAACAACATTGCCATTGTCTCCAAAAAGGCTTTTGTTTAGAAACAGTATGCACTTCTGCTCATATAAAATGTGAATGTTTCAAGAAGATCCACAGAATACATATAGTGGTGCATCCTTGATGGATCAAGTCCTCCTTGGAATTCCACTTATGCCTGCTGACATAGTTTGTCTAACATACTGTATTTCCTGATTAAACTAGAGAGCTACAGAGATGGGACATACTTGAAAAAGCAGAAGTAAAAACAATCCCTGGTTCTGAATTAAATAAATAGCACTTAATTTTCAAGGTACAAAACAATAAAATAGGACAATGCTAAAATATGAGGAACTAATACAATGGGAGGTTCTACTCTATAAATAAGAGAGGGCTGACACACTGAAGCAGAATGACAACCCATCTAGTCTACAGTTCCTGACAGAGGTCAGCCTAGACACCAGTGTTTATGCACACGAGGTCACATCTAAGCAAGTCTGAATGTTATATGCTGGTGGAATAAGATGACTCAGTGAATCCCAAGACCTCTAGGCTACTCCAGCTTTCACAAATAGTAAAAAAAACATGAAAAAAAAATCTTAAAGATCATCACCCCTGGGTAGGAATTACTGGAGCATTAAATGCTGCAGATGTACATGGGGATTGTTTATCCAACTGCTGCCCCCAACATATGCTAAAGGCAAACCCCAGCTGCATAAGCTGGCTATGCTGGTTTCATGTTGTTTAGGAATATGGAAGTGCTCCATCTCCTCCCAGTTCCTAACACTAAGTGGTGCAAAGCAGCCAGAAGGGAAATAAACTCATGTTTACATTAACTCCTCCCTTCTGCTTTGGATGCCAACCGTCCCAGTAGGGACAAAAACTTGTAACAGACACCTCAAATCAATGAGTTTGCCACTCTGCTGCCACAGCTGTTCAATTTTTTCACTTAATCCCATTTTTAGTTTACGCATGAATCCTACAAACACTCATGTTCACATTACCTTTACATGACAAGGAGCATTAAGGCACTAGCTGTCTCTCACCATATATTTGCATAAAACACCTGTGCCTGGTGGGGGCAGATGAATCTCTAACTAAAACACAATAAAATGTGGGTTGACTGACTTGTATAGGCGAAATCAAACAATGTTAGAAATCAGCACAAATGCTTATGTCCTTAAAAAGCAGATGATCATAATAAATAGTGTAAAAATGGCTCCTACCTATGCAAGTTTGCTCACTATGTATCACAGCCAAACTGCTCATGTAAGTGGCTCTAATGTGGCGTTTACCACTTTCAGCTCATGCTACTCCTGCATCTTAATCACCACATACATTACCAATACCATCCTACTGTGACTGCCAGTTACACTCAACAGGTGTGTCATGCCACAGATGGCAATGTCAAACACCAACATCACAGACCTACGATAGATTTTGCCCCACACAAGCATCCTTACATTGTATTTGTCCTGCACAGTCACAAGGTGCAAGAAGCCCTCCTGGATCCCAGTCAGGTCCTTAAAGGTAGCAGTCTGACTGATGCCCATTTATTAGGAACTCAAGCCATACTCTGTCACCTCTGCAACTCCCTGATGGGGTTACTGGAAATACAAGGAAGTACAGCAGGACTAGCCACAGCTCCTGGACCTGTCGCTTAAACCCAGTACTCCTCTGTTTCAATAGATACTTTCAACACCTTCACTTCTTGCCTAATCTTACTGCAACATTTTAAACCCATCAGTAATAAGCAGTTGCAAACATTTTCCACAAGTTGTATGCTGATTGTGAAGCAGGAGACTGCTCAACTGTACACAGCTGACATGTTTCAGGTTACACCACAGGCCCACTAGACATTACTAACTCAGTTCAATCTCCATGAACTGTAGAAGCCTTCAACCAAAGATGTCTTCAAAGCAACTTCAGATGTCTTCTAAAAACTGGGAGAGGAGGGCAGAACCCACATCTACATTCTTCCAGTAGCCCAAAGAAACCCCCCCAAAACCCATAAACTACTACTCATACTTAACAAAAATGCAGACTATGGATTCAAGAGCAGCAGATACTTCCACCATTATCTGTCAATATCCTGCACAGCACATCAAATCCCTGACTATGAAAGAGAAGTGTTGCCAGTGTTGCTCATTGGTTATCAAATGCAAAAGCACTGTGTTGCACAATCAAACTGACCTTCAACCAGCCCAGGATCTGAATAGAAGCAAGATGTCCAAGAATTCTGCCTTCCACCTACACAATATATGAGATATACAATATGAAAATAATTATTATTACTTACACTGTTATAACACTAATTAACCTATTATTTGTTCAGATTCATTGGTAAAGCAAACAGTTAGGCTCTAGCTCATCTGTAAAAGTATTATTAATCCCTGCACTACACACACATTGTTAGAACGGCTTTTCATTGACAGGATACCTCCACTGCAATGTACAGGCAATACACCACTTGCATGTGTTCAATCTGTTTCTCACAAATAAACCAGTCACAAGACAGTTCAGTATTACATAATATGTCTTCCTTGCATTCAATATCTTTACTCTGATGAAAATCCATGCATGAAGATAGAATATTAACACAACAATGAAAGATTTGCACTATGAAATTCCAAGTAGCTTATGCTACCAACAAACTGCACCTTAAAAGTTAATTAGAATACACAGAAATAGTTATACTTCTGGTTCTCAGATCTTCTAGATGCATCCACTTTTTATTCATTTTTTAAAGTTACCGAGTTTTCTCAGTCAAACTAATTATGACATTCACCTTAACTAGGTCAGCTTGGCTCAGCTGCACTGTCAGCTCCTTTTCTGTAAAAAAGCCTTCCCTTCAGAGCCCAATCTCTGTTATAGGTCAGGATCCTTCTACTACCACATCCAATAGGAAATATTTTCAGCAGTTCACACAAATTGCTGGATGCAGCTCAAACTAGAGATCTGAAAAGGAACAAAGAATAGCTTAGAAAAATCAGGAGCCACATTGCATCTATTTGTGTAAGCCCAAGACATGTTGAGTACTTGTTAACATTTTAAAATACCTAGCTTTAAAACCTCACTTCTTTATACATACCACCATCTTGCCAGTCACTTTAGGTTGTAATCTAGTCAACATCAAAACACTTCCCTGTAGGCTCTCCTATCTGAGTGAATGCTAACTCCAGTTTCATAACTTGTTCAAATCCACCCTCACAGGATGGTCAATCAGCTTCCACAGCCTGGCTTCGCAATCACTCCCCCTAGCTCTCTTAAAAAATACTAGCCTCCCCCACCCACCAACTACCACCTGTAACATTCATACACACAAGCTTTCTTCCCCACCACTCTTGTGATCACATCTTTTTTAACTCTTCCACTGCTTCTGACAACAAATACAAACTCTCATCTTAATTTCAAATATCCTTTGTTATCTTATACGTACCATAATGTGACATTTACATTTTCTGCAGCCATATAGGAAACCACCTTAGGGAAGGTAAAACGTCTGTATGATTTTTCGCATATAAAACACACTATTAGCATGAAATTTCATACAAGTAGGAACTACATGAACTTCTCCTACACCCCTAGCAAATCAGCACAGTAATAATACACAAGAATTTGATATTTGAGGTACTGAGCTTGAACATTTTCAACCAATTCAAATAATTTCCCTTGGTCACATATGTTAAATATGCACTACCAATCATGAGAAACTCTCACCGGGATAATTTCCCAAGAGGCACAACCACGAACTTATATTTAAATTAAAAAAAAAAAATAATAAATCCAGTCTGTAATGACTCAAGACACCTTCTAGAGTTTTGAAAACGATGTTATTTTAAAACCATAGTATGGAACTTATTATTTTTATATATGCACATACACTAGCTTAATAAAATACATAGTTTCAGCATCTTCCAAAAGGATTTTAATTAGCTTTTGATTAGAATATACTGATTCTACCCCAGAGCAAAACCCTTAAAGCACGAGATTAACAACTATGAAGATACTTCTAAAATTCCGTTGCAAAAATGATGAAAAAATCTCCCTGGTTCCCACTACTGCATTGGAGTCAAGCTGTTACAAATCTTGATGTGACAGAACCAGAACATTGCCTTTGCTTTCTAAAAATAAAAAGCTCAAACAAACCTTTGCTCAACAGAAATGCAGGCATCTGTTTTTGTTTCTCCATTGTCCAGATATTTGGAATGGAGATACAAAATCATTTTCCCTGAGCAAGACTACATATGTGAATCTGTAATGGCATAATTACAGTATAGTTACAGAGAAGCTCAAGCTAATGAGAAACATCAATAGAACTATTTTCAGCTTCTAGCAGTTAATGACAGACTAGAAGGACTGTACCCAACTCCTTACTAAGAGAAAATAATTGCAGTGTTGAGTATAGGACTGAGCATTTAAATGTTAGACATGAAGACTGCTATAACAAGAGAACTACTCTCTTAGAATCTGCTATAACCAAAACCACATTTTTATTATATCTTGATCCACAGTCACTTTGGGGATGCAGAGGTACACTAGCTTTTCCTGACTGAGACCATACCTAGGACACAGACTTCATAGACATGTCAGAAGGCTGCTTATCACCAGATTAGCATTATTTTGTTTTTCAAAGATACTGCTTTAACAAGGATCTCATTTTTAAGCATACTTAGCTAAGTATGTCTGCTAGTGGGGAAAAAGCTATCATTGCCTCCATCGAAGGAAGACTTCCTGAGACAGAAAACAGCATGAAACTTCATAAGCAAGGCCTATGGTAGCTTATAAGAGGACTGACATATTTGAATTACACAATAGGCAACACATATATTGATTTGTCAAAAAAAATCAGCACACATTTATTGCCTTGACAGGTCCCAGAATTGTGGTAAACAACTCCATAGAATTGGGTTTTCTCCTTTTAGAGGGCAATTGGCTTAAGGTCACCACCTTAATTTCAAAATGACATGTTTATATTTTCTACCTTATTGCCACAATTCAATGAATGCACTTTTTATTTTTAATTAATTCAATGCTGAAAGTGTAACTTACTGACAAAGCACTTGCAAACTAAGACAAGTAAACCAAAATTGAGTCCTGGCACCTGACTTGAGCCATGTCATGCTCACAGTCAGACTACTATCTTACCTCAAACCAGAGCTGCCCAGCTGGAACAAGCTCCTCCACTGTTTCCCAACAGCAATGACTTAACACCATGACAAACACGTTTGGCAAGTCAGACACAGCCCCACCTTTTCCCAGGCACAAGCAGAACTTATGGCTACAGCAAAGTTTTACTCTGAATTTTACCCTGCACAAGTAAAGATTATTCAACTTCCAAAAGATACCTGTCCCAGAAACAACCCTAGAAGGCTGGTAATTATATGCTCTTCTATCCCAACTAGCTTCTTATTACAGAAGCAATAATTTAGAAAAAGTCTCCCAAAGATGAAATTTAGCCCTCACCCCTGGAAGCTCCAACTACACGAATTTGGTCAGACTGGAATTTTAAAAGTATTTCTTGTGCCCAAAAAACAAGTTCTTTTCCTCTGGAACATGCAAAAGCAATAGAAAAAACATACATCCAAATATAATTACTAACTGAAGATGCTAAATACAGACTTAATTAAAAAACAAGATAAGTACAATACTGGAAAGTATTATTTGACCTATTAAATAGTTACACCCTGAAAGTATCTATTAAACATTTCCTAAAGATAAAATTTTAGCATCAGTACCTAGTTCCCTGAAGATGTAAATAGCTTGCCACTATTCTTCACGGCAAAGTGAAGATGTCTGAGCCTGCAAATTTTATGTTACATTTAACCACCATTATTTCTAGAATACAGAACTATTTTTAAATTCAGATTACAAAGTGACTTAAAGCATAGGTAGCTCTAGTTGGGAATTTGCTAATTAAGTCTAAAATGCTTCATTATGCACAGAAAATTTTTAGAAGCCAGGTTTCTAACACAATAAAAACAACATTTTCTGCAGAAAAGCAAGACTTAATATTTATGGCAATTTTTTTCCCCTGCTTTTCTGACAAGAAGCCACACCAGAAAGTTTATTTTATATTTTTATTGTATGCCAAAGTTAATTAAAGATGAGGTTTTGCTTGTAGACAAGTTACTTAAAAATCGTGTCTAGGCAGAGATTTGTTAGCAATCTGACTTATTTTAAAGCATAGTTTTGTTCAATCAGGCCACAAAAATAATATTGTGTACAAGCAGTAACTTGAGATCTTATCAGGAAATAAAAATAAAATCAAAGCAGTCACAATATAAAATAGCAGCTCCATGTAGCTTTTTCAAGTTTTAACTTTATTCAGAAAGTGACACTGAGTTCAGTTTGCCTCATTCTTTGAAGCTTCATCGAAGTTTTCAACAAGATCTAAAAAAAGAAGAATGTTGACATTAAAGTTTGACACACTTCTGCTTTTCCAAACATTTTGGTTTTGGTGATTGGTTTGCTTTTTTTCCAAAGTCCTACTTCATGTCAAGTGCTTACAGTATGAAAAACTTTCAGCTTATAAAACACAAACCAAGTAACTTTTAAGAGCTTCATGATTCATTCCTCTTGATCAACCAAGTAAGATGTAACAGTTGTAATAGCATTTAACTTCTCTATCCCTACAACTTGTCAAAGTGATATTGAGAAGGCCACTTCTTCCCACCCTTTTTATTGCATATTTAATAAATATCTTAGCCATGGCTATTATCGCTTCTACAAAAATGCTAGCTCAAACCAACAGTGCATCTAAGTTTCTCGTGGCACCTGACAAAATGAAATAACCTGCCCACAGAAATTCTGTGACAGGGTCACTAGTCAATATTCGTACTCTTGGCCCAGTATTATTATCTATGCATGTTCTCTCTCAGCAACATTCAACTCCTTTTCTTCCAATGCATGATTGTTCTTACCTGGAACTTCATCATCATCATCTTCACCAGTCGCAAGTGGTGCTTTTCCATCCACAGCTGCAAGAGCAAGTAATTCAAAAGCATCAGTCAAGCTCACCATATGCATCTTGATTAGTTGTTTTGCTTTGTTTTTTGAAAACATTATGTCTGAGCTAAATTGCAATGCCTTATCCAGTTCCCCTGCTGAATAAAAATCTTCAAAATAACCAAGCAGGTTCACTTCAGTGCCTTTTGCTACTGATAATACTCAAAGAGCCCAGAAGGGAAATCACAACGTGCAGGCTGTCAGCAGTTGACTAGTCACAACCTCCTATCTACATATACTTAGTGCCTTGAAGGGCAATAATTTTCAGCTAGAAGTCTGGAGACCAATTTTACCAATTTCCCTTAAAATAAACTTGATTTGTTGACTATTCAGTGCTTCTTGAGTTTTATTTTAAGGAAAATTAAGTATCTTATGATCCTAGACTTTCAATGAAAATGAAGGTGTAAATGCAAAGCCGCAGACAGACACACCTGAAAAGAGACACACTTTAGTGGTTGAAGTAACTATGTGTTCAGGTCCATATCTCTGCTGACTTAGAAACTTCTTAACCATTCCCATTGCATTTGCAAGGGTTAGTAAGGCTTAGCCATGTCCACTTTAGTAGACCAACAAGCATCTGAGAAACTGCAGCAGTATAATGATAATAGGTACCACAGGTCCATGAGTACCTGTGCCACTACTTTTACTGCTATTCTTAGAGATACTTCTGAAGGTAAGCAGTCTCATACTCTGTCACCTCAGTTTTATCCTAATTAATCCTTCTCAGTTTTAAAGAAAAGCATGAGGGAAGAAATGAGTGCATACTAGACCTGTACCCTGTTATAGAGAACCAGAACAGATGAATGCATCAACTTTGGTCTCAAAGGCTTGGGACAAGGTCCCACTAACCCTCTTTTTATTTAATAGCAGAATGCTGTTACAGCTTAAGTGCATCTTAATGTCAATTACAACATTTTAAAAGCAAACGAGGTGACTTCCTCCCAAATTGCCTGCATTCTCTCTCATCCCCAAGACTGCACTAAGTTTACTTTAGCGCCTGCAAAGGCAATCATCACAGACACTTCACTCTTCAATGTCAGGCTTCCACATCTAGCAGACAATGTGAAATAGGAAGCTTTGTGCAACTACTACGGCATCCACCTGAGATGGAAATGAATAGCCATTTGCTAGATCACACAAAGCAAGCACTGTAAATAAGCTTCCCTAATATTAAAACTGCACAATTTACTTTGTCCAGACTATACCCATCTTGTTACAAGAAGAGATCTCAGGGGATCATTATGTTTGTTTTTACCTTTCAAGCCTTACTACTACCACAAGGAATTCACACAGGTGACGTAAGGAGAAAGGACCCGAGCCACACCTCCTGAAAACTATTTCTAGAAGTATTTTATTTCATCAGGAACATGATAGGAAAGAAGTACCATCAAGTTTAGGAATGGAAATACAGGCTTTGTTGGCAGCAACTTACAGGAGGGAAAAAAACTAACAACCAAGTTCAGAACTACCAGAACCTCGACACAGTGATACACTTCTATTCTCTCTGTATGTAAGATGTTTCATATCTTGGAAGGGAGAGGCTAAGGTATTTCAGAAAGACATAAAGGCAGTACATGAAGGACATGATGAATGTTCCCAATATCAACAAGTCGGTCTTTCACTCCCAATTCTCACCCTGTAGCAGGAGCACCTTTTCTGAACATCATATAATTAAGTCCCTACTCTACTTTTCCCACACAGTTTTAGGAAGAATAATAATTGTTCATATCTTTTTAGCATTTTCAGGATGGAATAGGAAGTTGGTGTATTTAGCTTAATGCTCATGCCAGTCCTGTTCTCTACACTGTTGCACACACACAGAAATTAGAACACACTTCCTTACAAATACCGTGTAATTCTCTCCTAGCTATCAAAAAGCCCATGCAGGAAAATGCCTTCAGCACACATGTGAGGCAGCAAAGCAGTTGCAAGACATCTGTCCTCAGGTCCCTGTCCTCATTATTTATGTTTCCATTCAAAGCGTCAAAACAGACATACTCAAAGTTTATCTTTTTTTTTTTTTTAAACCTAACTCTTCTGGAGTAACTTACCTACCTAGCTTCAATGCATGACATATGTCAAAATATGCCAGCCCCATATGGTAAACTACCATAAAATGAAGTCTGGTTGCAGCCTTCTAGCCACAGACCAGCTGCAAGATAAGCTGACAGGTGCCTCTGCTTTATTCAGTTGTCATTGGATCTGAGCTATAAATAAGATTCAAGAGTTCCATTTCTTAATAAGCATTTTATAATATGCCTGCAGAAAACAAAGAGTGCCCTGAATTTCACTGATGCTATACAAATAGCACCCATGTCAGCTGTCAGCACGAAATACATTCAAGTTTCAACTTACATTGCTTGGGTAGAGCTTCTGCCAATCTTCTCAGGCTGGTAAGACTGTCAGCTCCAAGCTGATTTAAGATGCTAGGAAGCATTTCTGTCAGCTGCTTTGTCTCAGCATGGCCAGTGATAGTGAAAGTGTTAGCAGCCAGAGATGCCTGAACTTTAGGATTATTGAAGTGTATGACTGTTCCTTGGTTAGTAAACATGTTTACCTGTAAGAAAAAAAAAAGCAGTATTTGAAGCAGTTCAGCAAGATTTTTCAATTTAACAGGCAACCAAAGCTCTTAAAGCTCAATAAAGACCAACTGACAATTGGCCAGTTCAGGATTATTCACCAGGAAACTGATTTTGATAATTTTATATTTCTATATAGGAAAGTATTTCTTCCTTTGAAGCAATTACCTCTTCAATTCCAGAAATATTGTTGACTCCCAGTTTCTTCAAAGAAAACTGAAGTTTCTTGTCATCTGCTGTAGCTGTTCTGTGGACAACCTTCTTCTTTCTGCGGGCAGTACCCTTTTCAAAAAAAGAAAGTTACAAATTAATACTTAAGTAGATCTTCACAAACTCTAATCCTCAGGGCTGTGTAACTATTCTGCACCCATCTACACAACAACTTAACGTACAAAGTTCTTCTATGTCACAGGGCACACCACTCCTGCCCTCCAACTGCACTACAGCAGTCTTTCCCTTGCTTTAAGGCAAGCTTACATGTCTGTGAGAAGCATGAGGTTTTAGGAAGCAAGTCCTACAGGGACTCTACAGCATCTTAGAAGAGAAAAATTGCACATTTATACTCATCTGTTTATCATAGGCATAAAACTGAACAATGAGCACAGTTTCAGGTAATTCTTAAAAGATTATTAATTTATCCATAGATCATCTTTCTTAAATTGTAGCCAAATTTTTTAAGTCAGAGGCCATAAATTTCTCAAAACATCATTAACAAATTAATGAGAAAACTCAAAATACTAAGTTTTTATTCCAAACAGACACCTCCCATACATAAATGAAGAACAACTTATTTCCCCAAAACATTTTATAAATATGTTAAAAAATATACTTCTACATATTATTCCAGATCACCTCTGCCTAGAAAGCAAAACAAGCAAAGTTTAAATTCACCTAAAGACACAGAGCTCCAGATCTCGCCAGGGAAATAACTGTCTCATATCAGAAGACATACATACACACAAAAAAGCAGAAAGTGTCATTCTACACTTCCTTGACAGTTGTAAAGCTTCAGTAAAATCTAGCATAAAATGACTGGGAGCAGGTGAAACTAAGCTCCTTTTTGACACACTGTAACTACTAAGCTAAGTCCCGCTACTCCAGTTGCCCATCTGCCACATGCTAGCAGTGAGAGAATGCGTTCCTGCCCAGTTGGTATAAATGGCTGTGATACCTTTTGAGTTGGCTGGCAGAAGTTAGAAAACTGGCTGGACACTAACACCTCTAACATAATCCACTTACAAAGAGAAACATTAATGAAAAATTCATATGAAACTAACATTTGGAAGACTACAACTCAAAAGTTTGGTCAGTTGGCTAGAAAGCTTGATGTTCGTTCCCTGCTACTGTGAGATTAGCACACACGGCTATTTGAAAAATACTAAAATAACAGAAATTACTTTATTTTAGTACCTCAACTACCCAGGGATTGAGCTACATGAGGTATATATATTATGTCCCTCTGGAAAAAAGACCACTCAATAAATTTTGAAAAATTACGTATTGAATCAAAGGCTATGTAGGAACAGGTACCTCCCTCTTATACAAATTCAACAACGTGTTAAACCTTAGACAACCCGAGTTTAATTTAAATACAGAGCTGCTACCTTCAACTCCACAGACTCAAGCTGCTGAAGATTACAGGTTTTTACTAAGCAAATTCAATCCTGGTCGTGCAGAGATGTGCAGTTCACACCCTTCTACGTCTCTATTAGAGAGGTGGGTACTGCAGGCCACCAATGGAATACCTGGCTCAGCTGACACTCCTCCAAGTAAGTTTGGAAGAAGAGTCATGACATTTAGCTGTAGCAATATTCTACAGAAAAATCTCAAATTTCACATAACCAAGGACTACAATAGTCCTCTACCTAAACATAATATATAGCTCATTTGTAAAATCTGCAGCCCTGCAGCACTGTGAAAATCTTCCAGCAGAGACAGTGTGCAACTTTTTTTTCTCACAAGAAATGGCTCTTCTTCATTCTCCTCCTCCACACTCATCTAAACTTTTATGGTGACAATGCCATAAGAATCCCAGTAATAACCTCCAGTTAGTTATAAAACAGATTTTCTTAAAGTATTTTAACTATTTCACAGGCCAATTTTAAAACTGAAGGACAGCATCACCAGCATATTCTAAGCTTTGCTTAATGTCTCTTAAAGACTTACACTGGCCAGAGAGCTGCAAGAGCTGTAATCTGAATACATGCTCTTTATGTGGCAAACATTAAAAACCTCTATAGTCAACACACACATGCTGGTAACATGCATGCAATCATCAATGTAATACAGCAGCTCTCTGCTTGACTACAAAAAATGACCAAATCAGTGTATTAATACAATAATCCTGGTCTAAGGCTGCCTAAGTCTCCAGCTAAAGGCAAAAAAAAATATTTCAAAAGAGGAACGAAAGCCCCTGGGTGCAAAAGTTCTGTTGCATAGTTTGTGCTCTAAAATAACGTGTTTGCGCTTCTGCAGGTATAAAAGAATTACTAACATATTTTTTCCTTAAAAGTGATTCTGTAATTAAGTGTCTACTAGCATACAGCTATATTCAACATAGCTTTTTTTTAATTTTCAGATAATAAGTAATCACAGAACTACATATATTCATGTTGTAATAAAATCTAAAGGTCCTCTGAGCATGTTACTCGACAATTACCAGAATATGACAAGTACAGAATTTACTACTTTGTGCTAAAAGGCAAAAAAACAGCTTAGAGATTTGTGACTAGAGTCTGGAACATAACCCTCTATAATCTGCTATGCAAATAGTACCAGAGCTTACTTGCTGTAAGTTCTGCTCACTTCAAATCCTACGTGCCTTCTAAAATTATTCACACGCGAATAAAGGCTGCAAACGTGCAACAGCAAATCCAAATGGAAAACACTGGAGGTTCAGCTCCTACGTGCTGCTCCCACAGAACTGGCTCCAGAGACCCCCGCAGCAGCACAGCTTCCCGCCAGGACACCCACGCCGAGCTCAGAGCAACAAGGGCTGCTCCCCGTGCCAGTTTCCAGGACCCTCCCTGTGCGTGCAGGGACACGCGGCCCGGAGGGCA
>NW_009970722.1:597942-607276 GCF_000747805.2 Chaetura pelagica
CTCCTCCCAGCGCGGCCCCGAGCTGCCGGGGCAGCTGCGTCCTCCCTCGGACTCTTCCCTCGCAGCCCAACCACGGACAGTTCTTCCTTTCTTGCCAGGCTGTCGCCATCGCCCACGCGGCCGCTCCTGTCTCGCTTTCCTCCCATCTCGGGTGTTTTTCTGCTCAGCTTTGCATCCTCTTGCGCTCGGGAGCAAAGGCCCCTGCCCGCCCGCAGGCGCGCCCGGCCTGCGCGCTCAGCTGCTCCCCGGCCTTCTCTCCTGTAGCCGCGTTTTCTGTCACTGGGGTCTTAACATGCCCTTTCCCTGTGCTGCCTGCGCTGACTGCACCTTTTCCAGGGGCAGAATGCTCACCTCTGAGGCTGTAACTCGGGCAGCTGCTGCTGCGTTTGTGTTTGTAAACCCTGTGCCTCTGGGCAGGTTTGCTAATGCGTTTCAGTTCTTTCTCTCTGAGCCCGCTGGGACTCATCCCACAGTTGCCAGGGTTGTGACTGTCCTGACCACGCAGAGCGCTGAGCGGTTCTTGCGGGGTCTGCACGGCCCGTGCTGCATAGCGGGATGCTGCTCTGTGGTCCTGCCCCGTCACCACTGCATCTGAACCCCGTCAGTAGAACACTGCTGACCCTGCCACCTCAGCCTGTACTTTAGTGCCTTTTAAAGCAGTTCTTCTCTGGGATATCCTCAATGAACTCCTCTCTTTGTTCTTGATTCTGTCAGACTGTTTGTACTTCTTTATTGATCAATGTTAAGGCTGCCATGTAAGTAATTCCCAGGGTCAAGAGTTTGCCACGGCAGTGGTTTTTGTGTGTATATAAACTTGAAATTTTCTTTCTACACTGGAGCTTGGTGTTAACTTGAAGGGAAGATTGTGTTCACCCTTAAAATTAAGAGTTCTTTTGCTAGTGAAAATGCATTGTGAACCCGAAATTACTCCATCTGGTGGTGATAGAAGGTCTCTGGGAGGATATTACTCAAAAGGTGCTGTTGAGGAGCAGCCCGTGCCTTGCTGAAGGCTAACATCACAGACGACACTTAGAGGATGATCAAACATTTAGAGGAGAGTTATCCTCGTGGCGAGGGGACCTGCAGAAATTTGGCACAGCATATCTATAAAACTGGAACAGTGAATCAGTTTGCTCAGCGAAGTATGGAGAGAGCAGGGAAGAGCTCTATCTGAACTAGCAAATTCTAATTCAGAAGGAGAGGAACAAAACTGATTTGGGGAAAGGCAGGATCAGGGGAGGGATTTGGGGAGAAGAGTTTGTCATGAACTAAAAACAAAGCTTGTAATTTTTTTGCAACATGAAATTGGCAGTGTACCTGCAGCAAAAGGGAACAAAGCCAAGATTTAAAAACAAACAAACAAAAAACCCCACAACAAACAAACAAACAAAATCGACCCACAACCCTAAGCCTGCCCTGAATCACTGTTGGCTATTGAAAGTAAAAGCAATAAATGCTTCAGCTTCAGATTTATTGCGATCTGCCATCAATATATATAAGAAAGATTTCAGAATTACTAGCCCAACTGGTGATTACAAACATGCATAATGTTTTAATAGGCCGAAATACTGAAGTGAAAATGAGTCAGAGAAACTTTTTTCCAAGTTAGAAGCTGTTGAAAGTGCCATCCCAGCTGTCAGCATAGGATTGACTGGGCTGGAGGTTTGATCTCGTATTCCCTCGTGAGATTTTGAAGACAAATTATGCTGAAAACCACATCACTGAGTTGTATCAAGAATCAACTGAAGGAGTTAAAGAACTTCAGTTCAAGGGATTCTGTAAGATTTGGTTACATTTCCTGGATCAAACAGCAGACTTATAAAAAACAACCTTTGCATCAGAGAAAAAGTATTTTAGAATGCTAAAATAGTATTGGCCTGCTTTCTCCAGTCCTTTTTGTGTAATTGCATAATGGGAAACACAAACCCAAACCTGGATTTAGTTGTAGCTGAAGAGCCTGTTGCACTGAAACAGAGTTAATGGAGGAAAGTGGCAGCATTATGGGGTACAGGAGCAAAAGTAAGAGTAATGAATGGAAAAGAAACCATCTCCAAAGGTCCGGACGTAAGACTCACTGAAGAATTCTTAACTTTTTAAGAGATAAATATATAAACATTGAATGGGAGCCCAGGAAGACTGAACTTAAGCTCAGTGCTGTTTGCATCTCATATATTGCACTGTTGCACTATATGCCAGTGAGATACGGAGTAATCCTTGACTTCAGTGTCAAGTAAAAGAGAGCACTCCTCAGGAAAGATTGTCCTTTCCTCACCATACCTGTAACTCAGCAACTCAGAATACCTGGGCTTCCAGCCCTTTAAAGGACTTAATCTCAAGCTTTTCATGAGCTGTGGGATGCTGCTCTGTTTATAAAATCCTGCATAGACCAAATACAGGGTAGTTGGAAAAGTGCTACATGAAGAATCCCCTGCCTTCACTGAACATGGTTAAAACAGGCTTTGCTGAATACATGAGAATTCATGTTAATCAAACTGGTAAAGGCTTGCCTAGAAAGGCTTTTGTGTTAGTCTTAGTTAACAATTAAGCTCTTGCTAGAGAACAGGCAAAAGTTGGAATCATAGAACGGTTAAAGTTGGAAGGGACCTCAAAGATCATTGAGTTCCAACTCCCCTGCATGGGCTGGGACACCTCCCACGAGGCCAGGTTGCTTAGAGTCCCATGCAACCTGCCCGTGAACCCCTCCAGGGATGGATCTTCCACAGCTTCTCTGTGCAGCCTGTTCTGGTGTCTCACCACCCTCAGACTAAAGAATTTCCTCCTGATCTCTAACTTAAATTTCTCCTCTTTCAGTTTAGTCTTCACAATATCTGGGAATTTCTTCTAAAAGTCTACATCTCTTTTAGAGAAGTGCTCAGGAAAAGCTGCAGAATCCAACATTGCGATAGTTCTAGCTAAAACTAAATAAAATAAACCCACCCATTCAAAATAAAAATGCAAGATAGTTCAGTCCCTACCTCCTTGGTTGTGTGTGAAAAAAATGGAATCTTAAATTGATACACAGATGTGACTGACTCAAATAGTTCCTGTAGAGATTCTCTACACAGAATTCAAGAGAACTCTATAATTTAAACCATGACCACAGAAATGTGCTGCTAAGAGAGTTACAAGTCAGAAACAATGCTAAGACATGACCCAAAATCAGCATAGTCCTACCCAAGAATGGCACATATAGCCCAGGATGAATCAGGACTAAATTTGCCCTGCTTTAGTTGTGTAGCTGTCAGTGTGCCACCTTTGACTAATATCTTGGCAGCTATGAAGGTGCGATTCATTCTGGATTTTGCCTTTGGCTTTCTGTGTTTCCTGATCCAGCTAGATGCTCGGCAGGAGGTAAGAGTGTCCTTTTCTCACCATACCTGTAACTCAGCAACTCAGAATACCTGGGCTTCCAGCCCTTTAAAGGACTTAATCTCAAGCTTTTCATGAGCTGTGGGATGCTGCTCTGTTTATAAAATCCTGCATAGACCAAATACAGGGTAGTTGGAAAAGTGCTACATGAAGAATCCCCTGCCTTCACTGAACATGGTTAAAACAGGCTTTGCTGAATACATGAGAATTCATGTTAATCAAACTGGTAAAGGCTTGCCTAGAAAGGCTTTTGTGTTAGTCTTAGTTAACAATTAAGCTCTTGCTAGAGAACAGGCAAAAGTTGGAATCATAGAACGGTTAAAGTTGGAAGGGACCTCAAAGATCATTGAGTTCCAACTCCCCTGCATGGGCTGGGACACCTCCCACGAGGCCAGGTTGCTTAGAGTCCCATGCAACCTGCCCGTGAACCCCTCCAGGGATGGATCTTCCACAGCTTCTCTGTGCAGCCTGTTCTGGTGTCTCACCACCCTCAGACTAAAGAATTTCCTCCTGATCTCTAACTTAAATTTCTCCTCTTTCAGTTTAGTCTTCACAATATCTGGGAATTTCTTCTAAAAGTCTACATCTCTTTTAGAGAAGTGCTCAGGAAAAGCTGCAGAATCCAACATTGCGATAGTTCTAGCTAAAACTAAATAAAATAAACCCACCCATTCAAAATAAAAATGCAAGATAGTTCAGTCCCTACCTCCTTGGTTGTGTGTGAAAAAAATGGAATCTTAAATTGATACACAGATGTGACTGACTCAAATAGTTCCTGTAGAGATTCTCTACACAGAATTCAAGAGAACTCTATAATTTAAACCATGACCACAGAAATGTGCTGCTAAGAGAGTTACAAGTCAGAAACAATGCTAAGACATGACCCAAAATCAGCATAGTCCTACCCAAGAATGGCACATATAGCCCAGGATGAATCAGGACTAAATTTGCCCTGCTTTAGTTGTGTAGCTGTCAGTGTGCCACCTTTGACTAATATCTTGGCAGCTATGAAGGTGCGATTCATTCTGGATTTTGCCTTTGGCTTTCTGTGTTTCCTGATCCAGCTAGATGCTCGGCAGGAGGTAAGTGGTGAGCACAGGGGGCCGGAGGAACAGGCTTGGACATGGTGAGGGCCTTCCTGCTTCTGCAGCAGCTAGTTGTTATTTCTACTCAAGTCCAGGCGGGAACCTACCACCCACTTAGTTTTAGATGGAAAAATCAATCTTTCCCATCTTTGATCACAGTAGAGCTTATCCCCAATGATTTCTAAGTGAACGAAGAGTGTAGCTGCCAATATTAACTGCATTTATGAATGGGTTTATTCTCCTTCAGGACTTAGTTGCATCACTACAGAATTAAATGGAAAATATCTCAGATATCTGAGACATTAATTACAGCATCTCCCTCTTAATTTGCCAGAGCTTATGAAATAGGGGCTTATGTGGAGAATGTTAGAAAAGTTGTCAACAGTCAGTGGAGTCATGAAATCAAATGTGTCCTAAACAAACATGATTTGTTAATGTAAAGAGCACCCTGCTGTATCAGCTCTGTTGGCCAGTGCTCTACTTTGAAAATCAGGTATCTGTCCACTAGCATTGGGAATAGTGGCTTGAAAGAGTAGAAATAATAAGTTGAAGTGAAAACCAGTAAAGCAAATTTAGACACCTTTTGCTGTTCTGGAGAATTGTTACAAGAATAATCAGCCTGAGCTGAAGGAGAAAAGGTGGACAGGTTGTCATGGGTTTTAAGGCATCGAGTATTACTTCTGTGCTACTCCAGTGATTCTGAAGTAGAACCCCCTCAGCCTGAAAAAGAGCTGATCTCCAAGGGAAAGCCTCGGGCTCATAACCACTCTCTCTGTTACCACTTTCTTTCTGACGGTGCATCTATGACATTTCTTTCCACTCTGCACTGTTCTATTTAGTATTTTAGTAAAAGCTAAGACTTGTCTGCATGTGTGTGTGCTTCTGAGAGGAGCTGATCAATCGGTTACATATCTGGTGGAAGCAAGCAGGCCCCAAGCCAGGGACAGACCCACCGAAATAATTAACAGACTATCCTGAATATATAATTGGTGTCAGAAAATCCTGATAAACAAACAGGGAGATTGTGCCCTCAGATAAGGCGACTTCAACCCAAATGGGTTCAGACCGCAACACCAATGAAAACAAAAAAAAAATAAGAATGAAATTTACTATGTTATGAAGCGGCAGGGAGAGAGTGGTTAACAATATTTGACGCTTGCCTCTGCTAGTAAAAAAAGGAGAGTGCATCAGATTTCATGAGCAGGTGACTGCCTTAAAGCAAACAAAAAGAGACGCTTCATACCACAAGCAGTTAGAGCTGGAGAACATTTCACCACAGAACATGTTCAGCGGTGTAAATGTACATGGTTTCAAAAAGTGACTAGGGAAATTCACAGAAGAAATTCCATCAAAGGCTGTTGAATTCAGATGTTATCTCTGACTAAAGCAAACAAACAAACAAACCTGAAAGCTAGATTTCTGGCAGCTAGGAGTCGATTTTACACACTTGTTCTGTTCCTATATTCTTCCCTAAACATCTGGTAGTGTTTGATGTTGAAGTCAGCTGATTCTGCTAGATGGCTCTTGGTCTAACCTGGTATATCCTCTCCTGGTGTTCCATTAGACAAGAAGTGCAGAAGGATTCTGAGAACATTTAATCACAGTTTACAGAAATTAAAGGCCCAAGAGGGCCTTAAAGAAGTGAGTTTCACCTGTCACAGCAAATGTATCTGCCCTGTAAGAATTACAGAACAAAGAGAAAAAGAAAAAGAAAAAAAAAAGAAAAAAGAAAAAAAAGAAAAAGAAAAAGAAAAAACACAACACCAAAACAACAACCATTAACTTGGTCAAGAAGAAAAAAAAAACAATTTTGGCAATGGGAGGCAGGGTGATCAGGTCATCTCTCATGTTGATGGCCCACAAGATGCAGACCAGAGAGACAAAGTTCCCCCCACTGTAAGTGAAGATAAGGCTTGTGACCATCTGAGGAACCTGAATATACACAAGTCCATGGGACCTGATGAGATACATCCCAGAGAAATTGGTCCTGAATAGAATACGTCCTGAAGAAATTGGTGGATGTAGTTGCCAAGCTACTCTCCATGATGTTTGAAAAGTCATGGCAGTCAGGTGAAGTCCCTGGTGACTGGAAAGAAGGACATGTTATGCCCATATTTAAGAAGGGTAGAAAGGGAATTACCGACCTATCAGCCTCACCTCTGTGCCTGGGAAGATCAGGAAACAGATCCTCCTAGAAGACATGCTAAGGCACGTGGGGGACAAGGAGGTGATCCAGGACAGCCAGCATGGCTTTACTAGGGGCAAATCCTGCCTGACCGACCTAGTGGCTTTCTACAATGGACTACATCAGTCCACCGGGGAAAAGCAGTGGTTGTCATCTACCTGGACTCCTGCAAGGCCTTTGACACGGTCCCCCACAACATCCTTCTCTCTAGATTGGAGAGATATGGGTTTGATGGATGGACTGTTCAGTGGATAAGGAATTGGCTGGATAGTCGCATCCAGAGGGTAGTGGTCAATGGTTCTAAGTCCAGATGGAAAACAGTGACAATTAGTGTCCCTCAGGGTCAGTGCTGGGACCAGTGCTGGTTAATATCTTCATTAGCGATATTGACAGTGGCCTTGAGAGCACCCTCAGCAAGTTTGCTGATGACACCAAGCTGGGTGGTGGGGTCAATATGCCAGAGGGACAGGATGCCATCCAGAGGGACCTGGACAAGCAGGAGAAGTGGGCCCAGGTGAACCTCACGAGGTTCAACAAGGCCAAGTTCAGGGTCCTGCACCTGGGCTGAGGTAACCCAAGATATGAATACAGGCTGGGGGAGGTCACTCTTGAGAGCAGCCCTGTGGAAAAGGACCTGGGGGAACTAGTAGATCAAAAGCTGGACATGAGCCACCAATGTGCAGTTGCAGCCCAGAAGGCCAACTCCATCCTGGGCTGTATGAAAAGAAGTGTGGCCAGCAGATCAAGAAAGGTGATTCTGCCCCTCTGCCCTGCCCTGGTGAGACCTCACCTAGAATACTCTAGGTCCAGCTCTGGTGGCCCCAGCACAAGAAAGATGTGGACCTGTTGGAATGTGTCCAGAGAAGGGCCACAAAAATGATCCAAGGGCTGGAGCACCTGTTTTATGAGGACAGGCTGAGGGAGTTGGGGTTGTTCAGCCTGAAGAAGAGAAGGCTCCGGGGAGACCTGATAGCAGCCTTCCAGTACCTGAAGGGGCTACAGGAAAGATGGGGAGGGGCTTTTTACAGGGGCTTATAGTGAGAGGACAGGGGGGTAATGGTTTTAATCTGAAAGAAGAGAGATTTAGGTTAGTGATCAGGCATAAATTCTTCAGTGTAAGGGTGGTGAGGCACTGGAACAGGCTGCCCAGAGATGCTGTGGGGGCTCCATCCCTGGAGGTGTTCAAGGGCAGGTTGGATGGGGCTCTGAGCCCCCTGCTCTGGTGGGAGGTGTCCCTGCCCATGCAGGGGAGCTGGAACTCAATGATCTTTAAGGTCACTTCCAACTCCAAGCAAACATTCTGTGATTCTGTGATCTCCAAAGGTGACAAACGCTTTTTCTGCATTAAGCATGGCAGGAAGCCCCGATTTTTCTTAAGCTTTTCAGGTGACTGCTGCCCCCCTTCACCAATGCATTGCATTTTGGCCTGGTCACACTGACACTGTTTGTAATCCCCGCCTCTGCAGAAGGCTTAAAGGAACTGTTATCTTCCTCTAAAACTACACAGCAAAGGAAGAAGAGGATAAACCCACCAAAAAAAAAAAAAATGGTGCCAAAATGGTGCTTATTGTGATACTGGGCAATGGAGATCCTAGCTATTGCTGCAAGGTCCCCATCTGCAAGTGAGACTCAGACCTGGGTGTGGAGATGTACTAGACCACGCAAAAAGAAGTGCAGCTTGTGGTACTGGAGTCTTGCAAGGTACTGTAGGCCCAGAGAAGACTCTTCAGCTCCAGCATTTGTAGCTAGTGGCCAAGCTCTACCTCACTTTTCACAGGCTGCACCTAACCAAAAACTCAAAAAATCACAGAGGGGTACACACTGTCACCAGGAAGCTGACTTGTGGTGACAAAGACAGGTCTGGCATCCTTCTGCATGGTCAGGGTCAGCTCTAGAAAAGCCAAAGCCCTTCAGCCACTGTGCTGGTGTGGCTGAAGGTGCCCTACATGGTGCCCAGGGTGCTCTTCGATTTTGAATAAAGAGCCAGGGAAGGTCTGTAGTCTCATCTGTCCTCTGTCTCAGTGTGGGCTCCTGTGTGCCTTGCTTGGGCAGAGGCTTCCAAGCTGTAGAAGGGTGTGTGGCCTGGGGGTGTTGTGGGAATCCCAAGGGAAACTGATAAAATGTGGGGTGTTTTGTAAATGCATGGAGGAATTGTGTGGGTAAGATATAATTAAAGTTTATAATTAATACTAATAATCCCAAGCAGTTAAAAAAATACACACTACCTGCATACCTGTATTTTAGATCTGGCTTCTGTGCTACTGTGGTTTTACGCGCAAGTTATATTACCTCACTTCTGATGAGCAGGAAACGACGGGAAGAACAGCCCCCGAGGCCCTGGACCCGTCGTGGCCATTTCGCAGGTGGATGAGTGGCCCAGAAGGGGTGCAGCCCCACTGCGGAGCAGCAGAGCCCCGGGACGGTATGGTAAGATTGTGGGGGAAGTTCCAGCCTTTTCAGGGAGGGAGGTTTCACGCTCAGTCTTCGGGCGAAGGGGTCCTGCCTTGCCTTTCCCGGGGCGTGCTTTTGGCAGAAGCCCACGTCGGGCTGCTTGCCCCAGCACACGGGACCCCGGGGCCGGCCGGGCCGCCTCCGCCCGGCGCTCCTTGCCGGTAGGTGGCATCGCCCGTCCGCGCAGAGCAGCGCCGGGAGCTGAGCGGCGCGGGGCCGGCTGCAGGGCAGGGGACAGGGCAGA